>NC_058513.1:12298862-12608306 GCF_020382885.2 Scatophagus argus | reverse complement strand
CCTCCAGTCACAAACATAATGCATCTTACAGAATAGCTTTGTAAAGAAATCCAGTCAAGTTTTAGTGTCACTATATCTGATACTATATATATTAGATACTCTCGTCAGAAACAAACACGCCTATCAGTCAAATCCCAAACTATTTTCTTCAGTCTTTCAGTCTTCCTAACTCCCTCAAAGTTTTAACTGGAACTCTACGGAGTCAATATTAACTGTAAAAAAATATGTCCAAAATAAACTTTTTGTGTGACTACATCTCTGTGTATAAATCTCCTTAACATCTTTCACTGAAATGAACAAATATGTCTCTTAATGACCAAACACAGGGTGATAAAGCCATCCTTATCAATGACTGCTTGTGGCTTTGGGAAGGAATCATAAACTGTTAAGTATCAAGGCAAAATGCCAAACATAAACACAAAATCCAAACACAACATCGTTTAGAAAATGTTTTATACAATACTTTGTATACTGTAACTTTTGGACGAGAAATTTGTCACTCTTGACTGTTTGCAAACTCAGCTTCAAGTAGCATTTTTTCAGAGTGACCTAAAGTGACCTCACCAACTCATTAAAAGGGTCACTAAGCATCTCTGTCTGAGTACAACTTCTTACTTTCCACTTTACTACGAGTGACCATGCAGTCAAATCAAGGCCGCAGTAATAATCCGATGGGCTAATATGATTGTGTAACATAATACGTACATGAAGCAGTGAGCCGTTGCAGTGGGCGTCTGTTTTAGGATCCTATCATAAGGGCTGTTGTGTGTCATATGACCGCTATTATTTCACATGACTGACCGAATTACAACGTTCAGCAAGCAGGAATCCAGTGATTGTCTCAGAAGCAACAGACCATCACAGTCGACGCAACTTTGCGGTGAGTTGTCTTATCGCGCGTAACGCTTTGCAGCTGCATGCAGGTTTCATGACAGACTCTGTAACATACGGTTAATGAAGACGGATACTGCCAGGTTCACTGGGTGTTGTCAAGTGCACATCCGACATTTTAACAACTTTTCCGTGTCAGTGACTGACTGTAAATTTGTATTTTTTTTGTCATTGTCCTCGGTGGATCGCTGCCAAACACAATGGCAGTCAGAGGATAGCCGTGATCGGATTCTTACATGTGTAATATGCCGATGTAAACGCAAGAGACTCCTCTCAGGCTTGCTATGGCGCTTTAGTCACAGCGGTTCGCCTCTAATCCCACCATTACGGTAAAACGTTCAGCCAATGCGGAAGTGTTCGAACGAGGATCAGTTTTAAATCGCGTGTTGCTTTTAAATCGTCAAAGCCATGTCTTTTCGTAACATTTCCAAAGAGGCACTGGTTGGATCCGTCGCATTGGGAGTGGTTTTTGTCACCGGTTATTTCTTTGGTAAGAATTAAGGTGTTGAGGTCTTAAAATCTTTATAACGTCTCTACGACACCAAGGTAACCTGCCTGTATCAGCCTAAGGTGGGTGGGGGGCGGGACTTAATTAAAAGGACAGTCGGAAAATTTGTTTCGTCTAAATACAGTAAAATTTCACTAAAAAAACGTGTGAAAAGTAAACAGGGGAAGGTGTTTGCAATCAGAACCCCGAGGCTCCAGGACGAGGCGATCCGGGTAATGCTGACTTATTAAAGAGAAAAACTGAAACACGCTGTCGTTTTTTCAGACGTAGAATAAAAGTGTGACAATAATCAGATCGAGTTTAAAACTGAGTGGAAATCTGGCAGTTTGACTTACAAAAGTATTGCAGTTTTCACTGTTGGTTTGGGCTTATTTGTTCTTCGCAAAGGGGAAACAAAATCCCTTGTTCTCCCCCCACCTCCACTGTTTTTTAAAGCTTAGTATAATAATTAGTACAGGTAATAATGCCAGTGATGGTAAGGGGATTTTGGACAAATTACAAAGATTGAATTTTATAGAGGGAAACGAATGGTGCACAGAGTGATCTGAATTTGAGTGTTACATAATGCTACGTCAAAGTAAACTCCAGTTAAGATCAAATTAGAAATTAAATCCAGTGCAGTACGACAGTATTAAATGGATACAAAAACAGCTGAAGCTGAAATAAATGCATAATCATGTTAATCTTATTCTTCACTTCATATCAATCTTACATAATGTATTTCCAGATTTACCAGAGGCAGATTAGCGCCCAGCACAGAACCACACAGTACAAAGTCCTTTCTGTTATTTGTTATTCTGGTTTTCATTGGAACCTGTCCAAGTTCCACAAGTGCAACTACCAGGTGAATATTAGAAACCAGTTGGTGCGCATGTGAACCACAAATGTAGACAAACAAATGAGGGAATATACCAGTCCAAACTGATTTCAATTTATTCTCTCCAGGATGCCAAGTTATAATGTCTTACAACTTTCAGTATTCATTTCTTTATCGCGATCTGTTGCTGCTGGTGAAATAATCGCATTTCCCTACTGTGGTCATTTATCTAAATCTAATAATTACTGAACATTTACTCGACCAGACTTCAATTTCCAGAAGGATGTATAGGCTAGATGGTAAGTCTCATGGCACTATCATGCTCTTAACATCCTTATAATTGTTTCATGGTTCATGTTTGCCCTCAGGGAAAAAGAAATCTTCCAGAATGAGCATCTCTAAAAGTCACTGCGAAGACAACCCACTGATGAAATATGTCCTGAATCACTCTTTGAGGGAGCATCCGGTCCTGCAAAAACTCAGACTGGTAAGGACATCTTGGTATCCGAAATACTGCTGTGCTCAGGCACAAGGAAGCACTCGGAGCCATAAAATGTAACTGTAAAATGTAACATTGTTTTCAGAGGACAATGGAAGACTCCTGGAACATCATGATGGTCGCCAGTGAGCAGTCACAGTTCATGGCCAATCTGGCAAGACTAATAAAAGCCAAGAAAGCATTAGAGATTGGTAAGGTCCTCAAAGTAATCATCACATCTTGTGTCTGACGCATGCACATCTGATAGTCCTTAAACATGTCAAAGAGCAACCTTCACATGCACACAAGAAGCCAGGGTACAAGGAGGAATTCGGCTGTGCAGGAATTTGAATGTTTTTGGGCTACGACGCAACATAAGCTTTATTTAGACAGCACATGTCACTTCAAAGTGTTTTCCATGTACTAAGAAAAACATTAGAATGACATTCAGAAACAATAAGAAATAAAGCTAGAATAAAACCAATTAAAATAGAATTAAACTGGATTTTACGGTCCAGTGTGGGGGATTTGGAGGGATCTTTCTGGTAAAAATGCAGTATCTTTATGCTTTCATTAGTGTACGGTCACCTGAAGTTATGAATCATTTTCATTACCTTATAATCAGCCCATTGTACCTCCAAAGGTCTTCTGCAGAGTCCATGATGCTGCACTGCCATGTTTCTGCTGTAACCCAGATCAGACAAACCCAACACTGGCTTAGAGAGGGCCTTTTTTTCATTATGAGCAGCCAGCATAAGAGAAGAGTGAGGTGAGGGGTATTCAACTGGATGCAATCTTAAAACGTCACTGACAGGAAAAGTGCAGTGACATTGGTGGGATTAGTAGCAGCAAAGTCAGTAAGTCCAGTATAGACAGTGCATGCATCAGTCTGGTTGGGTAAATGGGGTTTCTTTGTTACCCCAAACTCTAACAACTCAGATCACTTCAGATTAGCTGAGAGTAACCTGGTAACTCAAGTTCATGTTGACATACTGAATGGACACTCTAAAGGGCCCATTTAGCCTTTTCTGTCATCGTCCTGCCATGCTGATTTTGATACCTTCTCACCACAGGAGTATACACAGGTTACAACACACTGAGCATGGCACTGGCTTTGCCTGACGATGGAGTTGTGGTGGCATGCGACATCAGTGAAGACTACACCAACATTGGCAAACCCTTCTGGAAAGAGGTACCATTCACATCCATGATGTATTATTTGCGAAATTATCTCATGGTGTTTATTAAGTGATATGTAAAGCTGCTGTATTGTTTCTATAATGCAAAGTGGTGATCAGCACTGAGGATTTTCATACACTGAAAATTATATTTCTGTTTGATACACATGGAGCAGACTTGAGCGTCTGTTAGTATTCTGCAATAATTGGTTAATCAATTAAGTATTTTATCAAGCAAAAATGATTCACTGGTTCAGTGGCTTTGGGTTTGGGACTGTTCTTCAGACAAAACAAGCAGTTAGGAAATTTGACTGGCTTTGTTTTCCCTTATGGAAGCGTGATTATGCCATACTGTGAGGAAAAAAGGGAGGGAAAAGAAGCTTTGCTGCAAAAATAATCATTTTCAAAATTACACATCACTTTAGGAAGTTTACTCTAATTTGCAGCTGTCAATAAATGCCAAGTTCAGTCTCAGTGTTTCACACAGTGGTCTGAATAACTGCTCATTAGAGGATTAACAATTCAGTTTAGGGTAAATTTTGTTTATATGTTTGTTCATAAACATTCTTGTGTTCATTAGCAATGGAATATTCTGAATACGAAGCTTATATACACTATGTAAACTTACAATCAGCTGTATCCAGGCTGAGACTGCTGTATACTATTTTTATCATAATCCAGAAAATGGCAAACACAGGTTTTGCAACTGTTTTTATAATCAACTCAAAAATACAATAAATACCATCACGCATACAAATACCCTCGCAAAAAGACATCCTGGTGTACCGCGATACATCGTTTCTCTTCTGTTTTCAGTTTATCTGCGGCACTTTTACTTTAAAGATATTCTTGTTTCTTTTTCTATTTTACAGGCAGGAATTGAACATAAAATTGATCTACGCATACAGCCAGCACTGAAGACTCTGGGTATAGTAACACAACTCTTTTCTTATCTCGCTGTTCTAAATTGGAGATGTACAGTTTCCTGATGCAAACCTTACAAAGTTCACCCCACGACTGCTTTAACCTCTTTAACTTCTCTGTCCATCACCTTAACTGGCATCAGTGGTTGAGAACAGACCACAGACTGCAGAAGAGAGGCGTTTTTGGGTCTGGAAAATGAAGCCAACGGGAAAATGCTTTCACCCTGCAGTCTTTCTAATGGCTGGCAAAGGGGTGAAGAGATAGTGACCCTACTTTTTACTTGATTTATTACCTCAATAAACAGTTTCCCTATGAATTCCTTGTGGTTTTAGTCGCTACTGCAGTACAGCTTGAGGTACAGCATGTGAACTATGGTCCCGTTTAGGGTAAAACAGACGATAAGATGATAATAGCCGAGCTTTATTTTGAAAGTGTCATGAGATAACTTTTCTCGTTCATTAATTCACATCACCTGAATTAAAGCAGGATATGCTTTTCGGTATGGCTACCTTGTGGCTGACAAGTCGCTACCGCAGCATGTGTTCGGGTTCAGATTTCTAAAGCTCGGATCGTTAAATTAATTTCTAAAAGTTTGCATGCAAATGAAATCTTTCATCGCGTAAAATCGTGAAGGCGCCACCCGAAAGTGTCAGAGTGTGGCCAACAAAACACATAACGTACATTGTTCCAGTGCTGTTTCCACATTATCTTCCCTACAGTTTGTGATTGACTGGGTTTTAAAATCGGTAGCGCCACACGAGCAGCAGATGCGTCTTAGCTAAACCCGTTCAGCTGAGGTAACGACATAGCAAGGTGTAACCTCACCTGAATACTGACAAAGGCAGCTAACAGCTACATAAGTTTTGGTACCTGGATTCCAGTTGCACCACCGACGAGGTCCAGTTGCTGCTCTTCCCTTGATTCACCACACTTCATAAAAACGTTGTATGAACTCCTGACAAATTGCCGTTGTTTCAAAACACAAATGCTAACCGCCGGACGGACGGTGACAGCGTCTGACGTCAGTCAGCTCACGTGGCGTTGTTATATTTAATTGGCTTTTATTTTTCAATTTTTATATACGTACTTTTGTTTATTTTACTTTACTAACGGTATCCAGCATTAGCGAAATGCCTGTCATGTTGCCAACACCTATGATTAATAATTTCAATTATATAATTATAATAATGAGTATTTATAATCAAAAATAAAATAAAATTCATTATTTCAAATTGTCTGTCCAAATGAGTTTCTTACCCAGCAGTGGGAACACTACTGACCAGAGGGTGATAAATGTCAGAGATGTTACATAAACCGATAAACAGATGTTGCATATAACCTGAAGCTAAATTTACTTCTTTGTTCCTTCTGTTTTTTTCAGATGATCTCTTGTCTTCTGGCCAGGCTGAAACATTTGATTTTATCTTCATTGATGCAGACAAAGTTAACTATGACAACTACTACGAAAAGTCTCTGCAACTGTTGAGGAAAGGGGGCGTCATTGCGGTTGACAATGTGAGGGTTTCATTCAAGTCAAATATTTATGTTTTACATGTTGCAGTAAGATATCTCAAGCATCTCAGTCTCTACACTTTTCTCTTTTTTTTCCTGCAGGTCCTGTGGGGTGGAAATGTGCTGAATCCAGCCCCTGATGACCAAGACACTGTGGCCATTGATAAGCTGAACAAGAAGTTGCATCGTGACACTCGAATCACCCTGAGCATGCTCACAGTGGGAGATGGGCTCTCGCTGGCAATTAAACTGTAGGACAAGCATTTGAAAACTTTAGCAGTTTCGTAGGAAGGGAAACCATGAAATACTGTATGTCCTTTGCAGATTAGGTGAACAATGTTATGGCGGGTATGTGATTGTACCTGTAACATGTGTTTTTTTCAGTGCCTAACTATACTTGTTTTATATCAGAATCTGTAATAATCTAATGGTAGCTCATCATCATACAGTTCAAAGACAAACTGGAACATTTGAACAAAAAAGTGTCTGTGTCGTTTGTTTTTGTACACATTCACATCCATCCATCCAGTTTCTATACCGCTTATCCGTCAGGGTCGTGGGGGAGCTGGAGCCTATCCCAGCTGACTACGGCGAGAGGCGGGGTTCACCCTGGACTGGTCGCCAGTCAATCGCAGGGCCAACACACAAAGACAGACAACCACACACTCTCACGCTCACACCTAGGGGCAATTTAGAGTAGCCAATTAACCTAATGTGCATGTTTTTGGTATTGTGGGAGGAAGCCGGAGAACCCGGAGAGAACCCACGCAGGCACAGGGAGAACATGCAAACTCCACACAGAAGGGTCCAGACCGGGATTCAAACCTGGAACCCTCTTGCTATGAGGCGACAGTGCTAACCACTGCACCACCGTGCTGCCCGTACACATTCACATCATTAACCAAATTCATGTCGTTCTGCTGTCAGATTATGTATTACTGTCAAGTTACAGGAGAGGATGATGGTTGATTTCAGGACTTTATTGCAAAGGTTAGACACACACCAACACACAAACTGCTTCCTGATTAGTGTCACAGTCCTCAAACATGGTGATAATTCACTCCCATATTATTTCACTCAAATCACACTGAGGAAAAGAACATCCATTTAGCATTGTCTAGCAGCTTAGAAGCAGGTATTTCAGGTAGTGGAGGTCTCAAACTCATCACACAGCACAATAAGCCTCTCTAGAAAGATAAGTGAAGACCAGCCAGTAATTTGGCTTCAATCTTGGTAAGCATATTTTGTTGGAGTAACTTCCAACAGGAAGAACATCACTACCAAAATATAAATAAGATGTGCAATTAAAACAAAGGTGAAAGAGCTTAAATAAAGGTATAGTCTACTGTGCAAAATAACAGCTCAGATTTACATTCTACATAATCACATTATCACAGCAAAATAACAAGGTCTGGTTTTCTGAAAGCCTTCCCGGACATGGTGCACCCAAAAGAGGGTATTTTTCTTTTTCTATCGATGTGGAGGATAAATTGGCAGAAGGATTCACTGATTTATAAACACACGTGATTGAAACATGACTAGTTATTGTGATCACAATGAAAGGAAGCTGGTGGAAAGGTTTCCATCTTAACAGTGCTCGAGTACTGGGGTTCTTTTTTTAGTTTGTTTTGGCTTCATCTCTTTAAAATATTTCTTATTGAACCCTTAGGGTCAGATTCCTCTGATATTCCTATTCAAGCAGATCCTCATGCCTCCAACTCCAGGCCCAGACCAAGTTTGTGTCCACCGGCATTGAGATTCTTCCCATCGACCAGTGCAGACAGGACTAGTTTCATACCTAAAATACAAAAACAGACATATATTTTGAAGTTGCTGAAAAAGAGGTGTTTGTAGGTGCTTTTCAAATTGTATATTGGACTATAAATAGCTCTTACCAGGCCGCAGGGTCTGGGTGTATCCAATTCCTACCAAGCTGGAGTTATTTACCTTAGCCTGGAGAAAAAGCATGAAATCAACACACTAACATTCAAAGAGTATATACAGTACTGGCTGCAATGCTACACACACCAACACATTTATTTTAATTATCTCTCAGTAAGCAAACAATATTCCATGAGAACAAAGTGGAAATTATCAAGTGTCATAAACACCAATTGCTTGTTCCTTAGTTCATGACGGGTTTCAAAACAAAATTTTTTAGATACCTGACGACAAACGTGGGCAAACACAACTTCCTTGAAAAAGATGAACAAAGAGATACTTACTGATATGGAAGCACTGGAGTCTAACTGGTATTTGGCAGCAATTCCAAAGCGAGTGCCATTGCTGCCTGCTGTCCAGGCAAGATTCACAGCAGTCTCCAGTTTGTCATTTACCTTCTGGTAAATGGAGCCACCAAACTCTGAACCATCATTTCTGAGAGAGAGAAAAAAAGTGCAACATCACCTGCATGACAGTCATTTTCAAACAAAGATACTACATGATCAAGAGGATCAGCCAGTTCTTTGGAAAGCTATGTGTGTAGCTTAGCAATTAAGTTACTAATCTTGCTAAATTCAAATATTTGCTGATCATAAAACTTACACATTGGTGTGGAGCTGGAAGTCACCGGTCTTGTAACCAACTGCAAAGTTGCTGTGGATCATCTTGGACTTGGCTGTGTCAAAGGACATCTGGTATCCAGCCAGCCAACCTTCGTAGCCCGCCACTGCTGCTCCATGGATAGTAGGACCAGCGAAATCTAAATCTACATCAACACCAGCATTAAGGTATTCCCTTTTATAAGCTGTCTTGACCTTGCCGCTCTTCTTGCTGTGGAATTCAAAAAGAAAAACTGAAGTTGGAAGGGCGTTCTCTGTACAACAACTGGAAGTTATGATTTAATGAATAATATAACAGGTGGCTTACCCAGTGTTCGGTGAAAATGTAGTGTCAAAAGTAAGCTTCAGTCCTTTGGTGATCTAAAGAAGATCATTTAATGAGTCACGCTTCATTTAGAGCCCAGGATGATCAGCAAGATAGCAGTGTTCAATTTACCTGATCCTCAACACATATTTCTGTTCCAAGTGTGTTTTCCGTGGTCCACTTCTCTGTGAAAGTCAGCCCGTACTCCGCCCACTTGTACTTGGTCTCAAGGGTTCCGGTGACCTTGCTGGTGTCTATGTTGGATGAGCCAGATGTCTTAAACTCCTGAAGCGAATACAAGAGGAAATTAATGCTACCTGGAAACAATACAGCAGGTTAAAGGAGTTTATCCACAACCCACTACAGGCTTTATATGGTGTAATATACAGTAACAGCCAAACTCACCACTCCACTTGAAGACTTTGTCTTCACATCAAGCTTAACCAGTCCAAAACCTGCAAGGACAATGAAAGTGAGGGACTACATTCTGGGCTTGGTAGCACATCTCAATGAGCCGGCCTGTCCTCTGAGGGGCAATAAATACACACTTATAAAACTGCCTTTTATCTTGCTTCCAGTTACCATATCCCTTATTGAAGATGTCCTTTGCTGATTTTCCAAGGTCTGCATATGTTGGAGGAACTGCCATTTTGCCTGTCAAACAAAGGAAAAGAACATTTCAGAAACCGTAAATGTTAACTTAGGTGAGAAAGATATCAATCTGTCAAGTGATGAAGCCTTTAAAAGGATGGAAATTTGTTAAGAGGATCTGCATTTCTTACTACTTAAAATGTACAACTTTGGGGTTTACAAAATTACGTAATAATAATTATACTAATTATTATTATACTAAGTGGTACTAACACTTCAGCAGAATTGTATTCCAGGCAGGGTGAAGAAAACTTTCTAACTATTCTATTAGACAGCTATAAAGCGCTTTCCCTGACCTTAAAACATTTCTGTTGTCAGACACCTGCAGCACTTGAGTCATACGGTCTCCATTACTCTCAGATTCTGTCGTCACGTCAAGGTTAGACCGGTGCCTTGACTGAAACGATCTGCTTACTGTAACCCGGCAAAACGCCATTTAATGTTTCTTTTTCTTTCTACCACGACTAATAATTTTAGGCGTGAATATAAATATCAAAGCAACCGTTTGTAAAATAACATTTTTGTTAAAAAAAAAAAAAAAGGAGGAATAATGACATAAGTTAACCGAAATTAAAGGGACTGTCGGTTGTTCAGATGCATACGCAGTTCAGGATTGCTCATTTATATATTTTTTCATTTAACAAATAGATAATAGTGTCTGGCACCGATATGAAATATTCCACTGTTACCGGTTCCTGCTTAAGCATTTTGAAGGAGTTTGAACACATGAGGATAGTAGGGGGCGTTTTCTAGCTAGCAAATGGGATGTTTGGCAACCAGTTTACCGACATTTCAACAAAACACAACATGAGCAGCCTAAGTAATTATAAGGCCAATTACTTACCGAGTATTAGTGTTGCTGACGATGTTGTTGTCAAGTTGTGAGACAGGAAACGCGGCAGGGACCGGTGTAGGACGATATGGAGGAGACACCGAAACAAACACCTTCCTGACCTCGGCGCCGCAGGACCCTAAGTATAGCTGTTTAACTCTGTGCCCGTCTGAAATCGCAGCGAGATGATAATGTAGTAATTCCTACTTGATCAAGCATGTGTTCTACGGTTTCTGGAAATCGCAAACATAGTTCTTGTCATTATCAAAAGACAATATTTGACATGCCAAATGTGCGCAAAACAGCACACCGGCAAAGGTGAGGACCTCTAAATCGTCATGGTAACCACAGACGGTGTTTTTTTTTTTTTGCTTACGTTTTATTACCGCGACCAAAAAGAAAGGAACACAATGCCAAGGAAATTAAAATAAAAAAAGAGATTAAAGTAAAACATATAAATCATGTATATCGCATTAAACAATTACTACTTTAATACACATTGTATTATTATAATGTTTGTAATTGCTGGTCCCTACCATTGACATATATTATCTTATCTAAAAATGCCTAAGTCATTTATTTAATCTTAGTTATTATGAAAAACAGCAAGTTTTCTCATATGTCAAGCATCATCCTCTGATACATACTTTCTGACTGAGATTATTATTTTATGCCATAATTTCAATTTTGGGGGGAGTTTTTTGTGTTTCCTGAAAAACCTGAAAAAATGAATTATGCGATTATTTTAAGAAGGTGTCGATATACTGTCAGTGGGTTGTACATTCAGGGTAGGATCCTTAAAGAAACTTATGTTACTAAAACATTATTTATCACAAGTGCTTGAGTGTCCACTCATCATCCAAAGCTGGTTATTGGTTAAAATACACAATAAATATTAGTTTTTTACATGTTTGTAAAGTGATTATCTCTCATTCTCAAGACGAAATGTATCTATCTATGTAGAACAGACGTTCATTATGTGGTTGTGCAGAGAGCAGGAAAAAAACAACGTGTCTGGTCTTTGATGTCAGTTCTTTAATGATGAAAATGACTGAAGGAGACATGAAACGAGTAATGTGGCTCTGCAGGAGCACATGAATGCAACAGCATCATTCTTCAATGAAAGGACGTGTTGCAGCATGTCAACTCCACTTAAAATAATCATGTTTTTAACATGCTGTAATGACCAAATCAATTACATCTGGCAAGTTTCACTATATGAAGTGTAGAGGCCAATCTGAAATAAATATTACACTTAAAAAGCACATTGTGTTTCAAACAAATACATAGTTAAGAGCAACTGTAAACATATTTCTCCATGTGCATGTTGCTATAACACTGTATATGAAATATAAAAATACCTATCGACATTTACAAAATGAAATAAATTAATATAAACAAATACATACAAATTTAAGGGTCCTTTTAAAGAACTATTACTATAGACTAATGTTAACGGATTAGGGAAAGCTCACTTTCTATGCAAGTCTGGTCATTTACACTCTTATGGTGATTTTTTAAAAAAAACACTATAGAACTATCCAACGGTAAACATTAAAGATTTGGGAAATTTTTACACAGATAAACCTATTGTGACACTCAAGGTAATTGGCAAATGGAATTATATTTAAGACAGCTGGAAAAATCTTTGTTATTCCCTGTTTTGGCTTATACTGACGTTTCCTTGAATGCATCTTTTCTAGGTCTGGTAAGGAAGAGGCCATAGCTAAGTGAATAATATCAACAGAGGTCTGTTGTACTTTACCGTTTCTTTCAATGAGCAATGAATTACTCTGAGAACATTTAGTAATGCTGTTAAAATGGTCGCAATCTCCAGGAATGAAAAAGGTTTTCATCACTGATAATATATGAAATGTAGATCTTTAAATATTGCTTTAACAGTGGTCCGTAGTGTTATGTTTCCATAAACTACACAGCGGCTGGTCAGACATATTTTCAGTCAAGAATATGGATCCAAGCCTTGAAATTATCAGGTACTGTGATTGCACAGAAAATAAAAAAACTGCTGAGAAGGTTTAGGTAACACTCTCCGTCTGAGATTTTTTGATGTGGCTTCTTTCTGTCATGTGCAAACAAAATACTTTGACAGATGAGTAAGCTGCAAATTACTGAAAAATGCAGCCCATGCTACATAAAATGATACATCTTTATAGAAGAAAAACAAGCAACCAACAAATGAGACATATCCCCACTCCGCCTAATATGGTAAATACGGTTTCAAGGAAGCAGGTTAGAAGGTGAGATCGAGATTATAAGAATGTATGGCTCTATGTATCCAATCAGGCCTCGATGCTAACAGGATCACATCAGTTATCTTTGTTGATGATCACACCTCAGTTGGCAACTTGACAAAGCAGACACAGAAACAGCACAGGCTAAGAAGCATAACGCTAATGCTGCTCATTATCCAATCAGCCTCCTCATCACAGCAGGTCTAGAGAAGGGCCAGCAGTACTCATTGGGGACAGGCCCGTTCACATTGCACTCAAAGAAGGAGAACATGGGGAACCAGATGCGAGCTCGTCGACTCTGCTGGTAGGCCCGGGTGTTGGCCAGAGTGTGGTAGTACAGGAAGAGTCTGGTAGTGATGTAAAACGCTATGAACACGTCGATGGAGTAGTGCTCGTGTGCAGCCAGGATGAAGAAGATGCCAAAGAGATTCAGGACCCAGGACAACGTGTGAATGAAATTCCAGCTCCGTGGAGTGTCTGTGAAATGAGAAAAAAATAAAAGCTGAAGATACAATCGTTAAAGTATTACTCTGTTGTTGTTGTCTGCAGTTTCACGACACCATTCAGAGATTTTTCACACTCTCTGAGCTGACAGACGACTTCTGCGCAGGTCAGACGGAAGAAAACTTGTTTTTATTCCAGTTGTAATACCAGAGAACGGCACTGGATGGCAACAAAAGTGCAATATTGCCTCATACAGTTGCATTGTTCCCTGCTCTACCTGGGTCCTCCTCTTGATACATTACTTTAACCCTCTAATGTCCCAGCTTTCATCAACAGTAACTTTTTGTGATTTTCATGAATGGATATGGACAAAAACTCGTGACCACTGTGACATTTTAAAAGCAACTATGTGTAAGTCTTAACACAAAGTAAATTTAAAGCTATTATCTTGTGTTTTACTTAAAATCAGGCTTGAATTTAAAACCCCATGTGAAACAAAAAAATAGTATCTTATCATTTTTGGTATATTTTGATTATTGTTTTGCTTTGCTCTTTTGGAACTAGATCAAGAACGACCATTTAGGTAAGCCTTAAATTAAGTTACCAAGTCTTTAATCATAGAACAGACCAAAGGGCGTAAGTGATGTTTAAAGCTTCAGTTTGGTCTTTTTAAAATTAAATTTAGTTAGTGATATTATGATTTATTCCGCAGCCATTTCACCTTAGTCTTAATAGGAAAGGGCCTTTCTAAGTTACGTAAGTGGTTCTGTTCTCCACAGAAGGTAAAACAAACAAACAAAAATGAGCTAAGACTGAGAGGCTACTCACACTCTGTGACAAAGAAGTTGAGCATGGTAAGGACCACAGTGTGGCCACTGAACATGTAGTCACCACACGTATGCACTCCGGTCAGGGTCATCCCAAAACCGCTCCAGATGGCTACAGCGCGCTGCAGTTTGGCCCACATGTCACCGTACATCTGGAAGAAGAGCAGATGTAAAACTATCAGTACTGCGATATCTCAGAAAGAAGATCATGTTTAAGAATTAATACACAAAAAATTTCATTATGTCTTACCTTTCCTGAGCATTGCAGGTGCTGTCCTGGCACAGACAGGGAGGTGACAAACATGGTGATACAGCGCAGCATGAACACCGTCCCCATGAGGCTGCACATGCGCCGCAAAAGGATCGACCTACAAGTCACGGGAAACAGTTAACCTGTAGCGTCCATGGTGCTGACCTAAGGAACACACTGCAAACATCCTACAGTAGACTCTCTGTAGGGAAAACACTCATATGAAAGACTACCTGTGTTTGTGGAGCAACAGAACCAGCAACCAGATATTACAGAGGATCACTCCACATGCTTCAGCCATAGCAAAGGCCCATGGTATTCTGGGCACACTGTTGGAAAGAGGAAATTGATTGGAAAAAAGGATGAATCAATAATAATTTTGTTACATAAATCATTAATTAAGCAGCATTAGTATTAGCTAAGTTAAGGCTTAAATACTTCAAACAGATACTAATTTCTATGTTGAAAGTTTCTAACTTGACTGATTTTAAATACCAAAATATGGATCCTAAATACAAAAATAATTTACAGGCATTTCTCTAAAATTAGCTTTCACAATAAACTATGATATTCCACGTAAAGCTTAAAGCTGATCATAAATGAGTCACACTACAAAGTAGGTCACTTTAAAAAACACTCAAAGATCTCTTTGAACTAAAGCTAGCCCATCAGGAATATGTGAGGACAATAATAGAAACATGCTACAAGGAAGTAGGGCAATTATAATGTCCACCATCTGGTGTGATATTCTGACAGTTGATAAAAATGCATATTTTTGTTTCGCTCGCTCTTTGGAATTTCAAAGCTGGCTGTTTCTGTTGTTTTTTGAAGGCCACCCAGTGCCCCAGGTCAGAAAAACAAGGTCTGAGAGTGTCTTTGCTATCACGTACCCACCTGTCAAGGAAGATATCTGGCAGTGGAGGGTATGTGCGCATGTCAGGCACCCTCTCATGCACGATGACCATGACAAAGGACGTGAATCCAAACACAAACACCACATAGATGGAGCTAAGCACTGTCTTCCAGTACTCTGGATCCAGGCGCCTTGTCTGTTGCTTGTACTTCCCATTAGTGTACTGGTGATACTCCTCTCCCACTGGAGCAGTGTCAGTGCTATCACAGTCTCTGCCTGACTCTCCATTACACAGCCAGTCCAAACTGCCTCCGGAGCCTGTAGGAGAGTGGCCATCAAAGGGAAGGCCCAGCTCTTCTAACACGTCTATGTTCTGTTTCTGGAGTTTCCGGATGGACACCATCAGCCGCTTGATGTCCCCCAGGACCTTGAGCTCCAGAGGGGGTGATCGGAGGTCATACTCACTGAGGGCGAGCAGACTGGTGCCATCCAGTCGGTGCTTGTTGCACAGCAGGTCCACGTAGTCACAGAAGCCCTCTTCCTTCAGCCATTTGGCGACGTGTTTGGGCGTCCAGCGACGGACACTGAGCTGTATCATTTCCTTTTCACTCTGAGGGCTGAAGGAAAAGAACATACGAGTGTCACACAAACAGCTAGACTCTCCCTTACTGTCAAACAGGGTTCCTTGTTGACTCGGTCACCACCAACAAAAAAAAATCTTAAGGAGAAGTAGACACTCAAAATTTCCACTGAATCAGCAATACTAATTCCTAACAAACTACATATAACTGCCACATAGACTGAGAATAACTTCACTTTGCGAGAAAAAAAAGTGATAAATAACTTCAAGACATTTGCTGAGCTCCACAGACAAGCCGAGTATTCACAACTTGAGCAAATATTTGAGACAAGAGTTTGCCAAGAGAAGTTTGCACAATAGAAATCACACCCTAAAAATGTGGGTGAAGGAGCAGACATATTCCCCAGGCCAGAGGCTGCCGCTGAGACTTAAAAGATAGTCATGGATGTTCACTAGTTGGTTGTTTTCCCCAATCTTATTACTAATCACCTTATCCTAGACACTTAACGAATTAATATCGTCTCAATTAAAAAAAAAATCAAGCCATCGGTACAGTGTTAACATATCTAAAACTTCATGTTATGAGAATACATAATATTTTGGCACCATAGCTTTTGTGGTTTACAAGCGGTCCGTAGATTAACTTTATCCAATAAGAAAAACATGCAACTGCATCAACCGACATCCCCGGCTGTCAGTAAGGTGGGGCCAGGAGCTAATCCTACTGACATCTTTTTGTATCTTGTAAGATAATTAGCCAACATGGTACAAGACGGTGTGTGTAACCACAAGCATTAATGGGGTAGACATGAAACCAAACGAAAGCATCCTTTCTTCTATCTCAACAACCCTGCCCCACTAGGCTAATTTAGTGCTGGCTAAAGTTAGCTACCAAGCCATTTGCTAGCTTAATCAATGCGTGCGCCTTACGCTCACTCACCTGCACTGAGATGTAACAGAGGACGACACAGAGGCTCTTTTATTTAGCTAGCTAGCTAAATAGCATCTCAAATAAATCTGACGAAATCTTATTAGCATTTCTTGCAATAACACGGTCTCGTTGTAAATCATTTCGCCCTGGCTTCGCGCTGGTTAGCATTACTGTTGACAACATAAGGTAGTAATGTCCACAATAGCTGCGCAAAGAAAAATTCGGCTAGAGGTGCTCAGCTCCGCTTGACCAGCAGTGATACCTACTGGTGAAAATGTGGTACTGCAGCTTTAATTCTGCAGCATGTTGTGATTATAGTGAAAAACAAGGAAGTCTTTGTGCAGTTTAAGACCACAAAATGAAAAATCATGACTGCACGTAAACTATCGTTAAGAAGGTGTGGCGTATAATAAGGTGTGAGGTTCATTAACATTTAGAATATGGGTCACTATTTAATTTTAGACCAGGAACACCTGTCCTTGTCAGTTTACTTCATGGTTGTAGTAAAGCCTCAACAGAGTTTGAAAATTAATGTTGGGAGATGTGAATCATACATATGGGTAGTTTTAGAATATTGTTTTATATGTAGGCACCTATAAACATCCCTGCAGTCAACTATGAACAATCTACAGGACAGTAATGCAGTTTCCCCTGCCAATCCTTCTGTTAAAGACTTGGTGAAAGTGTTGTATGGAGGAAAAAAGTTTGGTAATCGTGTGGATGAAGTTTGGCCTAACCTATTCATTGGTGACATGTAAGTCTTTTCTCTTGACAGCTTATAACATGAAAATAACACTTCCTAATAATGTGTTTCTTGTAATCCCTGCCTCCTTCGTGCACAGGTCAGTGGCAAATGATCGCTACAGTCTATGGAAGCTGGGAATCACTCATGTTGTGAACGCCGCTCATGGCAGGATGCACTGTCAGGGAAGTCATGACTTCTACGGCTCCACTGTGGATTATTATGGAGTGCCTGCTGATGACTCACCATCCTTTGACCTCTCTCGCTATTTCTTCCCCTCTGCTGAGTATATTCAGAGTGCACTCGACACTGCTGGTGGTAAATACCCGTCATGTTGCTCTACTGTCACTCAGTTTTAGCTCCGATTGTGCAGGCTGCCCTGAATGCCGCTCATCTTTTCCAGAGTAAAACCAAAATATCAGCTCAAGCTTTAGGCTCATCAAAATCTTTTTTCTTCTTTTTGACCAGCTCGGGTTTTTGTCCACTGTGCAGTTGGGGTGAGCAGGTCTGCCTCCCTCGTCCTGGCCTACCTCATGATCCACCACCATTACACCCTACTAGACGCAATCAATAAAGTGAAGGAGCGCAGGTGGATCTTCCCAAACAGAGGATTCCTTAAACAGCTTTGTGCTTTGGATACGAAACTGCGCAAGACATCATGAGTAACTCTGAACCTCAAAAACGAATTGATTTTCTGACTTACAGAGCATCAAATGCCCATTTTCCTCACGATAAATGAAGGATTCCACATCTGCCAGTGGAGGGAGATGCTGTACTTTAACTTTAATCAGTTTGTTTGGTCCTGTGTGTGATGTGAATCATGCTGCTCGTTCACAGGATATTGACCCTTACATTAATAAGAGTTCAGTGTACTCATCTCATGCTTAGGCAGAATCCATTTTAAGACAAAGACAAAATTACTTATTTAACCTTTGTGTTATGTTGAAGGAAATTTACATCCATTATTCCCATTAAAAGTTTCTTGTGTCTGAGTGCAAAAACAAACATAAAACGTATTTCATTTTTAAAATTCATTTATTACAAATTGCTTTATTTGTTTGCATGAAGCCACTCAGGCCTATAGATGTAAGTTTTGATCCTGCTCATTTAGAATTTATCAGCAGCATATGGACAATAAACAAATGGTTTATAACACAATTTTAAATTATTATTAATGTAACTGTCAACAGATGTACTTCACTATATGAAGCATCCCTTCCTGCTGCACTGCTACACAGCAAAATCGCCAGTGTCAAATTAACTCTGAGAGTGTTAATTTTAACACTACAAAAGTGTCTATATGTGTCCACACTTTCTAGTGTTAAATCAACACTTTCAAAAGTGTACATTTTTTAACACCCTTCTAGAGTAATATTAACTCTGATAGGTGTTAAAAATTAACACTGGCTAACACCCAATAGTGTTGATATAACTATACACTAGTGTCAGTGTTACAAAAACAACACTCCCAATTATACTCCAGTGCAAAATATTACACTTAACTGGTGTAATGCAATTAACTCTGATAGTGTAGAATGTTGTGGACAACTAATCCCCCTCTTACCACTATACCCACCATCTACTTCACAAACCTATAAACAATGTAAGTTGTACAAAAATATTTTTTTTTATTAAAAAATACAGGTACACCAACAAAATCTGAACATTTTAGCATGGAATAAAAACACTGTATGGCACAATATAGATTTGTTCAGAGTCATATGCAAACTGCTGATCATAAGATCTGTAATACACAAGATCATCTATACAAACAAGGGTGAAACCATCTGTTCTTTCCCCGATAGTAAATGCATTTAGGTGGTCATCAAAATACAATGTAGAGACTTTGCAAGTTAGAAGATAAACATTGTCATCTCTAACAATTATACTGATGATCCTGTTGAACAAAGGCATCTCATTGTCAACACCAGTGCATACGTACATCCCAACTTGGTACTCTGTACCATAGCTTTTGACCCAGGAAGTTGTAGAAACAAAACAAGACACACCAAACCTTTCATTCAGTGCCTCACTGCCCTCTAAACTGCTAGCCAAGACTTCACTAATAGAGCCAAACTGTAATCTTTTGAAGTAGAAGTTTTCAAAATGAAAAGCCAACTGATTCTGGTGTTTCTTAACAAGAGTTTTTGTGATGTTTTTGAAGTTCTTCACACACTTTTTGAAAAAATTGTGTTTTCCTTCAAACCTCATGCACCACATGTGAATAAGTGGCCCAATTTTCCGAATACAACTTGGGTAATGGATCATTAGGTGATGCTTTGGAATCAAATTTCGCTCTGGAAAGACAGATTTAAAAAGTGTGTGATGATCCAAAATCAGATGCTTCAAATAGCAAGTCATACCATGGGTAACAATAGGTGCAAAGACAATGTTTACAATTTGTATTAAGAGAAGTAGCAAGTTCCAGCAGCTATCATCCCTGCTAACTAAATCTCCAAACATTAATGGGGTGTTTCGTAAAAGGCACCAAGATTGAATAGCATTAAGCCCAAGATCCTTGCTATTGTCATCTAATTTTAACAGACCTGGTCTGTTTTTTCTCTGGGTGAACCCATAATTAAAACTCATTATTCTCTCCAACAATGAATTCAAGGATATGGAGTTCTTAATCAAATACTGACACACAAGCTTTAACTCGTACTGCACCACTCCTTCCAACAGATCATGCATAATATCAACAGCAAAATTGTCTGAAGTATGATACAGCTGAAGAGAATTGAGCAAACAGGTTCTTTTGACACCAAATACTGAGGTCAGAGAAGGATTTTGTTGAATGGCACTGCAATGTTGTGAATGGAGGTCTTTTGAACGTAGAGTTAAACCTGGATGATCCTCACTAAAAACTGACTGCAACTCTATTCTATCAGTTAAACAAAAGCGACAAGAATAATTAGCATTAAATGATTCAACAAACCCAAAGAGGCCATGTAAAGCTAAGTTGTCACCAGTAACCTGAAAAATTGAGCCTTTCACAGTTGAAGCTGAAAACGGCAGCTGCATCCCTTCTGTCTCTAACATCTTTAGATCATCAACAAGTGGCTTCAGAATAGGATCAAATCCATATTTTTTTAGGTCATCTGAGTGAAAGAGGGCAACAAGATGAATGTTCATCAACACAGAATTCAGCTTTGGTGGCAAATTTCTCAAAACAAAATAAATACAACCAAGTTTGTGTACACCTCTTTTTGAGCCTAAGGGGTTGGCAGTTTCAAAATCATCATAGTAGAGCTGGATCTGAAGAGCATATTCTTGCTGTGAAAATAAAATGTGATTGCTGAAGTAAGAACCATCATTAACATCCCTGTAGACCCCATCCTGGTGTGGTTTTGCCTTTTTAAAACTGTTGCACAGTTCACTGTTCCTAAACATGGATGAAAGAGACCCCATAATGGGTACATACATGAACTTGTCATTGACAGGAATTTGCCTGTATGTGCCTGTCGTTTTGTCTCTACGTATGTCAAAGCGGACACCAAGAATATGCTCTACAGGCTCAACTATTTTCCATTTTTTCTCAAAATGTCTCAACCTTTTACACTCTGTGTTAAGACATGAGAATGGATTTTGAAGTTGATCAAAACAATCTTGGACTTTTTCTAATGTTTCTCTGGATGCATCAGATGGCAAACATTCAACAACAGCTTCTTTTGCATGTGCATGGATGTCATTGACCAGTTCCTCCATTGAGCCAACTAAAGATTGGACAGTACTCTCTGGAACTCCTGAGGCTTGTACTTGAGCAACAATAGAGCTGCACATGTCTTGTATTTGCCTTTTTTCAATTGGAATGTGAGTTGTGACAGTCACAGAAGTATCAGCATTTACTGGCTGGGATACTGAGGCTCCAACATTAGCAACAGGCTCAAAACTGTTGACAACATCTGAATCAACACCATTTCCATGTGCTCGAGATAAATGCCGCTTGTAACCAGAATATGTCAAAAACACAAAGGAACATCCAGGCTCTCCACAATTCAAACGCAAAGACTTTCCTGGGTACAGACCATGCTGAAACTTCAAATGTCTAAATAACAATGAACAACTTGTGTGGTGTACCTTGCAAATGTAACACATGAACATATTTCCAGGCAAAGATGTGTTCTTCAAACTGCAGTATGAAGAAGTCTTGCTCTGATTTCTTTGACTCGAGGACTCTCCTTCATAACACCAACATCGATGCCGTACACAGTGGTCTGGATGAATGTGTAGAAGTTGTTCAATGCCTCGTCATAGGACACAGCAAAAGCAAAATGGGCCTTGAACAGCTCATCAAAGGCAGCAACTCCGGTCTGCGTTGAACAGGGAATGACTTTTTGGTCCAGGACAATGTAGAAATTTTGAATGCTGTTCTTTCTTTCTCCGACACACAGAAGAAGTGGTTGAACAGGCCCAGTTTCTTTGAGGAAGGCATCCATGCTTCGCCCCACCTGAGCAATAAAGATACCAAATCAATCAAAAAGAAATTTGGAATTCGCTGTAGAGTAAGCACCCAAGAATTAAGAGAAAATACCTGATTTCCCACCTTAAATGCACATTGAAACATCAACACAGGCCCTTGAAAAAAAACAAAAACAACAAATAACTTGACTGATAACATACCTTAATGAACTTCACCAGCCGGTCAGCAGCATCAGATGTGCTAATCTTTGAAGCTTTCCTACCCTTGGATGTTGGAGGTAACAGATGAAGAAGCAAAAGGATGGCAGCCACCTCAGAGTCCCAGACTAGACAATTGGCAAAAGAGTGATTACTTTTGTTAGACCACCAGAGTTGATGTTGATGTTGTAGTTATGACAAAATAGTTACAGGGAGTACAGTTGTAATTGCTCCCGTAAGACATCTGTTTTACACTTACCACAATCTTCAGACTCTTGTTGTGCAGACAAAAGGAGCTCACTGACATGAGCACTTTCAGGAAGATTTTTGCAATCTGAGATGATCCTCGGTTTGAAGAATGTTGGCCATCTTGCCAGGAATTTACCCGACACTTCTTCACCAAAGAGCATTGTGAAATCTTGATCAATCTAAAAAAAACAAAAAAAACAAAATCAGCATTGGAAGAAATATATTACAGCCTAAACTGATAAAAACAACCATTCTTTATCATACCAAGCCAGGGGTATCTAGAAATCTTGGGAAATGGTCCAGGACAGTGGAGGTTGTAGCTGGATCTTGAACCACCTTTTGTCTGTGCTGAAATGTTGCCATCATTTTTTCTTTAACAAGCTTTTTGTCAGCTGAGTGCCTCATCACTGACATAGCCTCCTTGCATTCATCACCAGACAACTGCTTCACAACTGAACACATGTTGCGAGAAGTCTTGGGACCTTGTTGAAAACATGACTTGGATTTCTTTATCTCTCCAGTAGAGTTGCGCTGGACGGTTTTCAACCTCCATGCTAGGTAGCCAGACCCACTCTGGTGGTCATAAAAATGTTCCTGTCAATTAAAAAAAGGTTAATCCTGTACAGATCAGACATATGATCAATTCAACACTGTCAGCTCAACTGTATCTTATAGCACAAAATAAAAAGATTATCGACCATTGGGGTATGCTACAGTAAAAAATGTAGTAATTTGAAAATTCTGTCACAATAAAATATGAGAGTTTACAGTACATTTTTACATTACACAGAGAACTTTTGTGCGTGTCTGGAAAACTACATGTTTTAATGCATTTTAATACAAATACACAAGTACTGTATAATACTACAAGTCCTCTAACAAACAGACATTACATAATTAATACTGTGGAGAGAAATACCATGTTAAGAAAGAAATAAGAGCATAGGTGAATACTTACATAACCATTCTTTGAATCTGGGTCCTTCAAGTTGGGGAACAACGTTGTAATGCCAAGTGCATATGTTATGCGGACATTTACTGGGGGGATCCTCCTAATAAAAGACAGATGCATCACTGAGAAGATATTTTAGCCCAAAACAACATTTACATCAATTACTTATGTATGTTGACTAAAACTGTTTTAGTGGTTTTAGTCAAACCATTTAAACTGAATATTAGAATTGTACTGAACTGTAAACATATAAAATTAAAAATGTTGCAATATTTGCAAGTGCATATTCACTTACCCATGAGTCTCTACCATGTCAGCCACGAGTATGTTCACCATCTTTCTTCTTGTACCATCAGAAAGACGGTTTGTTTTCTCATATTCTTTGAATATTTGATTACCACCTGGCTTTGAATGCAGGGCTACCATAACAGTCTGAAATAACAATTGCATGATTTCCATATAAGGCACATTCAGAGATACATAACAGTAAATATTTGCTCTGTTCATTAAATAATAGTTGTATAAAACAGACTGGCTTAGTTAACACAAGAACAGAAAAATACAGCTTACATCTTTTGCTATAATGCTGTCAGGGGGCCCTTCAATCAGCTGTCTTTTGCGTGCTTTGGTGGATTCCAATATTATTGTTACATCTGAACCCGATGATGATGACGCCCCAGATGCACGTGATGGGGACCACTCTGAGAATGACGCCTCTGAAGAAGAATCCTCAACACTGTCATCTAAGAACACAAAAACAGCCATGTGTTGTAAAAATAAGTTTAAAGAACTAAGGGTCAATACATAATTACATCATCCAATTAATTTCTTACCATGACATCCTTCAGTGAAGGCTTTAAAAGACACCCCCGATGACTTCAAAAGTTCATCAAATATGTCCTCATCCACTTCCACTCCTGCAGAATCCTTCAGCATCAAAGATGTAAAATCTGGCAAATTGAATTTCACCAGCACTAACAAAGAAAATATACATTACATCATGAAAGGTTATGACATGAAATCAAGTCAAAATACACACAGATATCCTTCCTGTATGCTCAAATGTTAGTAAGCATACAAAAAAAAACAAGTTATATTGTTCTTACAAGTACCAATAACTTAATATATAAATACCTGTATTAGTATCAAATTATACTTAGAATAGAAACCACAAATTACAACCATGCTAAAATGCTTAATTATTTTTTACCACTGCTGTCACATTACCTCCTTCTACAAATTCTTGGTAACTGTAGACATCTTCTGTCTTTGGCACCCTCACCCATTTACTCACTCCCTTATACTCTACAGGAACCAGCATATCACAGCCTTCAATGACAAGAATAAAAATTATATATCACTAAACAAAGTAAATAATGAAGTTATAAGCATATTCATTGTTATTGATGTTATTTTCCTGCTAAATACGGGAGCAGAAAATAACAGTAATGTGACAAAACTTGCTACTGCTCAGCACCACTACCTATCAGAGGTGAATAAAAAATAAAATCAGATTTTGCTTACTTCCACCATGTCAGACCAGTTGCCACGTTAAATGTGCGGCATTTTATGACTTTATATTATACACTTATAAGCATATAATGCAGCAGACAGCATTGGTAGCCTTGCAATTTTGAAGCATAAACTGTGTGTAAACCGTGTATTATAAGAATTAACGCGAGGGACGCACACAGTTCTCAACGTATGCGGTGACTGTGAAGAAAGCAGAGTCCGGTCTGTGCAGTTTTCACAACCGTAGCCCTTTGCACTGTAGTAATTTTATCTGTAAACATTAGCTGCGATCCATATTTGAAACGTCATCCGAGTAGCTACGTGAAAATATGCTGTACTAAAATACGCCACATAACACGGTTTACACACCAGCATTTTTAGAGTATTTAATGAGGAAAATGCAAAACCAACTTATGCTACCGGAGGTTCGAAGAGTAAACGAAGCCGACCGTCCTCACAGGCGGGATGCACCGCGGTTAGCTTACGTCGCTATGCAGGGTCAATGGAGAGCTAATTACTGCTGCTAATTGCTGCTGTTAGAGTAAAGCTACGCGTCAACAAATATTTTGTGAATAGTTATGTCGCTAACGGCTCATAAAGTGACAGCCAGCCATTAAAAAGCAGTCATAGAAAACAACTTACCTTTCTCTCCCTCTCTCATCTGCTGTTATCGCTCGTATGCTCCCTGTTGCAGGCCAGTTCACCCTGCAGTTGTTATATGGGTTATAAAAGTTGCAATTGAAAAGAATAAAAGAACGTCTTTAAAACGAGTCGCGGTTTTTATTTAGCAGTAAAGCATTAAATTAGCTAGATACTTAAGTTCTTGCTAGCAACCGGTCACTTCTACAAAAATACTTTCCGAAATGAATTTATTCAGTAGACTTAATTGCAAAACACCTGCAGCAAATGCAAGTCACTTAACACTTTCTGCCAACATTTATGTTAATATCAACCTAAAACTAGAAAATTTGACCGAGTAAAACTTACCCATGCGACATGGAAAAATGGCGACCGCACACTTTAAGGCGCTTCTTCACAGGAACTGAAAGGCGTGGTCAAGTTGAACACTCAACAGCGTTACTCCGCGAGAAACGACCAAAATTTACAACAACACTAACTCTGTGGGTGTTAGTTTTGCAGAGTTACGTGTTATAATAACTCTAAACGTTGTTAAATATAAAGAACACTGGAAAATTAACACTGGCACATTTGCTGTGTACAGATAATGAATTCTTGACAATATAACAGTTTCTAACCATATATAACAACACGCCTCAGTGAGTTTTAATCTATTAAGTTTTAAACACAATGGTGATAAACGTAGGCAACATGTGTATTAACAGTTATAAAATTTTTTTGGGCTGCCTTCATTAAAAAACATAAACTAAACTTATCTGTAAGTGTTCAAAAGTCTCATTTTATGCATTTTATACATCTCGTGTCAGTTTCATTGTCTTTCCAGCTTTTGCATTTCTTGCCAACACACGTTGTGGTGAAATGCTGAAAAGCCTTCCTTTCTCAGGTCTTTGAAACGTGCTGAAGATGAAGCTTGGACTTCCACAGTCTTCCACAGCAGAGGAAGAAGATGATGTGGGAACACATTTAACATTTTCAATCTTCTTCAGCAAAAACCTGGATCATTAACAGCTCAGAAATCTTCCTCTACATGACTCGTGCTCTTCAGAGTAAAAAAATAATAATCTTATTGCCTGGTGGACTGTTAAGTGTCTCTCTCAGTGCTTAAAATGCTTAGAAATCCTCTTCCCACACAGAAACACATACAACTGGATTTTGTCATCCTACACATCTGAATCTCACATTCAGCAGCAGGTATGGATCTTATTTTCTAGGTATTATGTGCACATCAGCTGGGATTTGTTCCCACCACATTACACCACCGTAGATTGATCAATAAGCAGAAGCAGCACTTTAAATAATCAGTCAATAACTGTCTCCAGGTCAAAATGACCTGGAGACCTTTATTGACTATTTTGTGTACAACATCAGCACCGACTTTTCACAGCACACCACTTCATCCACATTTTACATACACATTCATGACCCCGAATGGAAAGAAGCCATTACATTTCATGCCTTAAAAGGGAGGGTTAATTATGTTTTTCTTTCATTCAAAAGCTGAAATGGGTGAAAATGACCTGCAACATAACAGGAGGGTAAAAAATATTCTGCAGCAGAGTGAGGGCTGTTTGATGTTATGTGCAGCCAACGGCAAAGCTTAATTTTTTCCCCCCTCTTCAGCCAATTTGTTTTTCACAAGATATTTATGTCAGCACAGCTGACTAGCTGCATGGAGCTGTTACAGTATTTCCATTTCATAAATGTTACATTAAGCTGGACTTTCTGCCATCCACTACAAGCAACACGCTTAAACATTTTGTTCTTAATTACATCCAATTATCAGTGCTTTATGGAATGATTAATCTCTGTTTGAGCCTTATTAAATTAGAGTCCCACAGCGGTGTGAAAAGCAGAGCCTGGGCTGCACTGTTTGTTGTTCTGCCCTCTGCATGAGTAAGACTACACGCTAGGTTAAGCACTAAATTGGGTAACTGTCCAGTGACAGCAGATAAACACCTGCTCGTACAGATCATCCTGAGCCGGAGTTGACGGGAACTGCTTTAATACAACAAACATTTGGACTGGTAATTGATCCAGGACGGGAGTTTTTTTGGACTGAGAATGTCAGCCCTGAAAGACAAGAGAAAAGAATATCTGACTGTGAAGGATCTGCAGAAGGTTTTGGACTCATGCAAACTACATCTTAATGAAGTTGATGAGGTCTGGCCAAAAATATACATAGGGAATGTGTAAGTATACATTTTGTCAAACAGCTATTATATATTAAAAGTGATTGTGTTATTCTGGTATAAAACCTTGTCCTGTGATGCTTAGGGTTCACGCAAGTCTTGAATCTCTTTCTGTCTCTTTGTTTTGCTAGGGCAGTAGCACAAAACAAGGCTGCCTTGCAGAAATTAGGTATAACTCATGTATTAAACGCTGCACACTCGAAGCAAGGCAGCATAGGGAACCAAAGCTTTTATGGCAACAGCTTTGTGTATTGTGGCATTCCAGCAGATGACTCGACACACTTTGATCTGGATGTTTACTTCCAACTGGCAGCTGATTTCATTCATAAAGCGCTGAAGTCACCTGATGGTAAGACTCCTCAAGGCTTCTTTTTCACACTGTAATATTTCCGCATAGTGATTGTTAATTATACAATTCAGTTGTTTCAGCAGCTACATGGACTGAGTAACTTGCTGCAGAAATGTGGTAGTTTTTGACATTCCTGCACATCTTTTATTTCCCTTCTTAAATCCTTAATAAACCCATCTACTCAAATTCTCTCTTCATGCTGTCCTTTCAATGTCACCACAATGTAACACAGCTTGAAATATGTAAGTGTATTTCCAGCCAGCGGTAATAATAAGGGTCTTACCTTGCAGAATTTAAGTCTATAATATGACCATGGCTCTTTTCAAAGAAGCTATCAAGCAGAGGACGAGTTGGGATTAAAGAGACAGTCGGCCCCGTCTGCAAAGGGACCTTAAATGAACAAAGGCGATGAATTGTGGGAACTATTTTTAGCTCACAGCAGGAAAAAAGAAAGGCCACAGCATGAGACAGGCAGCCATGTATGATATTAATAAGACTGAGGCCTCTCGCTAATCCTTCCTTCACATCCCTCTTTCCCCTTCATCTTGTCTGTTCTTCAGGGAAAGTTCTGGTGCACTGCATCATGGGAATGAGCCGGTCATCGACTTTGGTGTTAGCGTACCTCATGATCTACTGTCACCTCCCCCTCAAACAGGCTTTGCGGAAATTGATCCAGAAGAGAGCCATCTACCCCAACAGGAATTTTCTGGCTTTGCTGTTGGATCTGGATCTTCAGCTGACGAGAAAAAAGAAAACATGTCAGATTTTGTAATCAAGAGACTTCTTAACCACACAGTCATAAAATTTGGTTGAATTTATGTCAGATTTGTTTTTGTTAAACTTGAGCTATACATTGAGATTAACACTAACAGATCTTGAACACATAACATGAGTTTGCTTCACCTACCCAGCTCTTATATTTTTTTTATTAGCATGTTAAATATCAACATGGTAACATGACAACATTAACATTAACTTGTTAATATATCCTCTTCTTTTTTATGCTAAGAATCAATGTTTAATACTAAGAAGGTATTTTCTTTAGGTTATGTATTAGCATGTTACATCAGCATGTTAAACATGTTAATGTTAACATGCTAAGTATACATGTGTTGGCATATTAATATAATAAACATCACATGCTAAACATTAACAAATAAACTTGCTAATGCTAGCATGCTAGCACAATATAGTAAATGTTACATGCTAACATCATGTTAACTTCCGGGATGAGTTGACCGTATGTTGTTAACATGCATGGTGTTTGTAAGGATGTTAAAACAACTGGAGTAAAATTATTTTTTATGTTAGCACTCAGCTTACTGCCCAGCTGAGCCTAAGCACAGGCAAGCACATGACAAGCTGAGTCTGAGGTGTGGCGAGAATAACATAATAACAAAACTTTTCCTCTGGAGCCACCCACAGGCCAAGCTTTACATGGTTATATCTTAACAGTTGGATTACACTGAATTGCATTGCTACCATGGTTATAGACTCTCTATGGGTTTTTGGAGACCGCATTGTTCAAAACAAAGAACGTCTTAACAATTAAAAAAAAAAGACCATTTGGTTGCAGAACAAATTAAAACCTGATGTGACATGAAAACTTAGACAAGACTGAATCATGAATGCTAATGATGTGGAGGTTTTATGTCTTTGAGTCCATGTCTTTGTCTTTACCTCTCATGGTTGTAAGATCTGACTTTTCTTCAGCTTCAACTTCACTTTGTGTTACAGCAGAATGGACCAAATGTCTTACTGAAAATGTTGATTTTTTTTTTGTGTAAACTCTGTGGAGGGCTCAGAAAAGATATAAGATGTTTCTTCAAGTCAACATTCAAGCTCAAAATGGGAATCAATGTACAGCATTGCTCTCTGTGTCTGTGTTCACAGTGTGAAACATCTTTGGTGTATTTGTCAAACCAGTGTGAGTTGATCAAGACTGTACATTAAAAGCTTTTCAGGTCTTCTCATTGTCATCTACAGAAACATAATGATTGTTCTTAATCATCTCTAAAACTTCAATTTCCAAATATTGAATGAACTTTATGTGTTCAAAACGAAATGGTTGTATTGTTTCTACATGTTCCATATTGGAATTTTTTTCTGATATCATGTTGAAATCTGTTATGATGCACTGCTTGAATTCACTAAATGTTACACACATAAAGCAGCAAAGATCAGAAAGTCCTGACTTTAACAGGAACTGGTATTAAACACATTTCGCTGTACTGCAGAATCCCAGTTAAGACAGTGTCAGATTTAAGATCAAGTACAGCAGCACTGATCTAATTCTCTTGCTACTGAAAAAGCCGTGTCCTATCCTCCCTCCTGTGCTGGTAGCTCGGGTAACCTTTAAGGAATGCAGAAGATGATGCCAGAATTATTTTGGGCTGAGATTCAGATGTTAAAATAGCAAAAAAGGTTGCAGGGTAGATTACCAAGGAGAACGCAGACAGTTGTGCTGTCGACCTACATGTAGCTCTTACAGAGAGACTTTGAAAAGCAACGTTTCCAGCCAAGGCAAGTGTCTACTAACAATGCATTTTTACGAACAGAACGCAGGTAGAAATTCATGTTGGAAAATATGTATTAGTACGTACAGTATCTATAAACAGTGTATGGCTTTATTGTTCTGTTTGCAAACATGCTAAACATGTTTATAAGGCATGTTTATAAATGAGTATACCGATGATACTGCATTGCTGATGGATTACCACACTTTCTCATTTTATTAATTTGCTCACAAATCCAGACGAACCACATCCAAAAGGCTAAAGAGGGAAGTGTAATTCATAAAACCACCGAGAAGAGGCCCGGAGGAGGTAAAAAGCCATTTTTATTTGCCCTCCATGTTAACCGTGGGCACTTTCCCATACATAGCATCTTTAATTACACAGAAGTAGAGCAGGAAGGACAGGTTAGCCTAAGGGGGGGAAGCAATGAAAGCAGCGCTGCAGCTCAACATGTGCACCAGGGAAATCAGTTCTCTGCCCTGACAGTGGGAGGGAGGGAAGGGTTGTACTTATAGATCAATGAGGAGAAAGAAGAGCCTCAAGGTACTTTGGGCACATGTTGTACTTGAGCAAAGACACACTTTACTCTGCCATCAAGACTCACACACTCATATGCATGCAGCATATGCTGGGTCAAATGCAGCTTTTCTTTCGAGCACATGACATGCAACCATGCACATGCAGTGATGGATAAAGCCATCATGATGTTTGACTGCACCTCCATATGCCTCGGCAGCTTAACAAAAGGTCACTGAAACAGATTTGGTCTCAATGACTCATCCCTGTGGACACGACAATAAGTCTCTGAACCTCGTGTGTCACATTATGCCTCCATAACACCAGCAGAATGCAAATAAGAAGCCGAGGTGCCAATGGTTTCTTTACTACAGCAACGCATACACATCGTTTGTATGTCCTCAGCCTGGAGCGGAATCACACAGCTACCTAAATGGATGCTAATGTATACAGTATGCATTGTATAAGTCTCTCTACAGCCTAGTGTGTAAATTGTGAATGCACAGGTTAGACTTGCCTGCAGGAAATGAAAAGCTGATGTTTACAGGCCTTGAATACCAATTTTCTGTATCTTTGGAGATAAATAAACCCACCAAGCACTACTGAGCTGCAGATAAAATAATGAGAGCATCATAAGGTCATCTTACAATTATGTGCTCTTGTGGTCCTTTGCTGCTGTGGAGTGCATTTATTTATAGTATATATTTAACAGCTATAGGCCTGTTCTCATTAATGATCCTCACAATTTCTCTTTCGGTTTTATCTAAAACGAGGCTCTCACCTACAGCTAGCTGATTAGAAGTCATAAGTGGATAGCATTAAATGATACCTGAAACTGTATCTGCATTTCCTCTCTTAAACCGTAGATCAAAGGAAAAACATATCTAACCCTTTGGTGACTTCTCGGTGACTTCATAGCAGCGACAAGTTTTGTTGGTTCAACGAGCCCGCTGCTCATACTTCCAGTTACACTCTGTTAGAATATCACTGTACTTTTATATAACAGGTTGTGAAAGCAGAAGTGGAGCATCCAGACATGCCCAGAGGCCTCAGCTGCTTGGCGAGCCCTGAGGGGGCAGACGGCAGGTATGAGACCCCCCCAGCCTCAGATCTCCAGAGGCTGATGTGGACGAAGAAAGGGACCAGCAACCATCTGGACGAGGTTCAGCCCAGGATCTATATTGGAGACATGTGAGACTGGAAGAGTAAAAAATCGAACTCCATGCTTTATAATAAAGGATACTAATAAAGAATATAGAAAGTGTCACCACTTAAGACAATTCATTAAAGGTAAAAGCAGCTCTTTTCAACGGTTTTGGATTAACAGTGGATCACAGCTGTTTGTGCATAACCGTTTAAGTTAACCTCAGTTCTCAGGAGCATTTTGGGGTCTTTGAGCTCAGTGCAACAATTTCAGTGTTGCTCCACTCTCAGCGTTGTTTTCACACAGACACAGCAGACCTAAGCCACCTGGATGCTACCTTCCCAGCATCAAAGAGCAGAGTTTGGGACTAATTAGCTGGTTGAACATGGTGGAGCATTTATCAGCTGGAGAGACAGACATTTGCCTCAGGAGATGGGTGGACACCAAAAACAGAAAAGAGAGTGTGAATGCTGGACCAAAAACAAGACTCCAGATATATGATTATGTTGCTGTTGGATAAATAAAATGCGATATAACCGCCGGATGTCACACTGCAGCTCCAGAAGAATCTCAGACCAACACAAATGCTCGTGTCGATGTAGCATGTAGCATTAGCATATCAACATGCTAAAAAGCTAACATGTTAAAAAAATGTTTTCAGGAGGTTTCAATTGGTGCACCTCCATAGAAGACAACAGTTAATGTTTAAACTGTCAAAGTATGATATATGCAGGTAGCAGTTCTGAAAATTAACTTAAAGAAACAGCCCTATGTTACATATTTTGTCGAGTTACGATAATCAAGCAGAGTCAGGGATTGAGGAGGGAAGTCTTAACGCGTCTAAACGAAAAGTGAATAAAACTTTATAAACATTACCTCATCTGTGAACATTTCTGCCTATGAACTCATGCCTGACAGATTTTAATCAGCATTGGTGGTTGTTTAACAATGAAACAACTTCCATGGCCCCTCACGACAGTGCTTTTTGTTCTATTTTTATGGAGCAGAAACTACATACTGCACGTTTAAAGGGCAGAAAAAATGTAGGTCTTTTAGGTGGTTCATAACTTAAATGTGGGTCCACAACTTAACAACACAGTCATCTAATTTATGCATTATACAGCTTGTTAATTATTTATGAAGCATTAGTAAATGTTTTATTAATCATAAATATGACAACTTCTAAATAATTTATGAGCATTCCCATATTTTACAGTTACCATATATATTGTTTACTATCATTAAGTGTGCTCCTTCTTTCACTTAGCAGCACTGAACGGATAATTGTGCTTTTTTTCCTTTTAGGTATGCAGCCAAAGACAAGAGGACACTTCAAGCTCACCACATCACTCATGTGCTTAATGCTGCTGATGGGAAGTTCAACGTGAACACGGGACCCAGCTTCTACCGAGACACCAAAATCACTTATCATGGGGTGGAGGCTTTTGACATGCCATCCTTTAACTTGAGTCCCTTCTTTTACCCAGCGGCCAATTTTATCAAGAGCGCTTTGAGCTCGCCCACAGGTGAGGAGGTATTTCTCATCATTCTTCATCTCTGGGAAAGACATTTTCTTCTGCAAGGCAAAGAAACAGAAACATTTGTCAGTCAATTCCCCTTAGAGCAGCCCCCAGTTGTATTAGTCATTAAAATGCAAATCAAACACTAAACATAATATCAAGCTAATATCTTTCCCCCACGGTAATCTTCTCATAAGCTCAGACCTTGGCCAGGAAAATTGGTTTTAAATGGATTGCCCTGGTAATTTGTAAGCAACACTTTTATTGGACATGGAAATTACACAATTATGTTTGTGGCCTGTGCCTGCCTGGCCTGTTATGCAAAGTGAAGTCGGTATCTGACATGACAGTAATAAGATGAGGCCTCCTCATTCACATGCTGGCTGATCAGGGGCTCCAGTGTGTGGCGGGGCCTACAGTAATCCCTGGCAGAAATACACAGACGCCAAGACAGTTCAATTACGCGCTCCTATGCCCCCTAATCCTCAGGGCCGATAAGGAACCAGGGATTACCGTGTGTAGAAACATTTGTTGCAACATTGTTGAAAACTTTTAGTCAGGAGTTAGAAGTACTACTCTCTGTGATGTGCATGGTTTTTAATCCACAGGAGTAACAAATTAGACATCAGAATAAAGTCCACCACAATAATCCAGTCATTGCATAGTTGCAAATATAGCAATGGAGCTGGCAGAGGATGGCTGAGCTCTGGATTGATCCACGTGACGCAGTGTTGAGTTTTTGTTTTCCACCGATTGGCAGGTAAAGTGTTTGTCCATTGCGCGATGGGCCTCAGCCGCTCGTCCACCTTGGTCCTGGCCTACCTGATGATCCACGAGAACATGACGCTGGTGGACGCGATCAAAGCTGTCAGCGCCAACAGGAACATCTCACCAAACGCTGGTTTCCTGGAGCAGCTCCGAGAGCTGGACAGAGAGCTGCACTGCCACGGATCATCGAGGAGCTGGAGTGTAAACGGGCGGACTTGAATTAAAACACATCAGTCCATAAATTTGGATTATATCGTTGCCTTCTATCAGTGTCAGAGTTTGAAGGTAAAGATGAAGCCAAGATGAAGATACGAGTGTAGAAACATGATTGTCTTTTTTGTGAAGAAATTAAAGTTGCTGACATAACATTAAAGGCTTTTTATTGGAATGAACAAGTATTATTTAATTCCACACATGTATTAAGACTTACTTAAATGTGTGTGATTTTGCAGAAAACACGCTACACTTGTTAGTGGAGTCAGGACAAGCTGTTTTGCCCTACTTTTGGTTTTCATGCAAAGCTTATCACCTCCCGCCTCTGGCTCCTGTAGTCAAAACACAGACATAAGAATGGTGTCGCTCTTCTCATTACGTCTCAGTAAGAACGCAATTAATTTAAAAAACTGCTATTCCTTAAAAAGTGGTCAGAAAAAATGAAAAATGAAACATCTATGATTCCGTAACACATGGGAAAAGTGGTGAAGTAATATAACAGAAAGGTCAAAAACAGCTACTAAATGAACCTTGAGGTGAGACTGTACTGTAACAACCAATGTAGTTCACTTCTCTGAACAGTGTGATGTTTGCTTGTCATGTTTGCTTGACTAGGGGTTGATCTCCAGGAGTGAAAAATGTCTCTGAGTGGATTCTGAATAAGCTAAATCGTCCATATTTGATTTTATGAAAACATAAAACAACACCAGCATTATCCTTTAAATTCTCTATGTTAGCTACAAATTTATTGGTGAAGTGGTTTGAACTGACTCAGTGTGGCAGTCTGACAATAATTCCTCACCATGTTTGAATCTGTTACACTTTTACAACTGTAAACACTGCTGTGGTTGTGTAGTCGAAGTCACCACAGGAGCAGCCTGGATTCTGTCACACTCGTCTGAGGAATAAATAGTCCACCCAGACTCTGGCATCTTCAGCTGTCTCATACCAGGGGGGCTCAGCCTCTAAACACTGATACTCTGCTCAGATGGAAAACAGAGCGAGCTGCACCAATAAGGTTAGAGAGTTGACTGTAGTTCCTTTCCAAATGCCCACAGGAAGAAAAAACTAGCAGCACAAGCAGCACTAACTTCTCAAATTTTCCATCCAGTAACATCAAGTGTTTGGGAAGATTATCCAAGTGTTATCAGCTAACTGAGTTGAATATTATTGATGAATTACACAACAAAGATGCAGATATGAGGCCAGAGGAGGAGCCAGAGTATCAAACACCACCCACCTGCGATCTGCTCAGCCTTCTGCTGAAGAACAGACGTCCCACCGGAGCTGTCAACGAGGTTTGGCCCAACCTCTACGTTGGAGATGCGTAAGTGACATTCACTTCAGGGCCCCGCTGCAATATGCTGATATGTTTGAGAAACTGTTGCTGCAAACAAGTCCAGTATTTGGCCAGCTGATTGGATAAATTTAAAATCTGTACATTTGAGTCACCAGCGATGCGTTTGCAGACATATGTTGACAGAGCTGGCCACAGTCGAGAGAAATCGTTAAAGGCTGCATTTGTTGGATGGTCTCTTGTATGGTTTACAGGGCCACAGCTCAGCAGATACCCCTGTTAGTGAATCTGGGAATAACACATGTGGTGAATGCTGCACATGGCTCCCAACACATTGACACTGGGCCACATTTCTACAAAGACACCAACATACGGTATCACGGAGTCGAAGCACCAGACTGCAAAGATTTTGACTTGAGCGCATTCTTCACTGAGACGGCTGATTTTGTTCATGGTGCTCTGGCTCAGAAAGGTACGAGTCCTTTGGGTTAGGGGTGAAATAATAGCATATATCATAATACATCATATCATGATATAAAATGAGTTGAGATGCATGGCGCAGCTGAAATCTAAGTCTGAAAAATTATGACCTAAACATGCAAACTTGTTCATTTTGCAGATATTAAACTGCAGAGGGAGTAAACAAATATCATCCATTAAAACTTGGTTCAGCTGCTGCCTTGAAAAGGATCGAAAAGAAGTTTGTAAGATGTTTAAATTGGGGCTTGTGGCAAACTGAAGTCTTTGGAGACTCCAGAGTTAAGACATTTGTGCTTCAGGCATTTAAATAAAAATTCTTAACTTAGTTCTATGTACATAAAAATCTGCTTTTCAATTTAAGAGAATTGATTTTTTTTTTTTCATTTTGCATCAAAAACTTTAAGAAAAACAATTTCAAAAATGCATGAATGGAGCACCTTGAAACTTTTAGATTTTCACAGATAAATAAATAAAGGCTATTGTACACTGCTGTTAGTATGTTTTCATCCTAACTTACCGAGTATATTAAACCATGAGCAGACTGCCTACATTCGGAGTCCTTTACAATTAGTCACATTCTGATAGTTATTTAACAATATGAGGCACAGATGTGTGTTATAGACTCAGCTGACATTTTGAGTTATTCTGTCTCTGGTGTGTGTAGGTAAAGTCCTCATACACTGCGCTCGAGGGATCAGCCGCTCAGCGACTCTGGCACTGGCCTTCCTCATGATCAAAGAAAGACTTACCCTGGTAGAGGCTGTGCAGGCTGTTCGCAGGCACAGAAATGTTCTTCCAAATGCTGGATTTCTGAATCAACTCTGTCACTTGGACTCTTGCTTGGCCCTGCAGAGAAAGACAACATGACATCAAGGAACGGAGAAAGAGAGCACTGAGACAGAATTTCCTTTAATATGAATTGGATTTTTTTTCATCCAAAGGGCCTACTGCAGGAGTTTTGTGCTGAATACAAATAACATATTCTTTACATTAACCGTTTTGAAAACATGGCTGTCGGCTGCAAGTTATCTACCTTTCTGGCAGCCACTGGTTTAATTTATGTACAGAATAAAAATCATTTAACACACCGTTTAAACTGACTGGAGTTATTTAATCCATCACATAACACACTTACGTTTTCATCGCATTACAAAGCAGTCGAAGTTCAGATTAATACTAAAGTCTGCGCTGTACTATTAATAATAATAATAATAATATAACTGACAAAATAAATGCTGACTTGACATTCAAGTAAGGTTTAAGAAAGAGAAAAAAGCAGAAAACAGAAAATAAGGCTTGAGACCTGATTTGGACTTTGCTGGCTGTCTCTGGCTGTCCCTGGAAATAATACATCACAGATATGTTATAACACCAGCTTAGAGCAGGACAACGTTCAGGTGTGTTGTGTGTGTGTGTTGTCAGCATTCAAATATTTTAAAGATTTTCACACTGATATGCAATTTGCTTATGAAAACTCAGGACTTGACTACAACTACGTCTCACCCTGAAAGACTTTGCTTGGACTTGTGTCAAAGTTACTTTACCTGAACAAGTTTTGACTTGCTTTTCATTTGACTTGACTTGACTTGGACTTGGATTTGACTGAGATGACATGAGACTTGAGACTTGCTGTGACAGAGCTAAGACTCAGCTTCCATGTTCAAATGACCTGAAACCAGTGGCTGTCTGCGTGCATGTATGGAAAAAATATCTAAAAGTAGGTAGTATTTGAAAACAGTCAACAAAAAATGTAAAGTAGACATGATTTGTAGTGAAGGAGCTGAGACATACAGAAACACTGACAGGGTCCTTTAAACTTATGTCTAATAGACAGCACAATCAGTATCACAGGGGCCATTAAAACAAATGTAGCACAACCGGCGAAAAGGCTGCTGTAGTTGAACAACACGCAGACAGCGTAGTCCTATAAATAAACAATGCTCCGCTTATATATTCACATGTCTCAAAATACTGTTTTAACTGCTGCAATCCAGTGTCGTACAGTTAAAACTGTGATGTCTAAAGAGGCTTGATACAAGATGATAAAAATATGCCAGCATGGTTCTGAGTGTGTATACAGATTCAGGTCAGACTTTGAAAAGAGATGAAAAGCAGACGCCATCTTAATAAGAGATGCTCTCCAGAGCACACTGGGAGAAAGAGAGAGAGAGAGAGAGAGAGAGAGGGATGCTGTCAAAATAAAAGGAATTGGATATCACAGGTTTAATGATTTCACTGTCAGAATGAATGATGGCAGAGTATGAAGATATAAGGGAAAAATAAAGGAGTCTGATGGTGTGAAAACTCTGTCTGACATGTTAGCAGCTTCATCCAGCCATTCTGCAATACAGTCATCATCACACTCTCACTTTGGGGGCTTGCATTTAGATCACTGAATGGACCATGCATATCATATAACGGGGAATCAAAGACATCTGCCATCCTGTGAAAAACCTCATCTGTCTAACAGTCTGACACATTTCGGTTCTCTTTTGGACCCCGAGAGGCTCCAGAAAATGAAGAACATCCTTAACGGGTGTTGTGAGGCACCGCTTACACTGATTCTCCCAGCGTCTGAAGACATGCAGAAAGGCTAAGAGAGACTGACACAATTTCAAGGAGTTGTTCATATGACTGAGAAAAAGCTCAGAGTGTCCTGTTCACTCCACTGAATCTGGGTACGCATTGGCAAGTGCAAAGTTTGGATAAGCACGGCTTCCTGCCAGCAGTGGAGATTAAAGTTGTGTGTTTAGATGTGGATGGCAGGGACTGGCTGGGTGGAAGTTCTCCCCACAGGCAGGGAACATGGCAGCTAAGGTCAGGGGCCCGCCACATCACAGCCCTAAAAATATCCTCCGCATTTGATGCCCGTCACAGAGTGGTTATACAATCTGTGCCCTGACTTGAGCCTGCCAGAATTAAACCTTACCGCGTTCTGCCTTTAAGGACTGCTTCACAACAAGCTGCCAGAATGACAAAAACAAAATTTTCAAGCGGGAAGACGAAGGACCTCAATCTCTTGGTGAGTGGTGCTGGAAATGCATGTGAAAAACAAAAAGCAAAACTGTACTTTTTCATGATCACAGAGGGAGAAAAGTGGAAGGAAAAAAAAAAGCGAGTGCGGTATTTCTTTTTCCCCTTAAGCTAATAAATCATGTGTGAAAGGAAGCCACAGTGAGAAAATGGCTTCTCACAAGTCAAAATCTGGCACCAAGATTAATGCTACAAAGGCAGCAGAGGAATCCAGTCCAGCAGATGAATATGTCACACCTGGGGGCTATGAGCTGGAGAAAATCCTCAACCGAGGAAGTGTGGCTTATACTCATGTCAACGAGGTCTGGCCTAATGTCTACATCGGAGACGAGTAAGTAAAGAAGTATTAAATGACCAAACTGAATAAAATAATAGAGGATTAAAATAATATTCTCACTGGCTTCTTGCAGAGAGACTGCAAAGGACAAGTACAAGCTGAAGGGGTTGGGGATTACACACATCTTGAATGCAGCGGAGGGGACGTGGAACAACGTGGACACGGGAGCTGGTTACTACAGTGACATGGACATTGTCTACTATGGTGTGGTGGCAGAAGACGTCGCAACTTTTGACCTCAGCCAGTATTTCTTCTCCGTTGCCCAGTTTATAGACAAAACACTCAGCAATCCTCAGAGTAAGATAACACAGAGTTAAAGCGTCAACCATATCCCATAAAGCACTATATAGACAAAGGTATTGGGACATACCTTTATTAATGAAATCAGGTGTGGCATGGAGCTGATTTTCAGGAGTTCGACTCAGCCCCTTACTTCCAGTGAAGGGAAATCTTAATGCTTCAGCATACCAAGACATTTTGGACAATGCTATGTCTCCAAACTCCATGGCAACAGCCTGGGGAAGGCCCTCCTCCACAAAGTCCCCAGCACACAAAACAAGGTCCACAAAGACATGGCCAGATGAGTCCGGTGCATAAGAACCCAACTGGCCTGTACAGAGCTCTGACCCCAACCCAATCAAACACCCCAAGGACAAACTGGATCGAAGACCACAAGCCAACCCTCCCATCCAACATGAGTGTCCGACCCCACAAATGCTCCACTGCATGGACAGGCAAAAAACCCCCACAAAACACCCTTCTTGCAGAAAGCTTTCCCAGAAGAGCAGAAGCTGCCCAAGCCACAAAAGGAGGACCAATAATGTCTGTGCACTTAGAATTCAGTCCCTGTTTGTGTCATGGTCAGGTGTCCCAATACATTTGTTCATATAGTGTAATCCTGATACTTGTAATGAAGTTAAAATGTTTTTTTTTGTGATTTGGGTAAAAGTGTAATGAAGTTCTTCCTGGGTTTTGTGGTTCTCCAGATAAACTGCTGGTACACTGCGTGATGGGAAGGAGTCGGTCCGCCACACTCTTCCTCGCCTACCTCATGATCTGTCAGAACATGACGGTGGTCGACGCTATCGAACATGTGAAAAAACGCAGGCGGATCATCCCTAACTGGGGCTTCCTGAAACAGCTAAGGGAGCTGGACATGCACCTTCTTGAGAAAAGAGAGCAGAGCTGAATTTAGGACTCATCGGGCAAGTTCAAATTGGGTTTCAAGAAGTCCAAGTCAAAGCCACGTATCAAGGCATCAGGGACAAATAAAAGTCTTTGGTGCCGTCATTTGACACAAGTCCTATCAAAAGTAATTCAGGACAAGTCCGATACATGGGAAGTTCTAATAAAGTCTCAGATCTTTCACTGTATGTCCAGTACACAGTACGAGACTGGACCAAGTCAAATCCCAGGGAACTCGACACAAGTAGCAAATCCTAGACAAGTACCAGATCTTTCACAGCTGGTCATTCGATACGAGTCCAAGTCAAGTCCCAAGTAATTTGTGACAATATGCAAGTTGCAAGGCAATGTGAAAGTCTTTGAATGCTGTCCATGAAAATAACAAAGTTTAAAGTTGTTTTCCCATAAAAACTGTCGAATTTTGTTGCAGAGGCCTAATAATTAAATATTCAAAGTGTGTGACCAAGCAAACCCTGCCTGTTTTTCTTTGTAGTTTGCCAGGGTTTTACCAGGTAAAACCTTGAGACAAGAAAGTTCTTAAGTTTTAAATCAAGTTTGAAGGGGTGAAATCTCAAAGCAGCAAAGACCAAGTTATATTTTTTTTTTTTTTTTTACTTTTTTTCTTCAGGGCAAACAGCTGCCTGGATCACCAGAAACTCAAAACCTATCATTACAATCTCATTCTGAGACACGCCTCAAGCTTGTAAATGTTTCAAATCAAAAGAAGAACAATCAAGTACATGGTCAATCATAATTTATTCTTATGCTAAAATGTACAGCATTTTAAAGTAACTGACAAAAGGAGAAAAGTCATAAATACAAGACTGTCATTCTGTCCGATTTTTGTGCACATAGCCAGGTATTTCCCCCCTGTTCTTACCAGCAACTCTGTACAGGTACAAAGGCTACAAAAGAGCAATATAAACAAAAACACAAGTACAAGTTGCGTTTTACATGCAATCCATTAGCTTAGTTTGGTCTATTCACAGGCTCTATTCTTCTACACTTCGGTAAAATATAAATCCAACATTTTATAAAGATAGAAAACAAATCTACAGATGGAATGAAAACGTAGCTTTAAAGGCATTATGTAAAATATCAACTTTGGACTAAATTTATATTTTCTTTATTGTTATTCATCGTTATAATCATTTAGTTCTTTTAAATTCTGCCACACTTCTGGACATTTTGAAATGTTTTAGAATTTTCAGGGTACAAACACTGAGATATGCTTTGTTATTTTGACAGAAGTCAGTCTGCTTTATTAAACAGAAAGCTGCCTCGAGGAGATCTGTTACAAAAGACTTCAGAATTATACATACATAGCAATAAAACCTCTCAAACCAAACAGAAAACAGGACTAAGTTTACATTTTTTTACATTATTAGAATTAACAAAATATAGTTTCATCTTTCTCCCTGTGGAGGGAAACCTAATAAAGGCCAGATATCTTTAAAATGGCTTGCTATTAAGCACAACACTTGTACAGTACTACTCAATGCACTGTCACTAACAGAGACTGAAGCATGCTAGTTGTCACTTTACAAAATAAGTACAATAATTTAAATATACAAAGGCATGAGTATGGTACAAACTAATTGTCAGCACTGTTAGACAGGTACACTGAACAGGTTCAAACAGCCACTAACTCCACTTGTAGCAGGCACATTAAATGGCTTCATTTGAGGCTGCTACATGACTGCAAGACCACTGATGAAATCTCTACCTTTGAGCTCTGAACCCGCCTGCTCTAAAAGACACATCAGAGACACTAACACTAATTAAATAGATTTTCATCATGACGATGTAAGGCTTCCCATTTGGAGAAACAAAAATACTTTTAAACATTAGCTTCAAAGTTTACTCGATGAAAATTTTTGCATTCTTTCCAAGTGCTGCTGCTGGTTTTTAAGTAATAAACAATAACAAAAAGACACCAAAAAAAAGAAGAAAAAAAAAGGCCAGATCAGTGCATCTTCAAACAGCAAAATGCACATGAGAAAAAACAGCTCAGTCCTGCGGTGGGTTACCGCCTGATGAAAGGCCCTTTCAGGGACTGCTTGGACATGCCCGTGTTCATGTAACCATGATGACCAGCTGGAGTGTACACCATGTTGCCATGTGGTGGAGCCTGCATGGGCTGCTGGGGGTATGGCTGTGTTCCCATCATTCCCATCTGCATAGAGTACTGGGGTGACTGGTTCATATAAGCATGGTTGCCATGGTAGCCACTGTTCATCATGGGCTGGCTCATGCTGTAGCCATTCATGGCGTTGAGGGAGGGCATGTTCATAGAGTTGACATTGTAGGCTGGTGCCGGCATGATATTCATGCTCATGTTCATGCGCGGCATGGCGGCCAGCGTCCTGGAAGGCGCCTGCATGGCCACAGCCTGTGGCGGCCGGGCATACATCTGCTGCTGGTGGTGCGACAGCGGGGCCGACTTGGAGCGTGCAGAGATGTGACTCTTGGAGGCCATTTGGGGCTGGATCCGCTGTGATGGCGGGATGCCCATGTTACGCTGTAGCATCATGGTTGGTGGGGAGCTGAGATTAGGGGGCGGGGTCATGGTGGCCTGCACCTGTGGGTTAGGGACTCGATGTGGAGTCTGGGACAAGGACACCAAGCTGGAGTGCTGAGATGACAGCGAAGGGGTGTTTGCATAAGATGTGATGGGGTGTGAGGCCGAGTGGTTGAAAGGCAGCGAGTGAGGGTGGTCAATAAACGTGTTGGTGAACTGCTGCAGTTTGGCCAGACTGAGGCCAGACGACTGAGAGTAGTGCCCGCCGCTGTAATCCCCCTGGTGGTTGATCCTCTCGTACAGGGCAAAGTTTGGATTGCCAGATTCAGGAACATCTGCCAGCTGCATGGTGGTGGTGAAGTTGGTGGGTATGGCACACTGTGCCATGGGCTGCTGCTGGCCATGCTGACTGTGTTGATTGTGTAGGCTATGCTGAGCATGCTGATTGTGCTGGCTGAGCTGATTGTGTTGCAGATGGTGATTGGGGTGGTGACTATGCTGGTTGTGGGGATTGTGTTGACTGTGCTGGCTTAGCTGATTGTGTGGACCGTGCTGATTGTGTTGGCTGTGCTGATTGTGTGGGCCGTGCCTGCTGTGAGAGTTGTGTTGACTGTGCTGGCTGTGCTGGCTGTTGCTGGGAGGCCTCTCCACCACCACGCAGCCCTGCGGCGACTTGACGTTGCAGTGCGGCGGTGAGCTCAGACTGTTCTGCTGAATCATCCCACAGCTGCTGGGGTTGACAGCAGCCATTTGCTGGCTCACGGCGCAGCTGCTCTGGGCCAGGCCACTAGGGGGGATGCTGCCATAGGAGCAGCTGTTCTGGGAGGGGCCTGCCCCACAGATGCTGCCCCCCATGGTGGAGTCGTAGCTGCTGGGGTTCTCGTAGTTCTCTGTGGTGCTCTCAATGCTGCCCAGATCGCTAAAGCCACTGTCCACCACCTGCTGTGAGTGATCTGACACCGATGGCACATCCATCATGGGGCTTGTCTCCATGTTGTGGAGTGAGGGCACTGAGATGGCACTGTGATCAGGGCTGATCTGGGTGTAGCCGCTCTCCAGGATGGAGACAGCCGGGCTGTTAACAGAGCGCACTGACTGACTCGGATGGGACGGCGCAGAGGACAGGGGACTACTGTGGTCCGACTGGGGGCAGTCATCCAGCGAGGTGAGCTGAGGGCTCTGGGCCACATGGGCGAAGGTCTGCAGGCTTCTGCAGGGCTCCTGGCTTTCCACACAGTCCTGGAAAACATTCTCCCGCTCAGTCTCCTGTGTCAGGGACTGAACAGCTTGGGCTGTCTCTGAGTCAATCTCTGTGCAGATTGGAGGATCCTCTCTCAGCATGGGACTGAGTGCTGGCCTCTCTGCCGGCTGAGGAGGTGGATGATCCGGACAAGGACTGGGCGTACTCTCTTCCTCTGATTCAGAGTCTACAGGGTTATCAGAATCTACAGGTGCTATTGAAGCAACTGCTACTGCTTCAGGTGGCGGTTTTGCTACTGTTGTTTCTGTCACTGCCTCCCGGATGCTATCTTCTGCAGCAGCTGGGTCCTCTTCACTACATGGTACTGTAGAAACCTGCTGACTCAACTCAGAGTCATTGTCTTCTTTTGGATCTAAAAAATCTGGGGTGCATTCGGGTGTTTCTTTCGAACTTTGTTCCAACTCTGCTTTGCTGCTCTCAGGTTCTGCTGTCTTGCTGTGACTGTCATCCTCATCATCTGCATCCTGATCCTCGATCTGATTTCTCTGTTCATCTTCCTCCTCATCTTCCTCATTGTCATTCTCCAGTGATACAGCACCCACTACACTGTGTTCCACCTCTTTGGCTGGGGAGTCCACTAAGGGTTCACTCTCATGGTCTTGCTGGTCATCTTCAGGTGGTTCTGGGGAATCGCCTTTGTCCTCAGGCCTGTTGGACATGGCACCAGGTGAGGCGGCAGGTGAGCACACCGGAGAAGCCATTGGTGATACTTCAGGGGAGCTCGACTTCTGGGAGCCATGGTCAGCAGGACTTGGGGGTTCTGAGGGGAGCCTCTCTAGTGTCATATCTGGACTAGCCGAGCCTCTGCCTGCTTTGGTGCCCTCATCTGCGCTGACAAGATCTTGGTCTGGCTCTTCTTTAGCTTCTTCAGTGTGAATGTGATGCTGCTCGGCCTCCATTGGAGTTTCAGGGGGAGTGTAGAGGTTGAGCTTGAAGCCCATCTTTCGTTCATTCTTTAGCCTCCATTTAGGAGGGCCACGTTTCACTCCTTTCGGCCAGCCTTTCTTCCGTTTCACTGGACGGGGTCTGTTGGGTCTCTTAGAGAGGACATCAGCTCCTACAAATAATAAAAAAAAACAATTTACTGTTTTGCCACATATACAGAACAATCTGTATTTATGAGAAATAATGTAGTACAGAGCATTGTTTGCATTAGTCAAGACGCAAATACCTTCATTCCAGTGTTCAAGATTGTCTTTCTGAGCATTTTTCTCCAGCCTTGGACGACCTCTCCGCCGTTTTATTGGTGTAATTGGCGTCTTGTCCTCCCGTTCCTCCTCCTCCTCCTCCTCCTCCTCTTCTTCTTCTTCTTCCATCTCGCCCACTCTGCAGGTGCGCTCCAGCAGGGGCATAGGACGCTCATCCTCTGAGTTGTCAAAAGGCTCGTTCAGCACCTCAGTTGTCTCAGAGATGGTTTCTGTCGTAACGCTGCTGTTTATTCTCTTCCTTTTACGCCCTCTCTTCTTGAGCACAATGGTTCTCTGTAACACAAATACAAGAGAAACCAATGAAAACAGAATGAAACCTCCATCAGAGTTGAGCAGTTTTATAAAGATTGAAAACTAGGGTACTAGGTGGATGACCTCCAAGTGGATATAACAGGAATTCATTCATGCTTTTGTGCTAAATGCAAAATGCTCAAACCGCACTGTGAGACTAAATGTTTGAGCGATGCAGCCTGGTGTGGAGAACCACAAATGAGACAGGCAGAGTAAGCACAAACCACAGTCTATATTTTACATTCTCCAGTTGTTTCCCACCGACTGCCTCCGAGTCCATGGCTCTTCTCTCCAAAATCCTCCACAAGAAGAATGTGAAATCAATACTGTAACTAATGCACTAAATAAACTCCAGCAGCCAGTATCGTTCTTTTCTGGTTTCCACGCTGTTTTCGTTGAAAAGGTCCCCCTGACATCATGCAACCGGCTGTAATATTATCTCCAGCACAAGGGGGCAGTGCCATATAGACAGAACAGATGTGAGAAGCACAGAGGAGGGCAGTAAATTAACCATGACCACTGACAATAGTACAAGGTTTAGCCTGCACAGTCTCGACACCAGCAGTGAAAACACAATCTATTATCTACAGCTGCAGGCACACAGGGAGGCTCCAGATGACAGGAGGAAGCCACTGAACCCTCCACTGACTTCATGAATATTTATCAAACCTTTCCATCTCACCAGAGTACACAACATGGTCTCTAATGAAGGAAAATTTCTAATGAATTGCATTCATTTCCACTTTGTTATAGAATAAAACTCCAGACAATCAATGAGATAATCCCACTAGGGAAAATAGCTCACTTGTGATGATGCAGAAGAAGCATGATTCACATCAACAAGCAATAAAAGTCACCTTTCTCTTAGCTGCAAGCATTGCATGGGCTTTTGTTAGGACCGGAGGTGAGCCATCGGAGTCATCGTCGTCGTCATCAGCATCATCGTCGCTCACTTCCTCCGACTGCTGGATGCGCCTGGTCCAGGACAATGCAGGGCGACGTTCGTAGGTCCTGTAGGGAACCTTACAGTGGACCTTCGTTAGAGGTTGCCTGTTACTGTGAATCATCATGTAGCCCTCTCTCTCCTCTTTCTCCCAGCAACTGGCCTGCTCCTTCAGTCGCTCAGCCTGGTAATTAAACAGACAAGACGCATTATCTCTGGGAAAGGCGCATGCATGGCTCCAGCATCTGAGCAATGAGGCTAATGGGAAAACAAGAGATTGGAATTAACATCATGACAAATGAATCACTGCAGGTTCCTCCTGATAATAAGAACAGCGTCCTGATTGGATGTCTGCCCGTCATGGAGGAAATATTTCCGTTAAGCAACCGTGGAAAGATTGCATTTCATGGAATATTCAGCACTATCAATTATGTAGTGAACTGATTTAGGGCAATGTTGCACAACATTAGATGCCTGCTGACAGTGAGAATGCTTTTCCCATTAATGGCCTCGATTTGAACTCTCCAGCTAATCAAACAAACATCCAATAACAGCATTCTAGTCAAGTGTAAACAAATGCAGAGCGTCCCCTGACTGAACAAGAAAACCTACATCCATCTCTGCCTCCCTCTCCTCCTCAGACAGGACGGCGTTGAGAGTCGTGGAAGGCGTCCAGCGCAGGGCGTCAGGGTCCACATCATTCCGGCGTGGGTTCGCCCTCAGGTTCTCCATGTGCCTCTGAATCAATCGTTCTCTTCTGATCAACACGATCCTAGGTCACAGGGAAAAAAGCCTGTGAGTTCACGCGCACAGAAGAGTGAAGGCACCAGGGCAGGGCAGACAGAAGGCAGACAGAAGGTGATGTGTGGTTAAATACGACCACAAATACAAGCTCTTTGGGACAGCAGGTGCTCCATGTCCTTGGGGTGCTTAACCTGACTTACTTCTGTCAATATTCAGCGGCATTAATGGATACGCTGTTAAAAATACCCGCTGGCCTGGATAAGTCAGACAGCATACAGAAGCAGCAGCACAGGCTGAAGGAGACTGTGGCTTGGAAACTGACCTGCCATCCTGTCTGTCAATCATGCCGAGCTGCTGGAGAGTAGCGGCGATGTCATGTGGACACATCCCAGTGGCCCTGCTTATTCCTTTAACACTGATGTGTTTATCTGGGTGCTTATAAAGGTACTCCAGTATGACACTTTTCCAATATGCCAGGTAGGATAAGCGACCCAGATCTGACAGCGGCTTCTCCGGGGAGCCGGCTTGTCCTTCTTGCCTAGTGAGAAGGTAACCTAAAAAGACAAGATTCAAACAAAAACAAAATGCTTTAGTCAAGCTAGAGGCGGCTGCTGGGTTATTTCACATCGCAATTCAGTCCCTACAACCCCTCCCTTATTGATTACATATTCATGTAAGGATGTGACACTAAACCCTGGTTGGGATTTCAGCTTCAAATAGTATAAAGGAAGGCAAGGCAATCAGTTTTCCTCTCCTTCAACCTCTGTCAGAAGCTATGATACACGCTGGCAACGGCAACAAAGGAGGTTGAAAGATGGGAGTAAAGAGGAAACAAAGCGACAGAGCGAAACAGAGAAGCAGCTGGATGTCATTGCTCACAAGAGACTGCACTTAGGCGAGATAACGAACAAGAAAAAAAAAAAAAACCCTAATACTAATATGTATCTGTGTGTAATTAGTTTTATAGCGGCCCTGTCAAGGGTCATCCATTATGAGCGGCATGAAATTAATTAATGCCTTTTAATGTGCACCCACTACCGAGCACCAAACAAGCAAATCTAATCACCAAACAGTGAACACATAATATTCCAGTAATCATGACAATATTCATTACTAAATCTAAGAAGAAGAGCCTGTGATAACAAACACTTAGCGATGAATATTCAAATAAATTAATTGGAAAAAGTCATATTTCATGCAGTGTCATTTTACAAGTATATTACCATTAATAAACCTATACAAAAGAGCTACTCTGTGTCCTTTGAATTATGATTTGAAAGAGAACATTTTTCACACAGACACCCGCTAATGCTCTGCTCTCAGAGCTACCTGAGACAAAGTGTTCCTCTAATACAATCCAATATAACAGAAAATCTTAATCTAAACAACTTCCAGCTCCAAAGCTACATTTTCCAATAAAGCCTTCAAAGAGCTCAGAACTCAGCTGTGTTCAATCTCCCTTAATCCCTGTCTTTGTTATCAGCACACTCTCAATATCACAGATCCTCTTGCATCTCTGTGTCTCAATGGCTCCCAAAGTGAACAGGAAATCAAATGCTCCATTACCGCCCGCCCACCCCGCGCTCGCTCACTTTCCTTCTCTCTGTCATGCACAAACTCGGATAAAGAAGCAACTCTTGAAAACAATAAAACGCCTATAATGACAAAAAACTGACTGCCTAAACATGGAAATCCACTCAAGGCAGCAACGGTTCTCTTAAGTGGGCCGCAAGGCTTTAAATATTGTATGTGTTGCATTTACTGGACTAAAACATAAATGCAGTACCTACACCTCATCACAAGTCAAAGAGAGAAATGGGGGCTTTTCTTTCTTTTTGAAAAAGCTCGTCAGGCGATGCTTTGGTGAAATGCGTACTATTGGCCATCAAACAATGTATGCAGCCAGAATGCAATGTTTCTCACTCCTAATCTTCAGTGATTGCTGAAGCACTGTACACGAACGCTCTTGATTAGGCTACTTCAAAGCCTTAACCAAATAACAGCACCTTGCCACAAGCTACAAATTCACCCCTTAATCTGAAAGTGTTTGTAAAAAAACCCAAACAACCTCAGTTCAGTGGTCTAAAAAAGCAATAAGGAACTTACTGAAATCAATAAGGAACCTTCCAAATCCTTGCCTTTGGTACTGAGGCATGATCATTATGCAGGAGACATTGTACTTCTGCTGGCAAAGCTTTTCCTGAGGGAAGGAGAAACAGATCAAGTATGTCAGCGCTCTGCTGAAGCTGGCAATTTACCGCACCTGCCATTGTCCTTGTCTAAAGCTGTGCACGGGCACATGAACGCCGCACATACACGCACACATGGGCTGATGAGCTTTCACTGAAAAGTTTCACTCTGTTCTGAATTGCGGCCACAACTAACTAATACTGTATCTTCTTGTGGGTTCATCTGTTAATTGTTTTACTGTCATTAGCTTAATCGTCTCATTTATAAAATGTCATAACGGTCAATAATGATGATGGTCAGTGCGCATCTCATCTGAACAAACCTTAAGGATCATTCACAATGAACAAGCAGCAAAATCTCACACTTCACAAGCTGTACACAAGCATGTTTGGCTAACTGATTAATCGACTCATCCTTTACTGTGCTAAGCTAAATGCACATTACAAAACTGGACAAATAACAGTAAGGTCTTTTGGCATGAGAATCGCCATTCAAAAATGATGTGCGGTGTTCCTTCATTTCCCATATAATCACTCTGTAATTCTTACCTTGGAGAAATAGCCCACAAGATGACAGCCTTTCTCATCATTCTTTGTAAGTATGTAGAAGAGGAAAGGCTCCACATCATAATACAAGGTCTTGTGATCCAGGAAAAGCTTGGCTAACAGGCAGAGGTTTTGGCAGAATAGTTTGCTGACATTTCCATCAACCTAAACACGGAATAAAAAGAGCAAGAGGACACTGTTCAAACAGCCCCCATTTTCTCCGTCCTCCTCCCAGAAACCCATTCAGTGGAATTCTCATGCAGCATACAGTTATTGCTTTATTGCTGTAAAAGGAAGCTGACCTCAAATACGGAAAGGTTGTCCTTTCTGTAGATTTCATTGGCTGGCGGGTGGAACCAGCCACACTTCTTTGTGTGTCTCTGGAGAATGTTTTTGCTTCTCATGTACTTCAGACAGAACTCGCACAGATAAAGCTTTTGTAATCTGACAAAGACAAAAGTGACAGCTGTGGCTTGCACTTCAGCAACACTGATATAAACACTGGAATAAAATGCGGCTTCGGTAACAAAGAAACTGGCATTATTAGTCAGGTAAAAGCAGCACTCACCTTGAATATTCAGGTGGATAAGGCGACGAGTACCAGGTTTGAATCTCATACTTCCCAAATTCAATGACGGCAGGGCATCGCATGGAGTCTGTGCTCATTAGAGACCCAGTTCTCTGCAAAAAGATCGAATAAAAGCAAACAGATAAATGTGCTGAGCCAGATAATTCAGCTTTACTGTGTCTCCAATCACCAGTGCGTAAAACAATAAGGTTACAAAATTCTCAAATAAAAAAACACCTTTTAGAACAGCAGTGCAAAAACATGGAATGAACATGATGATTGGAATAATATTTGTGAAAGTTATACTGGGACTACTGCTGGGTAATTTTGTCACTGCTCAGTTATGCCTTAAATTCCAGTTGATGTTCAGATGTTCAGTCTTTTCCCCAGCTGTCTCACCTGCACGGCGAGTTCCTGCACGTGCATGAACGTCTCAATGTCCTCCTCTGTGACGTGTTCTCTGGACATGGCGGCGAAGTTGGCTCGGGCCTCCTGCTTCACGCGCAGCTCCCCGTTGGGGCCTGTTACAGGCACAATAAGACGACATCAACACATCAGATAAGCACATCAGCGCCAGTTTGTCTGAAGCAGCCGTGGCTGAATAATCTCATAAATGCATTCTATGCAAATGTGCTTATACTGTGAGTACTGCTGCTGAGCCTGTTTGAGGCCGTGTCTCTGAGGAATTTCATAATGTATCATCTTTGCATGTTTATATGAAAATCCCTAATGTAATGAAGTGAAACTAAATCACTCTAATTGCGTAACTGCTTTCATGTGCTTAGTCATCCACCAAGACAGTTTCCCATGAATGAAGAAGCAGATGCGGCGAAGGGAGCGAGTGTCGACATGAAAAGCAACTGATGTTGGAAAGCAGGCAGTAATTTTATGAAAGACATCAACACCATGACTTAACCACCAAAACAAAAACCCATTACAAGTGGACGTGAAGCGTCATTAACATATTTATGGAAATGTGCTGTTTGGGGTAAGTACTATTTGTGCACCATGTTGTTTAGAGCTGCTTGAAACATATATCCATTTATTTTTCCTGTGTTTTTTTTTTTTTTTAAACTGTGACTCTACTCCTAAAGACAGTGAAATGTAAGGGTTACTGCACTTCTGGCTATAATCATCATGTCAGGTCTGAGTCAACTTGGGTGGGTGAATCACTGGGTTGTATGTGTCTAATGACCGCTGGAAGTGAGGTTGAGTGGAGACAGAGATTTCGAGAGTGAGGGTGGGATGAGGAAGAGCGCTGATGTGACTGCAGCCTCTACTAGGTAGAGACCACAATGTGCGCACACTATTTCAGAGGGTCAAGGACAGAGCAAGGAGCAACATGAGAGAGTTAGTGGGCCATGCACTATGACAAAAGCCAACGGACGAGAGGATGGAAGCCACGTGAACTCCGCAGCCAAGTCAAAACGCAACGAAACTGGGTTAAGAAACTAAAAGAATTCAAATTAGGCAGAAGATTAGTAGTCTGTTAGAATGTTGAGGGTGTCTTCTCAAAGAAAAGATTAGCTCTAGTCTAGAAAAAAATAACTGCGGGTATCAAGCTGTTAAAAAAAAAAAAATGAAGAAGAAGCTTAAAGGTGTGGAGACGCAGGTCTTGGCTGGAGTTTCGAGCCTTGCTTACCATGATTATTCTCAGGCTTAATTCTTCCGTCTGTCAAGTCTCCCTTTCCTGGTGAGGGGGCTCCCTTCTGAGGGCTCACTTTATACCTCAGCCTGCCTAGTGTCCTGTGCTTTTTAAGGAAGGGATTACGTTTGAAATGACTGACCATCTTAAAAGGGTGTCCTCTGGGTCGACCCGGCCCAGCAGATGTGGAGTGTAACCTATTTTTATTAAACTCATTCATTCCAAGGCGCTGGGCCCCTGTTTTGGACGCATGAGGTGCATCCTGCTTATGATGCATGCGCTTAGGCGGCGCGTAGCAAGGTAGTCTCTTTTTCCGCGACTGTCCCTGAGTAGTATAAATGTGAGAAAGTCCGTCAAATAGTCCCTTAAGTTGGCTGCTATTGCAGAGACTACTCAGGGAAGGAACACTAGACTGGCTGGAGGAGCTCTGGGGAGAATTAGCAGAGGTGGAGCTGCTGGACACTTGCGAGGGGGGGCTAAGTCCCGGCAACGTGGGAGCGGGAGGAAGTGCAGAGGACGAGAGAGTTATCTTTTGGGTGGCATCAGCAGCAAAGGCAAACGGCTCTGGTGGCTTGGACAGTTTGGGCGGACCCTTGTCTCTAGAGCTTAAATGTTTGGCGGGCGACTCTATGGCTAGAGCTCGCGAGCGACGGCCCACGGGGGAAGGGGTAAAGAATTTGGAAAGCCCATCAATAAGCCCTTTGGTTTTCTTGTTAACGGTGAATGTAGTTGGGGTGGAGGTGGGCGTGAGGGGGGGAGTGGTGGTGGGGGTGGAAGTGGTGAATTGGGTGACGTCGACCGCACAACAGGGGTCTGCAACAGCCAATCTGTCTCTGGCGTCCTTCACAGATGCAGCATGACCAGATGAAGGTGTGGAACAGACGGTAATCTTTTGACCCCTACCAGGTGACCCCCTTCCTCCAAGTGCTACCATGGAGCCGTCACCACTGGTTACAGACCTGCCGGGACAAGAAAAGCAAAAATTTTAAGGTGCTTGTAAATAACTTTTATTTCCATTTTATGCTACTTTATGCTTATATTGAACTAGTACTTTTTACACCATTGCGTACAATTATTATTACAGACAAAAAAAATACTTTCTAAAACACGATGCAATATATTATAAATCGAAAGCTTGTTTCACTTGACATCCCATAATCTTCATCTGTTATGATAACACTTTACATGCCAAAACCAGAAACACGAAACATCGCACACAACAACAGTAGGTCAACAAAAAGCTCAGCCTGTAAACTGTCATGGGTGTTTGGAACAAATGGCTGTGGTTAATAATTTCACCGCTGGGTTTGTTTAAAAACGCTCGGCTTGAATTCTTGCGGCTAAGTCGCCACGCTCCCAGATCTTAGCAATTAACCGGGAGATGAATACAATGTTTTTATTACAAATAGGAACTTCCCTTTAACAAACAGCTCACGTTAAGATTGCCACACACTTACATTCTTTGTTTGAGCTTATTTCTGGGCCTCCCGATTGGCTTTGCATATCGACGTTTGATCTGATCGGCCTTCTTCTGCAGCAGTTTCTTCCCATTCTCCTTCGGCCTGCAGACTTGGCAGATCCAGGTTCCTGGAGGGTGTCCAAACACAGAGAGTACCGTTTGGGTGGGTTCATCAATTCAGAGGACATACAGTACATTCATCTGAAACATTTCCTTTAATACCGAGAGCTGGCGAGAATCCCGCCAGCTCACAGTGACAATCAATTACTCAGCACAAAGAGAAAATCCATAAGAAAAACATTGGGTCAATTCTCTGTCCAGTGGAATAGACTTCATGTCAGCTTGTTGAGCAAAGCTATGTGACTTGTATGAATTGCCTGCCAAACGTCCTACTAAAGTATGTGCACCATCATTACAAGCCTCGCTGTGGGGTCAGTACTGTAATCCAGAGATAGCAAATCTCCCCGGGGATGCTGAAATAATTTGATATGCATGCAAAGCTCCTAATAAGCCTCCGCTCTCTCTCTGCGTACTGACTGACAGCCCCAAACGGCCATCTGTGAAGAAAAGGCTTTGAAATGACAGCAAAGAGGGAAACAGAGAAGCCAGACAGTGTAAACACCTCACCTTTTGGCATTCTTGAAAGCGGTGGGTCGCAGCATTCCATGTGAAAGCCTCGATCGCATGAGTCGCAGAACAGCATCTCATCCTGAAAGAGAACAGCAGGCATGTGTAAGGGACGTCCCTGCTGCATACATGTAACACCCCCCGCCATTTAAAGTCTTTGGGTAAAATAAGCCCAATCATTCACAAGAGAGGCTTTTACAAATCTGAGGGAAAACCAACAAATCCTCAGGGATGTGCAAAATGAGATCTACCTCCAAGCCAACAATGCTGACAATGGTGTGTGTAAAGATGTATGCAACATTATACTTACAGCATTTTTCCCCTGTATTCGACAGGAGCTGCAGGTTTTGCATTCAATACACTGCCATCGTAATCTCTTCACATTTGAGGTTAATTCGGGGGAAAACTTCAGACATGATGGATGCCCTTCAGAAGGAATTGAAAAAGCGTATTAGCATATCACATTTTTACCAGCGTCATCACAGAGCCAGAGACAAGGCTTTCTATTTATTCACACGGTAAGGTTAAATATTAACATATTGCCTCATCAAAAACAATAGTGTGCCTGTATGTCCGCAACACTTTTTCCCCCCCCTGCCACAAGTTGTGTCTAAAAACAGTATGATCAAACATCTGAGCCGCTAATTACAGATAATTTGATCTTAATGAGGCAGAAACAGTAGCAGCACTCATTCTAATGGAAGCCGATCCATGAATGTCATGTAAAAGCTTGCCTTCTCCCTCACCCGGCTCCCTCTCATGGTTGTAAAACAGCTGTTTTACAGTGAGAGCACAATTTGTGTACACTACGAGCGGTTAATGAAAACCACCTCGACGCTACTTAGTCAAATTTGAGCTATAAAAATGTCACCATGAGAACAATTCCTTACGGCATTTAAAATAATTGTTCAAACATAAATGACTCCTTAGCAGAGGTAATTTTACAGGGGGGGTTAGCAGTTTTGTCTGTAACAAAAGCACGGGAAGGGAAATGCCACCAATCTGCAATGGGAAAAGGGTTGATCTTTGATCCACTGTGCCTGGCGTGCTCTGTAAGAAGAATCTGAATTGAGGGAAAATGACTTGGATGATTTCAGATTCTAACAGCCACTTACATGGAGCATCTGCCCTTCTTAAGCCCACTGAGGGTTGCAAGCAATTTGGATCCCTTCAGCCACTCAATTTGAACATTGTTCTTCCATTAAATCCCTTAAAGGGAAGTGAAAAATGCAGTGCAAGAATGTCACATCTGCCTAACCAACGCTGAGAGGTGCTGCTACCAGGGCTGGGTGATAAGATAGTGTACTGCATATTGTGAGATGATAGAAATTTGTCGACAAGCGCAGATTTTTCAGTAACCTTTGCACCGAGGTAGCTTTGAATTCTCTGGGTGGATAAGGTGATTGCAGGAAATTCTGCAAATCAGTGAGCAGGAATGCTTTATGAAAATATTGGATTCGCAGGGTTTTTGCATCAGTACGATTTTTCAGGCAAAAACAGACATTTTCATCTTTACATTATATATTATTATTATATAAACATTTGCAAAACTGAATTTCCAGAAAATATGCTATATCATGCTATAACCGAACTCAAAATAATATTATAAACAGTAAATATGATTCTAAAGTTACCATTTCTCATTATGACAAAGTAGTAATTTAATATTATTGTATATCTATATATCTAATGACTCTAAATATTATTCAAAATCATTTATAACATACCGCCCACCTCTGTTCCTCATAGAAATTTATACTGTTGCTTGGGAGCCTTTGCTCAGTTTCGTGCAGACTACAGTATGGTATAGCTTGCGAGAACATTGAAAAACGGAAGCAGTACACAAGGCAACTTACCACTGCTCCCACAGTCTGCACAGGACAGCAGCTCTTCTGGCCGCTTGTCCCGATTTGACTCTTTCGTTCCAAGACAGAAACTGCATATTGGGATGGGGTCAACCCGGAGCTGGGTGGGAACACAAACAGAGACAAACTGTTTAAAAAACAGAAATGGGCACAGGCTGTGTATGAAGGGCCTGAAAGCCTGTTTGGTTTTGGACATTTTATCCTGTCAGGATGACTGTAGACATATTGTTGGTTAAAGCAGGATGATTAAAACCAGTATGTGATTTAATGAAACGGCCAGAAAAATATTAACTAGAAGCATAAGCTCAGAGAATGAGAAAAAAGAGAGTTGACTTCTCACAGACTAGAAATGAATAATAAATGAGTCTCATCCTCAGAGATATGCTGCGTTTTGAGATCCACCTCCTTTATCCATTACATCTAAATGGGTAAGTGATCTTAGTAATCATAGTTTAAGGGCTTAATCCAATTCTTAAAGCTTACACTCCAGCCTGAAAGGATTAACCAGCATGTAATCAAATTACCTCAATAATAAAACATGCTCTCATTGTTACAGCCATGATCCACTGTAAATGTTGCAAGTCTCAGAACAAACACTCATTTAAGGGCTTACGGTTAAGTTCAGAAGAAGTAAAATATCAGCTCAAGGTTTAAGAGGATTTACCCATTGATCATTCACAAGCAAGGGAGGCTGACTTCACAAAGGAAAACTTAGTGTCACTTCTTCATAAACCAGCCAGTCAAAACTCAACCAATCTCTGGCAAAAAATCATGACCAGACTAAACTGAGACTGACGTAATGTGGCTTACACAAGGTGCCCCTTAAAATATGAGATCATATACACAAGCCTCTGGAGGAACATCAAACAAACTGCTGCCTTCGTCCCTGCCTGGGAGGAAGTTCTTAACGGAAAATAACACTCACAGGGTGCGACCATAAATAACCCACCTGATCATCACTTTACACACCAAGGCCTTGTCAACTGACTGGAGCTTTGAAGGGCACTCTAGGGATGCCCATAATTAGTTACTGGTTTCTATGACGCACATCAGCACCCTGATCTCAACGAAATTTGCGACCTCCTAATGACCTAAGGAGATCTTGTTTTTATTGTTGTTTTCATACGTCATCAAACACAGACATATGTCATCAGGAGCATCCTTTCCACCTGCCACACCATCCAAATAAACCCCAGGGGGAAATGCAGTGGGGATTTGGTCATTGTTCCTGGCTGTTGTAACAATTAGTTGTTACGGTGAGGGGGAAGCAGTTTACCGCCACATCAATGATTACTCTATTTTCAAACCCGCCAGGTCAATATTTGAAAGCAGGCACTGGCATTAGGAGCCGACTGCTGCTCACATAGCTGTTATTACAGGCATGAAAATACTGAAATGCTAGTGTGTGATGAGGCTGCACCTGTAGGATCTAACGCTGTGGCTCAGAGGTAATCAGTTTTTTCATATTGTCTCGTTATGGAAGAAAAATAAAAACTGACCAGGTCTGCTACTGCAAACAATCTTGTTGAACAGGCTTGGTGACATGTATTCTTTATTCTTTATGATTTAAATGCATGTAACTAGCGCAACACTCAGCAATTCAGATAACTGGTGTGGAAACACAACAAAGTGTAGCAACAATTTTGAGAACTGATTTATTGTTTAGCTACAATTAGCTACCGCTGCTGTTCTCAAATTTGATGATTTCTCTATCTTACTATCATTGTAAATTGAATATCTTTGGGTTTCAGACTGTGGATCGAACAACAGAACCAAATCGAAGACGAGAACTTTGGTTGTTAGAAACCCGTGAAGACCTTTTTTAATTACTATTTTCTGAGACTGTACAGACTTAATGTTGATTGAAAAGATGGATCAATAATGAAAACAATCATTAGCTGTGACCATACGTATACTCCCAATGGGCTCATCAAACTTCAAATCACATTTGCTCAAGGCACAAGGATAAATGCATAAATGTTAGCTTTTGTCCCTGATCACAAGACACTCCATGTTATTATCACTTCTAAAAGATGCAGCCAAAAGTATTGGAAAACAAAGCCTCAGTGTTGTGATTGCTTAGAGAGGTACTACTTCTTGTTCATGCACAAAAGTGCATCTGTGTCATTGCCTGCAGAGACTAACTGAAATCAGCGAGTAAACAGTTTTCTTAAAGGCCTTAAAACACAGATTTAGAGCTAAAAAAACATTATGAGTCTGATTTCTTGAAGAGAAGTATAGATACAAGCAAGAAAATGAATGTAAGAGCTCAAAATTAATAAGACATCAGTGCTAATATGCAGCCTGTGCATACTGCTGATGAAATGCTCAGAGCTGATAGGCAAGTTTTTTTCTTTAATAAGTCTTCACTTCATAACATAGTCTCTACTGACTGAGTCATAAAGTCTAATCCAGGAACTGGAGAATTAATTTCCATCAGGAATATTCTTAGGCCTGGTGATTAAAACCAATAGCAATTTGCAATCTGCACAGCACAAAAAAAAAACTGTGAAAAATATGAGAAACAAACACAGCTGAAGAGATGCTGATGATTTACTTGGGGATTCTAAATTAAGTACATTACAGGAAATTATGCTGCTTCAAAAGAGCAGGCTGTCCTGAGTGAGGGGGTGGGGTCCTATTAGAAAACTGCTGGTAGAGAGAGAGAGAAAGAAACAGAGAGCGAGCTCAAGTGGTTGCATAACACAGCAGGGGAAAAAAAAAGAAAAAAAAAAGAAAAACTCTCATTCCTTGCCTTTGTTCCTGCCAGAGTCTCTCCAGAATCTAATAAACTCTAAACCAAGACTGCTCTTTTTTGTACCTCAAAGTATCTTCTCCCTTATTCTCAACACACACATGCACACACACTCGTTCTTCACCAACTGAACAGGCAGAGCTGTCTCATCATTTGAAGTGCACGGTAAACCTGGACTGGGCTAGGTGATGTCATCAGGCCGGGAGCAATAGGTTGAAATGTTCCAAATGGAAAACAGCAGGCCTTCTTAAGCTATGAGAACCATCACAGGACACTGTGTCTCTAAACAGTTCTCAGTTTCACTCTTGGCCTGACCACAGAGACAGTCACAGTTGTGGCTGCAGTATCAAGGTGTCGCTTCCTGATTATTCACTGTGAAACTGGTGGGGAGCCGAGTGACATCTCTATAGCCTGATGCTGTTAGCCACTTCAGCTGCATAAACTGCACATAAACTATTAGACCACACTTCATCCTGATAAGCCTCGGCGCACGATCTGCAGACATACTTCGCAGTAAAATATCTAGATGACTGTACACTGCACACACGCAATGAAAACTATTTTCCATGAAACACCATCCTGCGTCTGGCAGTGTCTTGAAATTGTAAGGCAAGTACAAAAATGCTGTCATTTTGTGTGACAGCATGTGTGTGTTGTAGCTAAGCACCAGTATTAGAGAAACAGTCTCTGTAAACTATAAACCCTCCTCCTGTGGTGCCAAAAGCAGCGGAAACAATGCAACCTGGAAGTTTGTTTATATGGTTTTATTTCCTCTCTGGGGCATCTCAGGCAGCACAAAGGTCATAATAGCTGCATGGAGTCAGAATATTCTGTCCTACCACACATACTTATAGCTGCCATTTCTCAGCACTATTTGTGAAGACTAGTTTATGCTCATGCCCTTGTAAATTACCAATAAAATATCCAAAGTCTGTTCACTAATGCTTTGCTACTCACAAGACAGCCAGTCACATCCCCTAAGGTCATTAGGCTAGAGTTACATAACCTGTGGGAAGCCTACAGCAGACTGCCTACCACACACAGTCAGCATGACTTTCTGATTATCCAAGCTTTCTTAATATGGAGACCAAAAGCAACACAGCCCTGAAAGGACACACTCTAGATGGCGTTGTTTCTGACCTGCCGAGAAAGAGTCCCAAAGATTAAGACCACAATTGTAAAATTCCTATCAAGCAAAAGTGCAGGCTGAAACTTTCTGCCACAGTCTTGGTAATGACAGGGAGGTACGATCCTTTCAAGCTCTTAGTTCCTTGTTAAACAAATCTTTAGAGAATGCTTAAGTTGGAGAAGGTCAAAATAAATAACATTAATATTTATCATTAATAACAAGAATACTTTGGCAGGAATTTTAATATTGTGGTCATTGGGATGTTCCTTTGGGTTAACAGCAGCATGTGACAGACCAAAGTCCAGGCTAACATGGGGGTAAGAGCGAGCAAAAAAAGAGTGAGAATGCAGAGGCCAAGGTGTGTGTACCTGGTCTCGCTCATGGGGGAGGAGTGTCACTGATGACAGGACCAAGGGGGAAGCACTTGGACACCTGGAGCCCCTTCCCTCCACACTGCCATGGCTGAGCTTGTACCGCGGGCCATTTTTTAACAACCTGCCGTTGTTAACCGACCGCTTGGCCGCCAGTCGTAACCTCTGCCGGAAAGCAGGGTTATCAACAATGTTTGAGAGGTCATCCTGGTTCCTCAGATATCTCTCAATGTTCTTTAGTGAGGAGCCGTGGGTATCATCCAGGCCCTCGATGGCCCTCTTAAGTATTTTATTCCAATCAATATGGCGCAGATCGCTCGAACTCCATATAGATTCCTTTGATGGCACAGATACATTTGCAGGCGGGATCGATCCAACCCTCCCGGGATTTCCTGGGTCCTTGTAGGAGGCACTCCCCTTATTCGTAACTTTGAGAATAGAGCCATCATGAACACTTAATTCCAACTGCTCAAGGACGGTCTTCTTGTCCAGTCCATGCGACGTGGCCACCGCATGACAAATTCTCTCCTCTGAGGGCCTCTGCTTTTGCCTTTTGATTTTCTGTATTGCTTCAAGAATCCACTCCGTGTACAGAGGGTTTGCAAGTTTTACCATGGTTGAACAATTAGACTCTCAAAAATGTGATCCATACAGATTCCCCCTTTCTGCTGCTGAACACTGGGTACATCCACATCCTTACTAAGGTCAAAAAGTTATGTTCCACGCCAGCATCCACATATTTCTTCTTAATCCTGGGTATCTGACATTGAACTTGAGGTAAAGTTGGCACAAATAAATTCCACAATGGTAGTTACCAGCTGACTTGGAGCTTTGTTTATTTAATCCCAGTTCAAATCTAAAAGGGAAAAAGAAACAAAAAAAAAGGTCAAATACATTGTAAATTACAACCTTGACTGTAATTATTATTATTATTTTCTTTTTTACATTCTACAAACTAGCTTGTAGGATGTTGAATGCAGAGGCTAGGCTAGAGGAATGCAAGACTTTTAAGATGTGTTAAAACATGAAACACAGATGGATAAAAACAGATGCAGGAACTGTCATGGTTGCCAAAGAAACTCTAGCGACTTAATCCATCGTCTGACACCATAATCCACACACCAAACCAGATGTGCATTTCAAAAGAGACTATTTTGCACAAAGTTTTCACACAATGTCAGGTAACGTTAGCTAGAAACTTCTACCGAGTTGCGGAAAAGTACAGCCTCCTCGACAGATAAACATTTTCGGTTTCAGATTCCTTGGCGACGTGAAGGGGTAAAAAAACCTTACAAGTTAACATTTATTTCTGCAGCGCCCAATTTCCAAAATGTCACCGTAACATTTCATAGTCTAACACAAACGAACTGACTAAAATCACAAAGAAGGAGACCATACGTAAAGTTTAACCGTTACTCGTCCGCACGCGACTTTTGACAGCTCGACGTCCGCCAACGACAAACCGATCAGCGCGAGCGTCGTTAATGACAGATGTATAATCAATGCTCACTTCCTGACAGCTGCCGTTAGACCTTTGAGGCACGTCTGCAAATAACCACCGAGCCGTTTCACGAAGAAAGAAACCGGTAATAAGTACGTAACAAACCTAGAGTTGTGTTCCGCTGAGTTAAGCAGATAAATGACAGTGTTGCCAGCATTACTGATGTCACCTAAACAGTCGCCATTTTGTTACAATGTTGTAGTTTACATGAATCCGACATGACGCTGATTACAATCCAATGGAGCCTCATTAAACCTTACCTACACTAATGTGCCCTCCCTAGCAACTTCAATATTGGCTGTAAAGACAAGATCCGATTTCTGGTTTGATAAAGCACATGTCAATCTTTATGTATGAGCTCACTCTGAGAGGCATGGCACTGGCTGTATGATCTGTCACTTCACTCAATTGACCCGCCTCTTAAGGTGCCTTCAGTGATGAATTGATATCATTTACCTTCAGCATCCATAATATTCAAACTTACAGTTTTAACCGGCGCCACGGGATATTATTTAGTTATAAATACATCGTAATAGGCATAAACCGACTGAGCAACAATATAATTTCATAAATATTTAACCTCATATGCAAAGCGTTTAACACCGGCCCACCTTTACTCGGATTCCTCCTTGAAACAGTTGGTTACACTTGAAAGTGATTCGGAACATTTTAGACTTTAATTGGCTGTTTGTTAAATCTATCATTTCTTTGCATAAACCTGCAAAGGCTCAAAACGCTGATTTTTAAAGTGAAACACATTTCATATATAATCGTTTCGCGGTAGCACATTCAAGACTCCTGCAGGCTAAATATGTCTAAGCTATCGCCACCCCCCTCCTCCTCCTTCTTCTTTATCTTTCTCCCTTTTCATTCTTTCCCCGAGAGGAGACGTAATTCTCTTGATATTTAACATTTAAACTACGTGACGTTAAACTGAAGAAAAGGTGGGGGGCGATAAATAAAACGATCCGCTGAGCTAAAAAGTACGAATTCTGCTCACTCCACGTCTGCCAGCGAAATTATTAACGTCCTGTGTTGAGCTGTGCAAGGATGGCATGACCTCTTTATCACCATTAACTATCAAATATCTCCAATGAGGGGAAAACATAGCGAGCCCTGGAGAGAATAAAGATGTTCAGAGGGGAATACAAGTTAACACGACTGCTGGTGGAGTAGCCGCTTCATCACCGCTTCTAAATTATGTATCGCTAGTTTCTTTAGCTCCAATTTCTCTGCTTCAGCTGCTCTCTCGTTTTCCATATTTTACTAGGAAATGATACACAGCCTGCTTGGATATTTTTTTTAATTTTTTTTTTTTTTTTTACACGGCGTTTTGTTACATGTTACACAAACAGACCGACCTATGTAATCTGCCGCCGCCTTGGGCGAGAAGGCACAACAAATTAACGACCAAGTTTCATGCAAGGATGAACATATAACTTGTATGAAAGAGAAAGAAGAAGAAGAAGACGAACAAGCACAAGAAGAAGAGGAAGAAGAGGGTAAAAACGAGGGCACAGGCTACCGTAAATATTTGCTGGTAGTTTACCTCTTCAAGTTTTCCCCCCCTTCGGATACTCCTCTTCATTACCGGGGAGACGTCGAAGGATAAATGTACAGCGACATATCCGAGCGGTTTCGTGGGATTTGCTCTCTTAAAACGAAGGCTGAAAAGCTTGCGCCGAGACATGGAGAGGACCTGATAACAACTAATTGAAAGGTTAATCTACATAGCAGCCTGTGACAAAGTGGTACCCTCCCCCTTCTTCTTCTTCCACTGTAGACATCCCTACTTCAGTGTAGTGGAGCGGACCGTCGCCCCTTTAGTGCGCTCTTACAATGATATTGTCAATTTCACTCCCCCCCCCCCCCCTCACCCCTCCATCAACATGTCCAGTGATGAGCCAAGAGAAACATTTTAGCCTTCATATTTTTTTTGGCGGATCAGTCTCGGCAGGATACATAACACCTTTTTATGCCATAACACCCCCATTAACATGTATTCCCTATGGGCATTTTTAACTTCCATTGATGTGCTTTAGATAGGAGCTCAGCTGTGATTGATTTTGACATAAACGCATAAATTCAGACTTTCATTTAAAATAAAAAAAAAAGGGGCTAAATCTTACACTGGCTCATACTACTGAGGGCAGTAAGGGATGTTATACACCAACACCGTAATCTGCTAATTAACTTCAACATGCCTAAGGAATAGCAATAGTTGTTAGCAATAATGTAGATCATTAAATTGTCAGTCTTTAGATTTGCGCTCCCCTCGCTCATTCACCAACTCTTTAGCAGCATTATGAAATGCCAGAAAGCTCATTTTTCATGCGGTAATACAGATGTAATTAGAGAGATAATTGGTAACTTCCCATCAGATTATAAACACATGCTGTACTGTACAGGCAGCTTTAAAGAGAGCCCGAATGAAAATATTTAACCCTTCAAAAGAGACATATTTGATGTGTAATTTGATTTGCATTCATTTAATTCACGTGTTAATTGTCTTGTCATTATTCTGCCTACATCAGACGCTTTCCCTGTTACCTTGATGACCTCACTGACGTTTTCTGTTTACCTGTACGCCTGTGCCTCATTTTCAGTGTGAATATCATTCAGTCCCACTGATAATCTGTGGTAAATACAAAAGTTATTTTATGGGAGCCACTGCTGTAAAACGTTGTAAAAGCTGGTGAAATGTGGATTAGGGGGGTGGGTGGGATGGCGCTCTGATTTTGATGCGTTTAGGACTGGTGTCATGATGGAGGCGCTGACCAAACCTGCCTGTGTCTGGTCATAATGAATGCCACCCTGGGCCCCAGCAGGTCCTCCACTGCTGCATGGGTCCAGGGATAATTTGAATTGGAGCATGTGCCATTGCAATCTGCCCATCCCCCTCCTCAATCCCTGCCAACTGCCACACTGGTGTTCACAAACACTGCTGCCCATCTGCGGGGCAAAACACTGGCCAGGGCCCCAGTTACTCCTTTGCTTACATTCGGAAGAGAAATATATTCCGGTCATGAACTCATTTTAGGAGGCAAATGTAACAAAGTTCTTCCTCTTCACACTTCAGAGTTGTTAACAGCATATTTAACTTTAAAGCAGTAAATGAAAAGAGATTTAGTAGATTGCCACTACACAATAAAACTGGCATTAAACATTTTCAAAATGCCTTGGGCTCACTCGCTTACAAGGGAGACAGCATAGCATTGCAAAAAAAAGTAAATTAAATGCACCGATTTTATGTTTGTTTTTTTTTTCCACCTCTTGCATTCATTGAGCAAAGCAAAAGTTTACCAGAAAAAGTGAGAAAAGTGCATTTAGTAGTTTCCTTATTGTGGCAGGCGTTCTCATTACTTGATCATGGCTCCCTCTTTTTGTGTTTGTGTTTTGCCATCTGTCATCTTGAGAGGCAAATGAACCAGCTGCCATGGAGTGTGATCTTGCCCAATCAGAAACGTGGTCCTTTTCAAAGCGCATCTGTGTGAAACCTTAAAAAATGCTGATGAAAAAAAAAAGTGTCTCAAAGTTGTTAATAACATTTTGGCTGGAGAATGTTTTCATCTAGATGCCCCTGATTAGCATAAATCCATAAACTATGCCTCATTATAGAAAACAGGGCTCTTGTGCAGGGAGTGTAAAAAAAACTGGATTCCTCCTGACAGCTTTAGAGAAAACAAAAGAAAATATGATGTAACAGGTTGTTCTAGGGGAACAAAAAAAATGTTATTCTCAATCACACTTCTTTGTTGAACAGATGAGTGTTGAATTGTTTTCCACAAAACACTTGAGACACTGCCCAACACTTCTGCTGGCCCACAGTCTGTAGGAGGGAGGGGAGGCGGCGGGAGCAGGGGAAGGGCCTCCCTCTGATCCTCGTCTCCAACCCCCAGCGACAGCACAGCTGGGTACGAAGGATCAGCCTAATTTTCAGGTCCTTCTAATGGTCGCCAAGAAGAGCAACCACTAATCCCTTAACTGAGAAAAATGATCTCCTGTAGCCTCACAGAGCAGCTCCAGATCCCGAGAGTCCAGTTAGGACCCAACAGGCATGAGTGTGGGGGACTGAGCGGAGCCAGGACACCAGGCCGGTCCTGGTCCCCCACCCCTCAGTCCCCCTCTGTAACGGAGGGTGTTGAGCTGTCCAAAAGTGATTAGCATGAGGGAGCCTCTGGCTGATTAAATAATGGGGAAATACACAAACCCTGCATGTTTTGTCATTTAGTCTGTTTAAAAGAAACTCCACATGCTGGTAAAACAAATCTTATATGACCAAACTGACTTCCTTTGGGTTTAGGAGTATCTTGGTAGGACAACTTTGATATTATTTTATTTGTGTAATAACAAAAACAACATTCTCTCCAGTTTTGTACAGGAAAACTCCTTTGAAGTCACCCCTAATGGCATGAAGACGTTATTAAAGAAACACTCGGCTGAAAATGCAGAATATTTTATGGCGTTTAAGTATCACAACTCTCATCCCCTGCAGGCTTGAAAAAGAAGCCTCTAAAAAGTCTGTGGCTGTGGTGCTCATAGTTTACACTACTAAATACACCACTTCTGTGTCACGCTGCTGCCAGCTCATAGCTCAGAGGCTTCAGTGGAAGTAGTGTAATTAGCAATTTATTGGCAAAGCGATAATTGTTTGGAAAACAGTCAGCATGAGGATCAACAGCAAATAAAAGTGGATTGTGCAGCAGGAACGGTTTCGAAAGTTTCTATGCATGTCTGAACAAGTTATTTTTTTTGGCCGTGACTCTGGGTTACCATTAGAATTGATTTTAACTGGAAGCTGCAACTGCAACTGCCGTTTCTCACAAAGCAGCAAAAATAAATAAATAAATAAATAAATAAATAAAAATAAAAATAATGAAATAAAAAATCAACTTTCAGAGCCACTTTTGAAACTTTTCAAACCTATCCTGCAGGATATACCACTTCTCAACAACCGACCAAGTTCTTCATGTATCCAAACTATTGTCACTGCACAAATAAATCACTAAACACACAACTTCTGATCAAACTATGTCAGCAATGAGGAGGCGATACTGGGACACAGAACTGGGGTTCAGTTGTGTTGCGGAGATCCTGAGTGTTTGAAATATACAGGACACAGAGAAGAAGGTGTGTGGTGAAGTTTGTACACATGTGGTCAAGCATTTTGACACTTTGTTCCTACCTTTCAGACCTACACCCATTCAGATACTCAAAAAGACAGCTTTTCAGTGGAATGTTCCTTTACACGTAACCCTTCAAATAAACTGGTACGGTTTTAAAATTTTATTAAAATATCTTATTGAGGCTTGATAAAATAATCGCGCTGCAGCACAGTCCTATGCAGTCAGTTACTGTAAATACAAAAATGTACATAAAATCCTGAAGTGTACATGTACGAGTATCTCGTGGAAAAGACAAATATGCAGCACTCGGATGCATCAGTGAAAGTCAGGCTTCTCCGGGAAGGTGCACCCGACCCGCCTGATGATGACGTTGGCGGCGTAATGTCCGGCCCGGATGCACTCCTCCAACGCATGCTCTTGGACCAACGCAGAGAGGAATCCTGGGAAGATATGCAACACAGAAAATCAACCTGTAGCCATACATCACCTCTGAAATTGTTTGGGGAGTAGTTAGCATTAATGTGAGCCAGCTACTAATGGCTTCTGGAAAAAGGGACAATGCTGTTTCATCCTCAACAGGACCCAAATGATGACTGTTTTATGTGGTGCTATGATAAGCTCATACGGAGTAAAAACAGCAGGATAAATGTCACACTCATATAATCTGGAGACATTACTACGTTACATAGTTGGCCAGTATCAAAGGTTAATTGGGAATGTACACAGAAACCAAGCTGTGCAGAAGATGATTTTCATGCTGTACCTCCCACAAAGGCGTCTCCCGCTCCGTTAGTGTCCACAATATCATTCTGGTCAATGTCCAAAACAGGGAACATGGTCACCCTCTCGCCTGTGGTCAAGACACAGGAGGGCTGTTAATTAAAGTTGAACACCAACTTCCCACCAAAAAGTTCTGGCTTATTTGTTGATTATATCCTGATATTTAAAAAAGTCATAGGTTATTTCACACAGCAAGGCTTTGTTGTAATTGGAGACAGTCAGTTATTTCATTTTAGCACTTCAGCATGGCATTTTTTTGGCTAATTAACGACAAGTAAAATAGGAGATTACAACTTACATGTGGAGTACATAATAAGTGTTAGATAACAGTTAAGGCACTCAAATGTAGTTGTCAAGCAAGTCAAAGTACAACATGTACACTTAAAAGGCCAAGTGTGTAGTATTTACAGGCATAAATAGATTATAATATTCATATTATGTTTTTGTTGGCGTATAATCGCCTGAAAGTAAGAATCATTTCCTAGTTTCAGGTGATTCTTCTTCAAATTGCTCTGTTCAACAATTTAACATGATTTATGATTAACAAAAACTGATCATGAAAATTGTTCTTGGATTATTTAACTATTGTTTCAGCACAAAAGACTGAACTAACAGATCTGTAACTAAAACACTGCAATGTCCAGCAGAGGCTTGAATACATTTTCCAGAAGCAAAAGATGATCAAATAAAAGAAAGAAAACAATTCTCAACATATCTAACACTTTAGGTGAGTGCTCTGATAAATTAAAAACAACAGTTTCTGTGAGTCCATTCAGTTCAAAACGGAATCCACTAAATGAGGGTCTCTTTATTATCTTTAGCGGATTATACTGCTTCAATTATCAGTAGCATATGCACTTCAAAGAGACTTCCAGTTTAAAGGAGGGAGGTGGGGAGGGGGGGGAAACAAAAATCTACCAGATGACAAAGTCTGGAGGTGTAGAGTGACATTAAATCAACAACTTATGTCAGAACGATCTAAACCACACACACAATCTTCAAACAATCCCAGGGCTCTGGTGCCGACGTGAACCTTCAAAAAGGTGCAGGAGACAAAAGACTGACATGTGGATAAAAGGAACACGAGGAGGCTGACAGACCTCTTATTGAGAGAAAAAGGTTGGAGTTTAAGAAGAACATGAGGAAAAAAAAGCCTACAAAAAAGTTGTTTAATGAGGCTCCCTGCTAATCAAACAACGGCTCACAGAATATCCGCGCCGCTGATAAGACAGCGTTATTAATTTCTGAATACATTTCTGTCCTTTTCCTACAGGGCAAAAGACACACAACCTGCAGCTGAGCATATGCTCAACACATGAAGTCAGGGAAATGATTGCAGTACGCCAACTGTGAGAGAAACTCCATCAAGTCGAAAATGACACAGAGCAGACTCCATCACAGGTCAGCTACTGAAGATGGATCAGAGAAAAAGATGGACTGTGTTTTCATAATGACACATTTTCTTTTTAAAGGAAACCAGGTGATTGCCACTTTGATAATAAATTACAATAAGACAAGAATTCTTTTAGGATCACCTAATTAGCAGCATAACGACTTTGCTTAATTAATGCCACAGATGAAGAATCCTCCTCCTTCTTGAAATGATTAACCGCAATGGAAAATGTGCTAACAATAAATTACAGCTTGTCAGTTATTCCACATTTAAGAAAGTCAAATTGTTAAATGTGGTCACGCTTATGCGATGCACTTTGCAGTTCTAAGAACCGGATGCTTCATATGCTGGAGCTGCTGCACTTGTTCAGCGCAGATTTGACTGTTTGTTATATCTGAGAGATCAAATATAACTGTGCAAATATGTTTATGGTTGTTAAAAATGGTTAGGCTCGTAAGTGTGGGTGTCAGGTGTCAGGAGAAAATTGTAACCAGGTAACCTCTCACATAAAGCGATGCTCATCTTTGTGATAACATTACATCAAGAGGAGCCATTGAACAAATTTGAATCTGTTTAGATATATTCTGTTCTGGGTTTGAATTCTTATTAGAAATCCTTTAAATTCACCGGGAAATGGAGGACACTTTTGATGGTTATCAGACCGTTCCTTTAATCCTCTGTTGTGCACTTTTTAGCTCTTTGGCTGATTTTTATGTTTGTTTATGTGTTTGTTTGTTTTTTATTTCAATGGCCCATACAACACAAATACATACAAATAATCAGAATCTGGAACAACTTTATGAACTGAAAACAACTTATGGATTATAAATAAGTTACTTAGGAAATTACTTGCATCTTTTTATATCTTTCTCACAAAATACTGATGTCAGATGATGTCATAACAGTGGTGACTCTCTAGTGCCACCATCAGGTCAGAATCTTACTTTGGTTGACTTGAAACGTATTACATTCCCATCAGCCACAGTATGTTAGCATGTTAACACTTCAAACCAAGATGGTGAGCTTGATAAACATGACCTGCACCAACATGTTAGCATGCTAACATTAGCATTTATTGTGACTCAAAGTACTGTTGTACCTTCAAATGTCGAGTCAGTTTTATTTACAAAGCCCAAAATAGCAATGTTTCCTCAAAAGGTTCCACAATCTGTGCACAACATCGACTATTCTTAGACACAAAGTGATTGCAATTTATTACAAAAATAAGACCAAAGTTGACTATCCATCCATCCATTTTCTATACCGCTTATCCGTCAGGGTCGCGGGGGAGCTGGAGCCTATCCCAGCTGACTACGGGCGAGAGGCGGGGTTCACCCTGGACTGGTCGCCAGTCAATCGCAGGGCCACCAAAGTTGACTAAATTAGTGCAATTCTTATTGAAAGGCCACTGCAAATTCATTAATCTTATCACAAAAAACTGAAGCATTTCAGCTTTTATCTTACAAATTCTTCCCTTTTTTTTGCAAAACATGCAGATGTGAACAAGTGAATTTGAAGTTCAGCCCCTGAGAGACGTATTCTTTACACTTCTAACTGATCAATTCACTGTGGGCGGCATGATGTTGTTGATGGCACGCAAGACTTTCCACGCGCAGTTTCTAGAAGCGTGGCACCACATACATTCGATATTTCTCTTCCCTCTGCCATCACCGACAAAGTTTTCACTCTGCTGCTGGGAGGGGAATTCACATAACCTCACTGATGCAAATTATTAAATTTGACTGACATGTTAACTCAGGTTACAGTCCAACAATTCCCTGGTTATCTGTAACGGATCCATCTGGCAAAAAAGGCAATAATAATGATAAAAAAACACTCTCGCTCTGTTGTTACTGGCTTATAAACCGTTTGAAAACATCACTTTGCTGAACTCATTCCACATTTCACTGTAATGAGATCGGCAACATTATTTTCAATCAATAAAACTCTGTTGCACTTTTTCTTTTTAAAAAATCACGTCTTAACACCAACGTATTCTTGTTTCTGGAGTTTGAATCGACAAAATGAGTGAAGCAACAGATTTGTGGGGAATACGTGGGAGTGTAGTGTGCCTGTGCTTTGACAGGTAACCTGCAACAGTGGATTAAAAAAAAAAAAAAAACAGTGAGAAAAAAATTCGAAGGAACTCAAATACTTCCTTCAAGTAAGCTATAATTGTGTGCTTTTGTTAATTCGCTCTTCATAATTCCCTCATTACGACTCTTGAATGGTGGTGATTAAACTTAAGAAATTCTTTCAACAGGCGTCTCTTTGAAATGAGTATCAATTAAGCCCTTTATTACTGGCTATTCTTTTTAACAATGCCAATTCATAGCACAACACTGACTGAGAAAATGCTGAGAAAAAAAGAAAATAAAGGCTGTACGTGCAAAAAATGAGACAACCTTTGCTTTATTGGAAAATGAGCATATGGAGTGTTGTTCCGACTCTGAAATTATTAAACGCTTCATTTGATTGTGTTCCAGCGCTCGCTATTGTTGCTTTGACAGAAAGCACATAGATCAAGCAGTTGGCAGGTCTTTAAAATTAACTTTGATCCTGTCACACTGTGTCATCTACACAAGTGAAACAATTAATACATCATTTCAAATCCTGAGCTGCTAAGTGACTTGGAATTGCACATGAATATTTAGCTAAAAGGCATGAGCTAACCAGAGTTTAGGTGTAACATCTTCATGTGCGAAACTTAACCCAGAATACTTCTTCTTCTTCTTCTTCTTCTGGAACATTTTCCTTTTGCTTTTCAGCCAAACTCTGAGCCTCCGAGAGGAAAACAACGTTACCACTTTCTTGGCAAACGCGACAGGTTAGGAGCAAGTTGACATTCAATCTGTTTCCCTATCATAACCAGCATCTTTGTTCACAATTGAGTTAGAAAAAAAAATACATATGCCTGTAATTACTGTAACCACAGGCAAAAGATCATCGCCAAACAATATCCTTTCAGGGAGACATGAAAGAAAACACTTCAATGTGAGATGCCAGGGGAAAAGAGAGGCGGTCTTTCTCATAGCGCAGAATGTTAATTGATTTAGTCTATCATGAAGTATAGACCATAAACATCCTGCATTTCAAACAGGCTACTCAAGTAAATCTGTCAATAATTCTACAGAGTTTAATCTACTGTAACTTTGGAGAGAATGACACGTAAACACGCTTAGAAAATAACTCACAGTAAAGAGCCTTTTGCCTTGTAGACAGTATCCCTCTCTCAGTCTCCCTCATGTGATTAACATGTATAGATCAGTTTTTTTTTTCACCGTCAAAATCTGCCTGCTTAGCCCCCTTGAGAGCCCTAAAACTCCGCGAGGAGCCGAGTCAGGCTTTATCAAGTCCTTATCAGCGATTAGAGCTGCGACCCCCGCTGAATGATCGTTTATTAGATCTCCTCACCGTTAAGGTTCAGGGCACAATGATCTTAATTACTGCTTTAATGGGTGTATAAGCAAAAGCCCAGCGTAGTTCAGCAGTGTCAGTGGCAGCTAAATAAAGGGCCATTTCCCCCTGCTCCCAGCTCTTAAAAGGCATGTTTGAAGTGGTGGTGTGATGAAAGACTCCAAATGGAGGGCAGAAAAAAAGAGAACAATAACAAATTGACATCTTTTTTTGGAGAATTATACCATGGGGGAAGGCATTTTCCCATCCTTAATCACTGTAAAATGGTTTAACATGACATGCAGAGGCTGGCAAATGATCAAATCCTGACAGGAGGACAAATTGCAAACAAAATGAGAGATCAAGTTTATTAGAGCGCCGCCTCTGGGAAATGAAAATCTTTAATTCTCTTTTTACATTGACATTTATTTGGCTGGCATGAATTGCTATGTTCACACAACACATACGTCGATTTCTGCCGCTGCACCGACTACTGTAACTGCTCCACTGCAATGATAGCACCGTCAATGACATTTATCATGTTTGCCTTTGTAGATGACATCTGAAACACATTGTCTTTCATCCTGCCTGCATTCATCATGTATTTTATATAAAGTTCACAGAGGCGCACAGCTCTGTCTTCACGCAGGAGCAATGAGAGGAGCACACAGGAATTATCCATCACGTCCAGCAGGATGGATGGATTCTTGTTCTTTTTTACTGTCAGGATTCTGCTTAAAGATCTCTTTTCAAATTCTCATGAAAGGAAACACACTTCCAGGAATTCCACTTTGAAAATGAATGTGGTGTGCGTGATGCGCTGGACACAGTTCACTGCACTGAACAGCAGCTCGATTTTCTGACATGTTATTTTGCATACATTTGCAATATTGAAACATATATTGTCAGTGTTAAAAAGTGTGATATGAGCACATAGTGCAACTACTCACTAATCACAAAGAAGTGGCCTGAACTTGTTGACAAATTGAGCAGACACCAAGCAACATTAGCACAAATTTAATTTTAATTTTGTTTATGTGTATCTGATTTTACAAAAAGTACAATATTCACTCTCCTTTTAGCTCCGTTTTTGTTCTCCACCAACTCCTGAGGAATATCTGGTCATTTAGCTGCTAAATGCTGCACCATGTCCACCAGCTAGTTGCTAACTGCATCTGTCAGCTGGGCACGTAGCTTGTAGTGGGTTTATCAGAGCTTTATCACTGAAAACAGCTGCCCACTGAGGCTATAAACAACACTGATGAGAGTGAACCAAAACAGCAAAGTTATAAGCCATAAAACCAAAAGAATTACTTAAAAGCTGGGGAGAGCTGCAGAGTTGGGTATTCAATCATTCTGTGTCTTCATTATCCATTGTTAATATAAAAATTGTGACTACAGTCACTTCTATCCTTTATTATACCAAGATAATCTCATGAGAGTCCTGGCCAAAATAGCAGCACAGACAATTAAATCACAAAGCACCACAGAAAATACATAAAAGACACGATTAATTATTGATTGTCCAACAATGCTGCCAGTGAAATACTGTCACTTCAGCTCCTAAATACTCTTGCCAGCAGTATGAAATTGAGGACACTGGACACATGTGAAGGCAGTGTCCTGCAGTTCTAACAGCCCTGCTGTAGCTGTGCTTCTCTGCAGTCCCCAGTGATGAGTGATATGTTGGTGTCTTTACCTGAGGCCATCTCTCCCCGTGCATGGCTAGTCTGAGCTGCAAGGGCAATGAGGAGAGACACCCTGTGGCTCTAAACAAAGGCAAAGGCTCCCAGCAGTTATCGGAAACTATCGGATCTCCCCACACCGCTTAAACCTGCAACCCCTGCTCAGTTATGATGACACTGCCCTTTAATGTCCCACTAACCAATATGCCCTGAATCAAAAGGAAATTGGATTGATTTGTGGAGCAACATTGTCAACCCTCTCTGCAAGGTCACTCTGCCAGCATTTTGCAGGAAAAAAAAAAGACCAGGATGTGAGAGTTGAAGCATTTAAAATTGCTGAGGACTGGCCTGGAGTCTATCCAAGACAAAGTTAGAAGTACTTCACAAATCAATGCCTGCTCTCTGCATCCCCCACACTTCTTTTATGCTCTGAAATGACAGAATGTGGTGCAAGCATTCTCTTTTTTTTTAACATCTGGTGTCAATATTGCAGGTTAACTTCAAAGAAATTACTGATAGCATTCGGCTCTCTTCAGTCAGCGATCTACCATCTATTTAAGGCTGCATTCTGCAGTTTTGAGATATGAGGTTTAAGTGAAGGGTAAAGATGTCCAAAAGAGGCCAAAGTTGTGATGGCTTCAAGTGGTACTTAAGTAGAAATATGCATAGATAAGCAGACAAAAAATGGAAAAGAAAATGGCCTACCAACAGTAGCAACTGTGTCGTCCTTGCCCTGGGTGAAGACCACCACTCGCTGCCTCTTCATGTTGTCCTTGGGGAGGTTTTGGGTCTTCTTTGCAATCTCCTCAATGTCATCTGTCTGTAAAGACACATTGGGTGAGTATGTTAAGTTGAATGAATACATCATGAAACGCAGTTTCTGACTCGTTAATCAAAGATCACAAGTGTGACTGAGTGAGGTCAGATTTTTCCAAAACTGGCAGACGGATCAAGCGATAATGAAACCAGATGGGCTATGAGACCGTGTCGAGAAAGATCAATAGGAGTGCTCAGTGATGTTTCCATGCAGTTACAGGATAGCTATAAAATATTAGAATGTCATATTCCCTAAGTGAGATGAAAATAAGCATGTGAAGATATGCTGCTGTCAGATAAAGCTACTTCTGCCAGCCGAAGGGATAGGTGGTGCGTGTACTGTATCATTCTCTTCCTGAAACAGGCCATCTCTCCTCAGCATCTGCACAGAATGGATATTCTCGCCTGGAGACGACAGAACTCTCCGGAGTGCTTGCCTTTGATCATGAGAGGGATAAAAAAACCCACACCTGTCAGTGCTACTTTATTATTAACTCATCATGATGTACTATGAGCAGGTGGAATATCTTTATCGCCGTCTCGCAGTGGGGTGGACTCTGCTTTTTGCCGTAATACAGCACACTGAGGAGCTAGCATTAAGCGTAGTAGACGCCTCGAGCATCTGTATCAAAGCTAAGACTTGAGCACCTTCAGGGTGAGCAAATACCGCGGTTATGGGAGTAATCAGAGAGATAGGCTCCAATACCACCAGCCACACTGGCTCACACAAACCAATAAGCTTTTACACCTCTAAATGCTTCCCAAATGTCCCTTAATCAGCCCTGAGAGGTCCGGGGAGACCCTGGGCCGAGGAAAAATGGGTGTAACACTCTAAGTAAGTGCTAATGGTGAGGTTAATACAGAGGCTGTTAGCAGGCGATGGTGAAAAAAAAAAGGCAATTTGTCACTGTGACTGGATGTAACCACAAGCACTCCTCCAGACACTGAATGCAAAACCGCACAAGGCCTCGGCACATTGTCACCCTTTGGTTTTATGTTCGCCAACATAAAAAAGGCGCTCTACTCGGGTTTAGGAGCTAAAAGGTTCTAAGGGCCAGAGGTTGTAGGGTAAGCATCACGGCTATTGAGCAGGGCGAGCTTCACACCCATAAACACACATAATCACACACACATACAACAAACTCTTTTTTTGCCAGGCAGAAAATAAACCAAACTTACCTGACAAGTTCTTGTGGCAATAAGAATGCAGGAAAATAACATGAGTGCAAAAACAAATGAATTCGCAAACGACACGGTCAGTTTAGCTCACTGCTGACAAATGGGAATATTTTCAATTGTGCAGCAATTTATCAGACATAAATCAAATAAACTGTGAAAAATAAAAGGTTTTATATGTTGATAAACTGTGTTTTTATTTTGATGCCAATGAGAAAGTGATCATCTCCACTACAGGCTTGTTTGGGAAATGCAGCCAGGGAGAGATTCAATTAGAGCTGCGATGCAGATAGTTCTTTGAGCATTTAAAGGAAACAGATCACTGCTGATTGCTGTTGGAGAGAGGACACGCTTTTTATCTTGTATTAACACTGACAAAGTGCCGCTGTCATTTTTGTTGGTAATGATAACAATGCTTCGGAGCATATTAAAAGTGCATCATGCAGTTTCTTTGGGTTTACATACTGACTACTGAGTAACAACATACAATTAAAGTATTCCTCAAAAGGGTCACAGCGTAGTTATGACTTTTAGTTGTTTTTCAGTGTAACTTTGACAGAATAACGCAATAACATATTTTCTGCACTACAAGGGGATGACAATTCTTCCAAGTTGTTTTTTTTTTTGTTGTTGTGAAAAATTAATAAAAAAAAGAATAATTATTAATTATGAACAGTCAAAAAGAGTTACTCTGATTTGTACACATGTAGAAATCTTGTTTGACAGGATGCGTACCAATTAGTTGATTGAATTCTGTCTCATGATAAATGGTGGTTGTTTATTAGGGCTGTAAATTATCATTATAATACTGCTGTGACAGTTATAATCCACTTTAAACAAACTTCTGGTGGCTACCGTATATTGGGTATATATCTATTGATATTCTGAAGACTTCTCAGTATACCACTACAGTATGGTGGCGAGTGAAACAGCCATAACATGGTGACAAGCAAAATAATAAATAAATAAATACATAAATAAAAATAAAAACACAACTGTGAACCATGTAGAAATGCAGTAAGTACAGCACATAGCACCGATGTTATCTGAGAAATCACATTCATCCAATGCAATTTCGCAGAGTGTTCTGGCAAATCAGGTTGACATGGAAAATGTCAAAGAACTGTAACTACTAGGAGAGTCTACACTTTGCCCTTTGTGTATTTTTTTTTCATGTGAGGCCCCCCTCCATCACTAACAGCCCCCCCACCCCACAACCCTCCCTGCCTTTTCCCGCCTTCATCCCTTCTCCTCTCTTAAAACTGTCACTGCCATCAGGATTGCATTTCTATTCCAGTCACGTTGATCACACCGTTAGTGATTCTGGATGACAATTATTCACACAGTGCAGAGCCATATTCAAGGCAGCTCTACCTCTGAAAGAGAGAAGGCACTTAAAATACCTGAGCCCATTTGAAAAACTCAGATACACCGGCTATTTGTGTTTTTGAGTTCACGTTGCACATATATATATATATAAAAAAATAGCAGCATGAGGAATATGCAAAATACAAGCAGAATTTAGACCAAGGGAACATTCATTTTACACTGAAGCTCCACTTTAAAACAGATAGCGTACATTCTATGGGCTAACAAGCACCGTAATTTTCATTTCTATAATCTAAAACCACAGGTGGCTGTTATTTAAAAAGACTACAGTGTGTTTCAGTGTGGCGTTATGCTAAAGCAGTGAAGGGAAGAAATACAGTATCATCCCTGAGTGCAATGAAGATAATGAGGAAGCTTTTTAACCAGGCAACCTGATGAGCCCCAAGCCTGCAGAGAAAGGCTTGAAACCATGCCCAACTTCTCAGCTTCCCAAGAGGCTTTTCAAAATTCAATAAATAACATCTGTAGGCGATGTTGGGTGCAGACCTAGCAGAGTGCGTCATAACAGAGAGCTGGCTGAACAAAGAAACCATGACGACTGCCAGGTTTCCATAGCAACTGCTGCAAGGCCTGGAGAGTATAATAGCACATCAATCACTGTCCAAAAAGAACTTCATTATCAGCAAAAATAAACCTTTAGGATCTGTTTAGTGTGCAATTGCTGGTCAACTCACCTCAAAGCCCAGCTCTTTGGCAAATGTGGCCGCCTCCTAGAAAAGAAACACACACACACAAACACACACAAATGAACAGTTAATTACAGAGTCACAAACAGCACAGAATGTCACACTCCAGACGTGAAGTAAAGACATCTTGCTTGCCTCTGCTCCTCACATGTGCAGCCATGTCACTTGAGAATAAGTAACCTGAGTTAGTGTTGTTCCGCCAACTCCTGATTTAACAGGCATGCAGCCCACCCATTTAATCCATCGCCCCACTTCATCTCATCTTACCACGGCAGCATGAGATAACACCACGTCAGCCTCCAGCCATGAAACCACCACTGAAACCATGAATATGTCCTGGTGTGTGGGAATCCCCAACACTGCAGGCATTCAACACCCACTATATGCTTCTTCTGTCTCCTGACAGGTGCACTTTAAAGGTCCAGACCAGTGTTTGTGCGAGTTGTAATGCTGATGCTTAAGGTTTTCAAATACATGCTGTAGTTTTAGATTTTAAAATATACATATTTTCCAACTTTTCAGGCATCATTTCCATACAATATTAGAAATATATTGGCAGGCTTTTGAAATGTTTGAGTTTTATGATCCATCACCAGATGACACATCAAGAGTTTCAAGTTTCAAGAGTTTTCAACTTAATTTTCATATTACATGAAAATGAACAGAAATCGAAGATTCGCCTCGAAAAATATATCCACAGGTACTAAACTGCAGACATCAAGTTATACATGATTAGCAAGGGCTAAACCAAAAAAATGGGACATATTTCAAATATGCTAATTGTTTTTTTTAAAATCATACTCAATGGAACTCGATGAATACCTGGAATGATAGACGTAATAGGATGGGAAATACTTTCAAATGTTCATCTCTCCAGATCCAGTACATCCAAAAGCCTAAAACACACCAGCATAGCTTGTCATGTTCACTTTTTGATTTGTAGCAAACATGCAAAAGCCCTGCTCTGATCCTTTAGCTGGGGACAGAAGCTGTTGCTTGTCAGTTCAGAAACAATGCCACAAATCACATGAGACAACCTTGTGCGCTAAATTCACTTTTGACCCCAGACGGGGCAATAAGTTGATGTTATGATTCTAAATAACCCAATTATCTGCAGAAGGGGGGCTGGTGTTTGAGTGACCTTGGGGAGAGAGGTTGACAACCTGGTCCTCAAACAGAAGGGGAGGAGATGACATGGAACAATAAGGTTACCGGTCCCTGGAGGAAAGTCTCATGGCTCTCTGCCTTGGATCAACATCACAGCGCCAGCAATATGTCAATTCATCAACCCCCCATGCACATCTTCAGCACACACACACACACACAGAGGTTGGGAGGCTAGTCAATTAGCTTCTGTAGCCAAGACGCAGTTGTATAATGAGTAAAGGTGAGCAGGCTTTTCTTTTCTCCTCCCGTCGCCTTTTCAATCTACTGAGGGCTTAGGTCTCATATTTATTTTAATTTATTTACACTCAGATATTGACTTTTCTCCACAGGCATGTTCCGTCACCGACCAGCATGAGGGACACGAACAGCTTGGAAAATGTCTTGTCAAAACAGCGATATTTCATCTCAAAGCATTTAAAAGAGACACATGAACTAAGGCTGGAATAACAATGGTGCTTTTGATCGGCGCATGCCTCTATCTCACCCTCAGTCTCTCTCTAGTTAGCAGCTATAATATTTGTGAGAAAAGCCTTTTGAGAGAGTGTGGGCGTTAGAAGAAAAGATAATTGAAGCGATGTCTATGAGCCACATGTGTGCAGTGTAATCCCTTTCAGGAATTTATTAATTTATATGAGCTCTTATGAATGCCAACATCTAAAATATTTGGTACTGTAAGCTCAGCTAAATGTAATATATTGGTATGATAAATACTGCATGGTGGTAAATATGCAATTACTGGAACTACACAGGCAAGCCAATAAAACTGAAACGAAAAGCAATAAAAGTCATGACTTTTTAAGGGGCTTACAGCATTAATATTCAGAAATCATGTGCTTCAGGATGTGTATTTTTCACATTTGACATGTGCTGTTTTGGAATGTTGCGGTAGATGCTTTTCAAATGACAGTCCATGTGCTTCCACAGCTGTCGCAACAATGACAAGTGCTTCGAGTGACATCTGGGCAAAATCCTCTCGTGCTCAAAAAAGCATCTCGTTTGTTTGGAGATTGCTGCGATTGCACGCTTGCCTTTGATGATCTGCTCCGAGTCTGATTCCGGAGGAGAGAGGACTGTTGCAGATTTCGGGGGCCCACAAGTTCTCCTCCTTTTCCTCCTCGGGCAAACAAGGTAAAAGATAACAAGGCAGGCTGAGTGCATGAGCCCTCTGCAGCCATAGTTAGTATAAAGCTATCAGAATGTGTGAGATGTTGCTGCTGTCAGAGGCTTAAACAGTCAAAGGGATATTTTTAGAGAGCTTAAGCTAATAATCCAGAGCCCAGTCGAGGGGGGTGGGGGGTACAATATCTTGCCAAGCAAAATGAAAGAGGAAATACACACTTCATGCAAAGGGCAGTTTTCACACTTTGTTTTCCTTGACACTATATGTGACAGGAACCTAGCAGGCTTGTTTTAGAAACAGTATGTGCAGCCACAGCGTGTGGGTCTCCTCTGTGAGACTATCCAGTACTGTATGAACTTTATTCCTTTCCTTTGAATGAAGCTAAATTACACAATCTGCATTCAGTCTTTATTTAACAGAGGAGTAAAACAGGAATTCTTAATTTTCTCTCATAGATTATTGTAAGGAGACTTGCAATTCGGGCATTTTGGATGGACAGCCACATTAGTATTCATTTGAAGCCTTGTTCCTGACCTGCTAAAAGTATGAACTCTCCTTTTAGCTCCGCTTTTGGTCTCTACCAACTCATGAGAGAAGAAAAAGTGGCTCTTAAGGGGCTAAATGCTCCACACTGTTCACCAACTGGTTGCTAACAGCATCTGTCTGCTGTTTGGTGTTGAGCAGGTAGTATACAGCGGATTTGTAGAGTGGGTCTTTTTGCTTGCTGCAGTCGAAAACAACGCATAAGAGAGGTGACACGATGAAGTTACTAGTCAGAAAACTAAAACAGTGAGTTAAGAAAAAAAGGGGGGAAACTGCAAAGTCAAATGATAATCGACTGGGCAGACCTTCACTACAAGTGACACCTTTTACATACAAGTAGTCACATGATCCATTGTTGATATAAAAATATGGTCTATAGCTGCTTTTAACACTAATATAACAATAATAATAATAACAATGGTAATCCATAACATTGTCTGGTGCCATACTGAGGAACACTGATCACCTGTCACTCCATTAAAAGAAAATTATTTACAAAATGGCCCTGTCCACTTTGCTACTCTGCATCTAAACAAATATATCTGATTGGCCATAACATTTTATGCACGTCTGATCTTAAAGCACGATCACAGACAAGGAATTAAAAGAAATTAAAAAAAATAAAAAAAAAATAGAGAAGTTAGTGACTCATCATAAAGGATTATGTGCAAAAAAAAGAGAAGAAAACAAAGCAAAGATTCAGTTTTCTATCCTCTGTGTAACAAGTTGTTGAGCATATGTCACAGCAGGAATGAGAGTGGGGAGAAAAAAAAAATCCAATTTCAGTGTTTCCCAAAGAATCTAAATCAAAGAGCAAACCTCTGTGCTAAGGTTAATAAAAGTTGATAAGCTGAAAAGCGTAACTCCCCCAGGCCATTCAGAAAATAGGCATTTGCTTGACCGTGTTAGCCTAAGCTGATGTTGAAGCAGAAATTGAATTGTATTTGACATTGTGTGTGTGTGCGGGGGGGTACTGAGGAGGGTATAGCCCTGACAAGTTATTTACAACAACACCCGTGTTTTCTTCTTCCTTTCTGGGCATTTCAATAAGAGCTCATTACAAAGACGTCAGAGTTTACAACCATTTAATAAAGGCCACAATTGTAGAATTATCTTGAAAAACTATATGATCGGTTGGAAAACATGCCTAACAAACTGGATTAGAACAAATGACCAGGTCTGGAGAGATCAGCTGGAAATTTACTATAGAAACCTTTTAAACTAAACTGAGCATGGCAGGGTCATGACATCTCAAATAATTCAGCCAATTATCACTGCTTACAGATATACAACGACGGCATTTCCTCGTTCCCTGCATGTAAGCGTAAGACTAAGCTGAGTCAGACATCTTCCATAAATGCCCAGTAAAAACAACATCTGGCTTCCAACTCAAGTGTTTCCAGTCAGATTAGTACAGCATACATTAACAAGGCGGTGGATGAGGGTGAAGGATGAATAACTAATCAAGACGGTGGCACCAGCGGGATTGTCAGTGCCCTTGACTTGGCCCCTGGGTCACAACCATGATTCTTCCTGGATGTCGGGACGTCAGCCCCCAGCATGGGTCCAGGTGCTACTGAACAGGAAGCTGCCACCTCACAGATATGTGAGCTGATAATATGATCGTGCTTGCTGATAGAACCTCACTCACGCTGGGTGGTGGGAAGGCAGTTGCCTGCTACTGTGCAGGACAGATTAGGAGGAATAAATCACCTGTACCAGGCCCTGATGTAGCCCCCAAGAGAATGCAGCAATCCTGCTCAAGTATGACATGCCACAAACATGGGGGTAAACACACATATAGCAACACACTCCAGAGAGGCTGCCAGTTTTACTGCCTCTGGGAATTTACTCATCATCAACTGATGGCATTACACTTTGGTTTTTTACCGAGCTGATAAGTGGCACGTTTCATTTCTACCTAGCTATTTTCTTACATTCAGGTGTGATCGTACAGCTTCAGTCTGCTGACAGATTTACAGCTGGATTCCAGTCTAACTCCAAAACGCATTACCTGAAATCTGTCTTCTTATCCACGTCTCCCTAATGTCTTGAAAAATCACAAACAAACAAATGATGGAAACTGAGATTTTTTTCTACTTCATACAACTTTGTCAACTGTTCAACAGATGGTGAACTGTTGTGAGATACAGCATTTACATTTGCAATACTTCCTGCAGTACATAAAATGGTACTAATTTTCAACTTCTGTCAAACCTCTCTGCTTCCTCAGGATATATTCATTATATATCACACTGCTGTAAACTGAAATGTCACTTCTGCTTAGTAATACGGACATCTCCATCAACATGTCTCCAAATCCATTAAAAATGGGCGGCAGCACATCTGATACTGATTCAGTATCTAGTTAAATTACATGTATGCTTTAGTACATTGTTTCCTACACACTACAGCTGCACAATGCATACTTACAGTAAGCCTATATTAACACACAATACATCTGATGGCTGAATAGCTCTGCCTTATAAAAACATGGTCTGCGTTTTCTCATAGCATCGTGTCAAGTATCTCATTGTGTTGAACAAAATCTGGACAACCTCTCTTCATCATAAAGCATGAAGTTTATTTGCAGATTTAACTGGTGTTCCTGATGAAAACTAAGGAAATGGATTGGGCTTTGCACAGCTCGGATCTCGGTCTCAGTCTGATTCTGTGGATTAAATCAGGACATGAGGATGTGTATACGGCGCAATCAAGACGCATTTTAGTGGACTGAGGTTAGCAAAATGCACTGATTCTCCACACTGCAATGCTAATTACCATTTACAAAGTGCAGTGTACAAAACAGTTATGAAGCAGCTTCTCATTTTCAGCTCATGCTGACAATGCCATTTTTAAAATGGAGCCCATCGAAATTGAAATTGTTGAGAGTGGACTGCGGCTTGTCATTCAGGCTTTCATCAATATCATATCAAAAATTTTCGCTTATCAACTTAATATTTTTGAACTTAGACTTTCAGTGTTTGGATCAATAACTTTATGACAATTAAGGCGTGTCAGATCAAAAGTAGTTTACAGCTGTTATTTCAACTTGGCGGGTAAATTTAGTGAACATTTGGACTGGACTTGTACAGATGTCTAGTTTTAAAAGATTGAGACATTGGCATCACGTTGGCCTTTGGAGCAAAAGGTTAATTAAAAGTATTTGATGCCAAACACGACAGGGAGATGTGTTGTGAATGATGGGCTCTAAAGTTTTATTATACAGCAGTACGCTGTGTGCAAATATCTCAGCATTAGTACTAATAATATATATATAATACTGCAAACTGAACCTTAATCAAGGGAAAAACACAAAATAAATTGGTTAAATATTTCCTTTTCAGTCCATCTTGGATAAGACTTGTCTAAACTTTAAAGCAAGTGCAGGGTTGACCTAAGCTTTCATGTGGCCAATTTTAACAGTGACCTTAGCTGCCAGTCCATTACACACCTCTAGCAACAGCGTCTGTTTTCATCTATCTCAGCTGGCCTACAGGGGCAGGAGAGAGGTCTCTTAGCAAGCCCACAAGCACGCCAGCAGCACCTACACCACAGGTCTAAAGGTTAAACAATTGGAAACATGTGCAGTACATAAATATTTCTTCTGATAGCAATCTCAGCATGGGAAAGCAGGGTTTGCATAAGGGACTCAGAACAGAGGATGTAACCTCAGATAGAGCATGAGGGAACAGCCAGGCATTCAGCAGGTCTGCTGGGGCTAATGGAAGCAGCAGCAGCTTTGTACTGGCGGGGAGTTAGTTATCAGCCTGATGGCCTTATCAGCACCGAGGGCCTCTATCACACATCTCACCTCTGGGCTCTAACAGGAGGTCAGCACACAACGTCAGACTGCCAGAGACTGGCTTTCTCTCAGGGAACACTGGACGGAGGGAAAATGGTGGATGAGCAGGTCTGCTCAACAAGCAGAGCTAGTGCAGCAACTTTTAACTGTTGTAACTCTGATTCCACTTAAATGTCCAGTCGATTTTAGAATTGAAAGTTTTTGTAGAAATGCATTATACATATAAATTACAGGCCCTATCATGGGAAATTTATATTATCAACTATTGGCTGATAACCAATATCATGGCCATCATGGCTGATAACCCCATGATAATGAGGTCAAAAGGTGACCAAGCAAATAAAATTAGGGTCTCTAAATGACTCACCTGAGAAAATACAAGCTGTTAACACAACTGAGAGCTCATTTTGTTCTCAAGTGAAGTTTTACTTTTGCTTCAGTAATATTTTATTCATTGTCTGGCCAAGGTCCACCTGATTGAATTTTTCAGGATCCAAGAATTCCTCAGTTAGAGGATTACAGTTTCTTAGTCATGCTTATGAAAGCAACTGAATTGCAGTCTTGATCCCAGCTCTTTGGGGCACATTTTCAGGGTCAATACATCAATTTATTTTGAAATTTAATTGAAAGAAGTAATGTGTTTGCAATAGCAAGTTAGGGAATTTAGCACAACTGGAATTTCTCTTAATGCCCTCTGGTTATAACCCGTTGCTGAAGGCTTTTTAACTTATTTTCTGACAATACTAGTTACTTCAAATGAAAGATTTATGCATTTGTATTTTGTCTCTGCTCTTCTTTGCGGTTTTAAATGGAAAGAAAAAGGTGATGTCGTATTTTCCATGTTCCTATCAGAAAGGAACAATAGCAACAATACTTTGACTTGTTTGTCTGTATTGTGAGTCAGTGAGTGAGTGAGTGAGTCAAATCTGATCAAAACACACCCACACAGTCCTGACGAACCAGATCAGGTTACCTTTTGAGTTTTAATTACAACTCACATGTAGCTAAAGATACTCTGTTCGTTGCTTCTATCATTTTGCTGTCATGTTTGTGTAGTTCATTGTGGTTATTCTCTGGTCTTCTTTCAGTTTTAAATGAATATATGCATGCATATTGGATATCTTGACACATGTAATATCATGTGCAAAACTTTGCTTCGAATAAACATGTGAATGGTGATGATTGGCTATGCCTTTATTTTTGCACTCAGGGTAAAGAGCAGAAACCTGTGCCAGAAAAAACTTTTGATGAGGTTGAACCCAGCTTCATCTCAGTCTATCAGTTTCTTGCAGATTATTATCCAGCAAATTCGACAGACATTTGGTTGCAGGCTGTGCAAACAAAGGTCAAGAAAGCAAACATCATTTATTCTGCTGTGGACTGTTGAGAACAGTGACCATGCCCTCCTGCATATAATAAACATATGAGCATTTGGCCTGCTCTATTTACCCCCTAATGAGAAACAAAGATCTGCTCTGGAGGGTCTTGCATGCTACAGACAATGAAAAACCAAGCGAGGGAAAAAAAAAAAGCTCTCAGAATAATTCAAACCATTTGTGTGCACGAGGGACATGAGAGCTTTGTCTGAATAAACTGGTCATAGAAAAATTGAGCTGATGTTCAGTGTGTTATCTGTTGATGTGGCATACAATGGCCATTTGCCAGATGAAAAGCTGCATGGAAGGCAGGGGCCAGTCAACAAGAGGGCTGAATCAATCACACATTTATGCAAACAGATAACATGTGATGGTTGCAGGGAGAATGAAATAGCGGCATGCCTCTTCTAGAAGAAAATACCTGGCATGATGCAATCAAAACCCCACAATAAACTGGAAAAACAATAATAGCATTCAGTTCAAGTGGGAGCAACAGGCAGATTGAGCCAAGCAACATTTCTAAAATAAATCCATACGTTTCATTATGCATTGCACGGGACAAATTTATTTGGCATTACAAGTGGGTAGATTATGTTTGTTGATTTTCATATCCAGAATTTTTTAACTATGAGGAGAATAGAGGAGTCCTCCAAATGACACTGGAAAACATGACTGTATAGCCTGGACTGTGGGAATACAATCACAAGTAGACAAAGGCCAGTCCTCCCGCCAACTCTGTGTGGATAAGAGGATTGAAGATGGGAGGAAGCAAGCGGCCAAACTCCAAGCAGCAGTGATTTGGGCAGGGGGGGAGCATACATGAAGGTTGTAAGGCTATCTGGAGCCTGCCGGTGTTCAAACTTCGGTAAGTCCCTCCAGCAACAAGCTGATATCCTGCACTCTCTCCTGCTGTGACAGAAATACACTGGCCTCAGAGCCAGCAGAACGTGGGCACTATTGATCTGCTCCCAGCGCAATATCTCCTCTTACATCCATAATTATTCTCCTTCAGAGGACTCCACCGTATGCCCTGGCTGCCCGACTGGCAGACTTTCTATCCGCCTCCTTGTTAAAGATGCTCTATGGTCTCACATTTCACGTTGCACTGCCAAAGACCCCCCTCTCTTAACCCCGACATTTTCGAATATTTCATGGTTCAATTCCAGGGTTGGGGAAGGCGGCTCCAGCGCGGCACGATTACAGTGGTTAGTCGGACTCCTCTGGTGGAGCCGTGCTGGCTAGCAAAGTACCGTGACTCGCAAACAGACAGGCCAGGAAAAACAGAGGAATGTTGGAGAGCTCATTTCTTCTTCTGTACTGAATCCCCTCATTGCCAGCGCGGACACAGGAAAAAGCTGGAGCACATGCAGCATGTTGTAGCGACGCTTCATTTAATCAAGTAAAATGGTTACCAGCCTTTTCGGGCTTGTGAACTTTTAAGACTGTATCGTTTGAAAGAAATAAGGAACAATCTTCCTCTTGCAAATAAGAAACTGAATTCATAAACTCACCACTGCTTAATTTAATATACTGTTGCTACCACAGCCTCACTTACGGCTGACCAGTAGCTTATAGTTGCTTGTGTTAGCTAATGTTATAGCAAATTTTAAGTAGATATTTCTGCATAACTGATAATTGTGAGTCATCTTGCTGACTTTACTACATGTGCTACTGGTAGACTACATTTTGTGAATGAAACCTCTTCATCGGACTATGTTTAACTGGATTTAATGGCTAAAATTGTGATTGTGGATACAAATATCAGCTTTGGATTGTTTGTGATGGTTGGAAAACATGTTCATTTTACTACCATTTCTTTTTATAATGACTGTGTATGGGACATTTTCCGTCTACTGGATCTAGTAGATGTAGTCTCTCAGTCAGGTAGCCTAATGGTGATGTTATCGAGTGGTGGGTTGTGGTCCTAAAGTGCATCACACCTTTGTTCTGAGAAGTATTTGGGTCAGCTTCATCAAAAACAACAACAAAGGGGGAAAAAAAAACCCACACTAATTTGAAATGTAAAGAACTTTCAATAAAGCAGCCGTTGTATAGGCCTGTACTTTTAATCAGGTCTGCGTACATGATAAGCTCCAAAAATATTTGTTGCAGGCTGAACAACTCGAATTAGTTGTAGCCGCTATTGCAATGCTTACAGTGATTTAATGATTGCACTCTCTCGTTGCAGTGCTTTTTCATCAAGCTTTAAGCCCAATTTGTACTTTTGTTATTTTAGTAGTAGAATTAGCATTAGTTTAGTTTATATTGTGTTCAATAAAACTAGAGGGCAATGGAGTGGTAAGAAATTCCTGAGTTTTAATCCACTGGCCGGTGGAGTGGATAAATGGCCATTTGTGTGATGTCTGAAGGAAAATCTGGACTGTGAGGCTAAAGCAACTACCTCAAGACAATCCTGGAAATTAATTATCTGCAACATTTACATAATCTTGCTTTAAGGCCACACAATGTTTGAGACTTTATTACGGTGCAGAAATATTACCTTTTTCCTTACTTTCAGTCTTTCAAAATTCAGCAAAAACTAAAAATAAATAAAACAAACAAAGATTTTAAAAAAGGCAGCTTTTGCATTCAGCAAATCATCACAGCAAATGTGCACTATGACTCATCATAAACTCACTGACTGTACATCACACTGAAGGTCAATGTACTCTGGCGCTGAATGGAAGGCATGTGACTCATCGCAGAAACAGCACATTCAATTAAAATTCAGCTGTGAAAGACACAAAAGAGAGCAGCAGCTAATACTTCATGTCTTTTCCTCCAATGACACATTGTGATTGTTCCGCTTCGCTAGCTTCAGAGATGGTTCTGTGTTCATCCTCCCAGTTGGCCTGTGGGGCCTTGTGAATAAACACATGGAGGTTAATGTCTCATGTTCTTCCTCGTTCTCTGCAGACAGCTCTGACAGGAGGGGCAGAGAGAAGAGCCTAAAAGGAAAGCTGTTTCGGTAATACGCTAATCTGGCTCTCGCATCTCTTTGTTTTAGGCAGTGAGACGGGATATTTTCCCCAAGCTACCGTTGAGAAGTACATCTCCAGTCCGCTGTGGGTGAGCTGTCAAGGGGAAATTCTTTCTTTCTTTTTCTTTTTTTTTTTTTTTTTTACATATTTTTCTGTGCGAGAACAGCCCTCATACCCTAAGGGGCCTTTAGTGAACCTGCCATCATCCACACATACTGACAGCACAGAGCACGCACTTCGACGGTCCTGCACACGTCACTGAGACGATAAACAGTCATGGGTCTCACCACAGAGATAAGGCTTCCAAGCAGTCTATCAAACAAACAAAGCCAAATGACGAATCTGGAGAGATGTTAAGAAATGACGCCATACTGCCCATGTGTCTCCTCTGCCTGCCCCTTATTTTTTTTTCCATCCACACATAGACACAGACACACATATATACTGTATACTTGTACACCTACTTCAGCCTGTCCTGGAAAAATCATTAGAGCCCCCACCACCCCACACACACTGCATGCAGATGGAGAAAAGTAGGGCTGAGAGCCAAAACGCCTGAGGGGCTTTTCATGACAGTAACCTTCTGTGGAGCTGCTTGTATGCCTCTACCTCTAGATCAGGGAGAGGTGCTAAGGGATGGATGGGAAAATAAACGAGATAACCATACAAAATATTAGGCGAGGAACATTCACACAAAATACAGAGGAGGAAGAAATCTGTGTCATTTTGCTCTCATGGCCTGGAGAGATGGCTGGCTAAATGCTCTTTTAAAACAGCTTGAACATTGAAATGATGATGGCTTTTTTGCCTGAGCAAAGCACATTAATACATAGCTGAATGCCATTTCCACTTTTGTGAAATGGCTCACCTATTGAGTATTCAATTACAATGGCTGTCTCTGGTTTAGAAGACGGGGCTGGGACCCATAAAAAATAAGCTCCTTCTGAGTGTGGCGCTGCAGAACACATTGGACGGCAATGGAAGGCAAGAAGATCTTGTGTATGGCGGTGGTTTATAACCTTAATGGCGGAGGAGTGAGAAGGTTGCTGGGTGTTGACTGTGGGGCAAAAAACTAAGCTCCTCATCTGCGGTTTTATTAAAGAAGCACATTTTTAAACCATTTGCACAGATAAAAAGCCCAAGCACATGAAATGATCTAAATTGAGAAAGCCATGAATCCTAGCTTTAAAAAAGTCAGTCAGGGCGATTAATTCAGCCTTGATTAATTGTTCCATTTGTCTATGATATGGCTAAAATTCCACAATACAAACCCATCAGTAATAGTCCAATCCTTTCCCCCCATTGTGTGGTTTATCTCTTATGCTCAAATAGCAAAAGCAAATTGTGGCTAATTTTATCGGCGAATCCACTGGCATGTGGTTTTTCCAGCGGTAATGATTCCCTCATTCGGGCCTAATTAACTGCAGCCATTAAATGGAGGGAAATGTAATGCCCTGGGTTCCATGTCAGGTAGTCAAAGGAGGACAGCACAGGAGGACTCAATTAGGCCTGTGCTGTTCCCAGGTTATCGCACGACATGTTTGCCAATTAAGTGAAGTAGCGTTTGATGTCTATGTGACTCTGTCGGCACCATCTCAGAGGCCCTGGCAACGCAAAAATGGCGTCCCTGGCCTGTCCACCCCCCCACCCCACCAGTGAAGGAACAGACACTACATTATGCCCCAAAAAGGCAGTAATTACAGGATGGATGGGAGACTGTTATATAAGTAGGAGGCTGCCGATAGGCCAGGGAGGGCCTGCTGATGCCAGGTTTCAAACAAGTACCAGCAGGATCGAGTTACAGCAGAATTACCAAGGGTAGACTCAGTCAGAAACACAGACACATTTCAACATCAGAAGCAGGCAAAAACAAGAGAAGAAAAAGAGGCTATTGACATTTTCTGGAGTCTGTGGCATTGCATGACTGTTTCAAACGATCAAAAGGGAATTGTGATCTGACTGAAATAAGATCCCACTCATCACAAATAATGCAGCACTCAAAAACTTCAATCCAGTCCAAAATTATTATTAGACACTTTCAAAACATGAGATCTTACAGCTGCTTTAAAACACATTTCCCCCCAGTGTGCGTAGCTCTGTATCGTGACTCAGTTAGTGTGGGAGAGGAAAACAGACAGTCAGACACATTACCCTTCCCTTATGGCACATTCTGCAAGGCTATAGGAGTCAATCTGCATGATCCTGACTGTCACTGACTTGTTATGAAAGCATCACAGACTGAGGCTGATCCATCACTTTGGGAGGGTGGAAGTTGGGGTGAGAGGACGGCCTGAGGAAGGGGGGGGGGTTGGATGGGCGAGTGTGGGCGAGGCAGTCCTGTTGCCTGTCACTCACCATGCACTACTGCATGACCGCCAACCTTGTCTGGCTTGTGCACAATGGGAGGTCTAGGGCTTGACTGTATGAGCAGTCATTCCCAGCGCCAACACAGAGGAAGGCCAAAAGGAGTCAAAACACTCTGGACAAGCATTAGTCCTATATAGACCCTAGAAGACCTCACTGCTTGAGGCAGCTGAGCTGTGAATATCAGCTCTGTTTCCCACTGAATCTCTTTTTCTCTGCCGGTCTTTGCCGGGTTCAATTCCGGAGAGCAAGCCCTGACAGAGACTCCAAAAGATAATCTCCTTCAACAAACATACATTGCAATTATCCAGAGTCATTAAACTGTAATCACTGGAGGTGTGAGCAAACTTCTTAAGCTAACGGTTACAGTACCACCCACCCAAAAACACATAACACTTGCAAAATGCACATTGTGGTTTAGGAGACAGAATCGTTCCTCACAGCAATTAGGGAGCAAGAGAGGTGCATATGCCAAAGGCAGGTCTTATGTTGGGAGAGGAAAGAAAAGAGGAAAATGCTGGAGTCAGCAACAGCAATAAATCCTCAAATGCTGAGCAGTTTCTTCCAGTGCATTCCGGGTCTGCGGACCCCATCTCTAACCCGAAGACAGGGCTCTGTTTAGTAGCTTTAGCAGTGGGGAGGCGAGTCCTCCCCCACCCCCCTCCCATCCCCAAAGCTCCAGTTTGTCCAGGCGGGGCCTTTGAGTCAAGCTCAGCTGGCCTGTTAGAGGATACTTCCCAGCAGCACCACGGTCTGTGACCACAGCTTGACCTCCAAACAGCTACTCACCTCTACAGAGCTGAGGAAAATCAATGCATCAACTGGCATGAAATGGTGACGCAACTGAGATGAACGATTATCAGGCCAATTCTTATTCATCTCTTTATGAGGCAGTGATAAGTGAGAAGTTAAATGAATAGTGAGCAGAACTGAGAGCAATGAGTGGAATGAAACAGTGGACACTGGCACTCTGGTTGATGCTTTAAACATGCTGATGTTTAAAGCGTAAAACACGCGGATCTAATATAAAAGAATACAGGCGCGCAGAGCACATACTTTCACCAAGAATGCACAATAATATATTTTATTAATGACAGAAAAACATTAAAATGTACATAATCTCCATCTAGTTCTGTGTTTTGAACCTGGACACAAATTAAATGCTAATTGACTGACGGCAGCTTTGATTTTTTAGGAAGAAAATCTAATTCTGTGACTTGTGACTTGTACAAAGATCAGTTGTGATTATGCTAACATGCTTTTGTGCAGAAAGTAATGCTTAGTGGGTTAGCCTGACAACATTTATTGATGGAACCAAAGCTGATGCAAATGTCATAAAATTTGCAGGCATTTGGTCACAAATTAAGATTTAGACCCACTGTGGCAATCAGGGAGATATAAAAGGATCACTAGAGTTATTTCAATTCATCCTGAAGGCGTCATGAATATTTGTACCCAATTTTATGGCAATCCATCTAATAGCTGTTGGGACATTTAGGTGTAAACCAAAAATGTCAAGTTCATGGTGGCACTATCAGAAAAGTCAGCAGTTCAGAAATCATCAGGATTCATCTTCACAGCAACATGAATATCTGTAATAAATAATTAATGACAATCAACCCAATCGGAGCTGAGATATTTTCGTCCAGACCGAAGTGGTAGACAGACCTACTGACCAACCAATGGACTGACATTGCCAACAGGCTAAAAATGGCCTTATATTATAGTTTGTAATGTCCAAATCCATGGCCTAACATTCAACCCAACAGGTATTTAAGAGATCCCTTTAAAGAACAACTAAAAAAGGAGACAACCACGACTAAAAATATAACCTCTTTTGTACAGGTAATGTAAGTATACACAGAAACATATGTGCTAATCAAGACAATACGTTGGTAAACATAATATCTGCCCTTAAGTGGCCTGAACACGTGTCTCGTTTCACCTACCGTCTCGTTGCCAAACAAGATGTCGACGTAAGGCATGACCTTCATCAAGGGCTCTTTAAAAGACTGGCTGATGAAAGGTGCTGAGAGGTTCAAGCAGAAGATTTTGTTGTTATCTGAAGCGTGCTTCGCCACCTTCAGGATTGACTCCGGGGACACAGTCAGGAAAAACCCCTGAAACAAGAACAATGTTTTCTTACGTCATGTTTTCAGCAGTTTGACTAAACCAACCAAACTAATCTGTACAGTACCACTGAGCATTATCTGTGTTTTGACAGCACAATATGAACCAGAATGGATTGAAGCAGAGGCCCCTGTGGAGTGAAACACTTTAAACTGCTAATTTTTGGGATCTGGATTCTGACAAGGCAATTTTAGGGTGACAAGGCTTGGTATTATTGAAACAGCACAGGAGCCAAAAGAAGAAGAAAAAAAAAAAGCAGCGGTGGTGCAGAAACATTTATGTGAAATGGTTTCTTTGAACATACACAGAGCAACAAAGAAGAGGAAAAAGGGCAGGAAAAAATCCATCTAGGACAAAGCCTGTGGCTGGGTTCCAAGGCTCGTACTGGAGGAAGCAACGTGCACATATCCGATGATAGGGCGAACAAAAGTCTCGTCTGGACTCTCCTTACTTGGAAACAAGAGAGGCAGGTCCACTCATTGTGTGAATGAATACAAATCAGGTAAGAAAACACCTTTGTGTTTCAGGTGGAAACCTGAAGCGAGACACTCCGGCGAGCCACACAAAAACACTCCTCCTTTGATACTGATCTTCTTAACCTTGTTTTTCAGCAACAAGCTGCTCTGTAAAACCACTATGTCACAATAGGGGCAAAGGGGAGGAGAGAGGAAAGGAAAGTTTCAGCACAGTGATACATTTAATCTGGCTGAAAAGCTTCCATTGTGGGCTACAGAGCAGTTCTCATTAAAGCACTATGACATTTGCAGCAATAGAGGAGGAACCTCCAGCAAAAAAGAAAAGGGTATAATACCTATGAATAGAGGGTGACTGTGTAGTCAATCAAATGTACAAGGCATTACAATATAAGCACGCTAAGCAGGTGAAGTCTTTATTACACATTCATGGTGTCATTCACTCTATGGGCTGACATTCCCGTTCCTCTGCGGTGTTGTGTGTCCTGTGGTTTTTTTTTTTTTTTTTTTTTGGAAATGTCTTCAAGTTAAGGCCCAGGTTAGCCCCTGTGGTAGCTGTGCCACGGTACCATCTGTTGAAGACTAAAAAGGTGTTTTAAATGGATCTTGGAACACAAAAGGAACTCACTCTGGGCTAATGGCCCATCACTGACCCTGACATTTTTCTTTTGCGGCGTGCCAACGTGTCAGAGGAAGGGGAGATTGTTTTCTGACACAAATGGTCTTTTTTTGGTAGTTGAAAATAAACTGTCATGGTTACCGTAACGTTAACACTGATCAAAGGCCGCCGGCTCGATCAAATATCCTGAGGGACGGTGAACTTTAAAAGCCTTGCCAGAGCTTCTCTAATCACACACTGGCTCTGTGTAATTCACTTCTAACCCTCACTGCCACTGCCATCACATTACATTTCTCTGAACTGTAACACATAAAATGGTTTCTGAATGAATTATATCCATGTAATACTAAAACAACACTCTCCTACTGAAGCACATATTTGAGTGCTCAAGCCCATTTTGATTTGGTGCGACAGGTTTACACAAAATGAATGCAGTTTTTCCCCTACAACTTTTTATTTCAATCAAGTACATTAACCTGTGATGTTAGAATTTCACATGCAGTACAAAATACAACAACTGAACTACAAATACAACTGAAAACTAATCCAAAAGTGAATATAATTATCAAAAATACAACAATAACAAACAAAGTTCAAAGATATGAAGCCTACATCTGTATTTCTTGGTGTGCACATATACGTCCCAACATCTGACAAAAATCCTTCATCAGCTTTGATGACCAAAAATGAAAAATCCAAAGTACAAATAAAAACCTCTGGTGCGTCTCTGTGTTTGATATGCTACAGGAATCTCGTTCATAAAAATCATACAGGCCATTTTTTCCACCAGGCTCCAAATGTTATGATTCTAGTGGCTTGTGGGAGGAAAAAAAAAAAGCCTCAGTCCGAGCCATGTGAAATTCCAGTTCCCATCAGTAGCGTCTGCTGACTACGAAACGGGAGAAGTTAAGTCTTTAGTGCTGCGGTGTAGATCATGTATCAAGAATACCAGATCCAGTTTCCCAGGTGTCAGAGAGCCCTGTGAAGTGGGGTGACTATCGCATTTCCAGGTCAAGATGATCAAAGCACTGGGTACACTTCGTACAATTTCCACCCAGCCAAAACATTCAATAAAGCATTCAGAAAAGCATTTTCCTGGCAGACAATAATGCGGAGCGATGTTTGGCCATGTCAAGTGGTAATTTGAGGGAAGAGCTGGAAAGGCAGGGCACCCATTTTCAATGTTTACCATAAAAAGAGGAAAGACTTCCACTTTAATCACACAAAGAAAATGTCTAAATGCTAGTCTGAGATGAAATTAGTGGTAGTTTAACCATAGAGGTCTTAACTACGCAGCAGCGGCACGCTATCACACTTTCCCTGCATTGTATCAGTGTTTTCCCCGGGGCTGCTCACATCTGAAACACTGGGTGTGATGGATGGCATGGTGTCACCGGGCTTAAAATAAAAGTGGACATCTGAAGGGTAAAAATGATCTATTTTGGGAAGGGCATTTTCATTTGCACCAGCACCAGAGGTGGTCATGGAAAAGGAAAAGCTTTTTTTTTTTCTCTCCTCCTGGTCTATTTTAATTCTGCAGGGATGAGGGGGAGTGTTCAAAGTACTGTGTCATGAAGGTTTTGTTTGACATTTCCTATTACTCAGGAATGATGGAGGGAATTTAAACCATCACCACTTCAGTGAAAAGAGTAATTATGGCCTCTGCAATAGCAGTAAATTTCATCAAATCCCCAGATCTTTGACAAGTTTATTTATACAACCAGAAATCACAAGTTTCTCTTCAAGGGTTTAACAATCTAAACAGCCCTTATCTTTAAAGCTGCTTTAATCAATATTTTATATTAAAAACCAATGAAATGACGACATATAAATGTAAAAATGTAAAATAAAATGTACTTATAGTGAACCAGCAGAGAAATATCACATGACTCCTCAGCTCTACGTGGATTTTTTTTTGCGCCTTTAATCTCATGTTTTCAGTTTTAAAGCACAAACTTGCACTGTTTTGGCTCAGTCTGACTGCTCTCCTAAGAGTTCTTTCCAGATGGAGGAGGCAGCTGTTTTTAGTGAGAAAGCTCTGATAATCCCACTGTGCAATACCTGCCCAGCACCAAATGGCAGACAGACACATTTAGTTACTGGCTAACTGTGTCTGTGGAGCATTTAGCAGCTAAAGAGCATTTAGCAACTAAAGAGTCAGATATTTCCACCAGGACTGGATGAGGGTCTTGATGGGACCAAACTAAAACTAAAATCAAAGTGAATATTGGATTTCCATTTGCCAGGTGGCCAGAAACGAAAAGAAAAGAAATAAATAATAATGTTGTGCCGTGTCTACTGGATGTGCACACACCTTCCTGAGGTTTCTTCCATTTTCTTCCATGCTGAAGGTTTATTAGGGGGAGCAAAGTTTTCTCTATCTGAATCTTCTAGGTCTAAGGACAGAGGATGTCTTATACAGTACAGGCTTCAGCATAACATGACCACTTTATAATATGGTAATATGTCAGTGTTGCATCACAAATTGCTGCGCTGGCCCCAAAAAAAGTCAACGCGGGTTCAGATAAATTTTAGTACCACTTCAATAACCACAGCCTAATCTCTCATTTCAATCAAACCACCACAATGGCACAGCGGAGGTGTCGATGCAGAGAATGTGATTCTCTGCAGACGTAAAATTATTTCTCACAGCATTATAAAGCACTGTGTTCTGTTACCTGGTTAGCCTACAGTTGTGGATGTTCCTGGGCAGTATTTCATCTTCTCATCTCTACCTGTAGCAACACCAGTGCAGCACCTTGCATTTCTTTAGCATAGTGCTGTTTTCAGTCTGAATACAGCCTAATGCTACAGCCACACGAGGACCACACTCTGTGAATGTTTTATTTTAAAAGCCAGTACAACTGAGTGTTTCTCTGACCAGCTTGAGCAGACTCATGGGCGGTAGTTAACCTTTGTTCAACTCTTGGCCTCTGTTTGACCAACAAAAAAACACTTATGTGCTGTGCTTGAAAATAAAAGACATTAGTCTATTTGTGTGCCTTCACCCTGTCCAGCACAACGGCACACTACTAACCTACGAACCACATTATTGCTATGAAACGGCGTTCAGTTTGTAATCCCGCTGCTCAAAATTTACTCCACTGTTTTGTCATTACGTCAAAGGAGTTTCAGTGGAGGAAGGGCTAATGAGACTGTAGATTTAGACCCTCAATTCAGGTAAGGAAAAGCTTCCATCATACGGGCACGTCTTTCAGAATAATAACAGAGAGACGATCCCTCTTTTAGAAGTATGAAATAGCTTCTGCTTGGAGAAAGCAAAGAAAAGTAACACAGTAGTAGATTTCCAATATAGAGAAATACAACATATAACCAGATAGTACAAAGTAGAAATGTTGTAAAGTAACAGGAGGACTTCACACGTTCGACAAATGCATGCATACAGGCGACGTGGTTTCATTTTATACAGGCAGTTGTTCTAGTTGATCTATTCCTTGTTGTCAGGAAAGCTGTGTGAGCTTACCAGTAGTGTTTCAAAGCCTTTCAAAAGCAGCCCAGGCCATGCTATCCCTGTCATTACCATAGACAGCCCCCCATCATGCTCTCTGGTGCACAGGGTTCATTACACAGAATTAGATGTCACACAGATCAGAGCGTGCGTGAGGCCACACACTGCTCTCCTCCTCAGTTATCTCTGTAAAGCACCATTGCAAGGTGGATCGATAGCACAGGTTTGGAGCTTCATTAGCTCAGTATGACTCCATCGCCATCAAGACACCTCTGGTACGCTACACCAGTGTTGCGAGATATATTTTACTCCCCGATCCTGAGGGTCCTGCTGTTTTACACACAAACACACAGGGACAAGCAAGGCCTCCACACATGATGAGGGGTGGGGGAATCTCTGTCAGTGTCTGACTCGATAAACAGGAGAAAGAAAGAGGACAAACAAACAGAGGTAAGTGATTAACGGTGACACAAAGTGCCTCGAGTGGAGGAGAAAAAATTATAAGGATGAAAAGAGCTCATTTAAGGCTTTTCATTTCAAAGGAAAATGAGTGGAGGGGAAAAAAAGCTACAAAGCAACTGGGATTTTCACAATGCTAATGATGTTTTGTTTGCATTGAAGCGGCCAGTTGGTTTCACTTAGAAACAAGTTCAATTAAACCAACAGAGAAGATAAATGTATAACAACCCCTCACGACATGATTCAGCATTCCCTGCACTTTTAGGACGTTTGATCTGACTGCAAGGCAATTCAACTGCGCCGATAGCATCTGCCTCTTCTTCTTCTCTCTTCCATTAAGAATCATGTTCTTGCTGAAGCTTATCAGACATCTAGGAATTCATCCACATCTTCAGAGGAAGCTGGAGGGAGGCCAACTGTACTGGAAACAGAAGGGAGGGCTGTGCTTTTAAAGGCCGCTCGGAGATGAGGAAAGGGGGCTATCGTCTCAGCCAGGATCTCTAGGGCGACATAAATGTGCCACAATCGCTGGATTTAACAACTGGGCAGAGACATCACTTATTAACTGCTGTGGCGTTTATTTCTAAAACATTTTGTCTGGTTTAAATATTACCCAATTTTTGAAGCAGGCGAATATTCTTCCCTGATGTCGTGAAGGTCTCTTGTGGTGTGTGTGTGTGTGGGAAATTTACTGCAGAGAAGCACCTAGAAGGTCATGACCATACCTAAACATACCTGGCGAAGGTCATCTTAATGAGTGTGGATAAAACAAGACATTAGAGCCAACCACAGAACACTGGAGCGTATGTCACGCTACCATCCTGCAATTTGTACAACCATCAGCGACTGTAATTACATTAACCTCGGACGCCTCCACGGTGATAAGTAATGGATGGAAAAAAAGATTTAAAAATAATTTAGAAAAAAAAAAAAGGTTTTTAACCCTAACTGGAGGTTAAGGGTTTGCTGGCATCCCAACACTGGAAGAATTGGTTTGATTTGAGTGGTATCGCACTAAAAGTAATTCGAGATCAGCTTCGGGGTCTTTTCAAATGGCTGCCTTTTGCTCTCCTGTTAAGCTCAACAGTTTCAAAAATGTGTTGGCTGGGGGAAGAGGCCAGCCTGAGCGGGAGAGCGGGATGCCAAGGAATGTACTTAAGATCTAAAACAGACAAGATTTAAAGCCAAGAGCATTTAAATGCCAATACTAATCCACAAAATAATTCACCGCATAGCACAACTGACTCTCCCTTACAGATACCATATGTTACCTCTGTGAGGAGATGAAACGAAAAAACGATGCCAGAGGAGATGCTTTCTTCTCCTAAAACTGTGTTATCTTGGTAATGAAAAAGAAAACCATGCGTCTCTCCCTCTCTCTTCATGTTCTAGTTCTATATTTTTACTCTCTGGTTCCTGATGTTGTTCTTGCCTCCATCTTTGGAAGATTAGTCCAGAACAAACTATTTGGTTTGCAGGGAGTTAAAATTTGCTAATGCATACACTCTCAAGTGTCCTTGTCTGCCACACTGCACTTAATTAGCATTTTAGTGCAAGCAGTTCTCTCTCCTTCAGTACCTCTGAAGGGGAAACATCACTGAAACATACTGTATACACTTATGGAGTCAAGTTGAGCTCCTGTAGTTTCTTACATGATTTGAGAACAGGATGGGGAACGAAAAGGGGAGTTTGTGGGGGTCAGTGGAAAAATGGGATAAAAGTCTGCAATGTGAAAACAGATGTCGAGGCTTCAGAGTTGTCTCTTCTGAGCTGGCTTGAAAGGACGTATTAATATATGGGTCAGATGTATAAAGCAGAGGTTCAGTGTCGGAGTGTCGACACTGCGGAGGGGTTTCTGGTTTCAGTGACTCGAAGGTTGTGCACAGACAGAAACCAAATCTCTGCAGACATTCCTGCTGCTGGGAAGTGAACATTTCCAAATGTGCCACTCTGTGGATGTAAATGAATTAGTGCACTTAACTTAAACGCTAAAATGAGGAGCCGATCAGACAATCTTTCACTGTTCACAGTCGCTCCGGCGAAAGCTAGCGCACCAGGTTGGAAAATTACAGGTAATTGCTGAAGCCATTGAATCCAGTTTGGTTTTGGTTGAAAGACTAAAATAACAAAGCTCTGATTGCTGAAAAGACAAGGGCAGGGAGCTTGGAGGCCCTGTTGCTAAGAGTTAATTTGACACATATTTCTCCCCCTTGAAATGTCTGAGGTACTGGCAAGAGATGGCGAAAAAAAAAAGAGTGAGAGGGAGGGTGAGACCCCCGCTCTCCCTGCAAATACTATCCATCTGCCATATTACATTTAACCAGCATGAGAAGCTAAGGGAGCGCCCTTGTACAATATTGTGTGAAGGCTGTCAAACTCAATGCAGGAGCTCGGTGCCCACTGCTCAGAGCCGTGGACACGGGGCCGCTTAAATTCACTCTAATAATAACTCCTGACTGTGCGTGCTCAGCACCAGAAAAATATGAGAACACATGGCAGAAAAAGAACTTTTAATTATTCATGCCTGTTTAAAAAAAAAAATTTAAATCATCTAATTGAAACTGTAATATGATGGCCCCTGGAGGAAAACACCGACATCTATCAACAGCTTTTCTCCAAATTAGAATTCAAAATGAGTGGATGGGGCAAAACAGCTGCAGTGGATTTCTAGAGTGCAAATACAAATCAAATTCTTTGCCAAAAGTGCACTGAGTCTTGCCGGTGTCTCTAAAGCACTTGTTTGTCTCTTTGGTGTGATTGTTTTCACATGATTCTCACTGGCCGTTTCATTCACGGTTTCACAATTTATGTTTAAAAGACGGTCAGCTGCGCGTATGGGTCAAGCTCACAACAACGCCAGACCAGGCACTTTCCAGAAAGCAATGCCTTTTCATTAATTAGTTCTGAGCTCTATATGGCCGTTCCTGCTACGCTGAGCGGTGGTTACTCCGTCACACAGGTCACTCCGGTCGGTGTCTCCTTACTTCCTGCGCCACCAAGAGGCCACGCCCCCTACAGTGGTTGTCTTCTGCATTCCTCTGCAGCATTTTTGAAATATGTCGGAAGGGAGGGAGCTTGAAGAATTTGGGTGTGTAGTTACACTTTAACACTTGAGACTTGCTTGTGACTTGTGTTTGACTCACAAGCCCGAATCCAAGAAAGGATGTGGATGTGTGTGTGTGTGTGTGTGTGTGTGTGTGTGTGTGTGTGTGTGTGTGGAGGGGCACCACTTTGCGAAACACGTGACTGTAAAAGGATATTTCTACACGGGCTTGGGAACACCTTGTAAAACGGCTGCAAGACACAGTCCAAAACACTGCCAGCTGCAATCCTACCTCTGACAATCATACACGTCAGACAAGAGCAGAACACTGCAAACTGTGAATGTCTGGAATTTTACCTTGATAAATGATGTTTAATGTCTGTCAGCTAATGTATTATTTTTCTTCTTCTACTTCTTAAGTAAATACCTGCTAACTTTAAAAATTAGAAATACTACACTGAGTTCACAGTGAGGTTTGAGTATCTCTGGACCTCACTGACACAACATGGTGCTAACACTCAGTACTGGTCTTGCTACAGCACTAAAATCAAGCTCAGAAAAATCAATTGCCTGGAGGCGAGAAGTGTGAACTTTCATACCCTAAGCCCAATTTCCTTGAAAGTGGAGGTCCTAAATCAAATCAAGTCAAGCCAATGCACCGTGGAATTATGCACAAAATGACACAGCTATATAAAATGACAACTGGTAAGAAATACCGTCAAGGCCAGGAAACTTCAGTGCTTGTTTATTCTCTCCACATGTTTTTATCTTCCTGGTGCTGGTGATGATGTCAGCTCTGATTGTCTTTGTTTTTATTCAGGCCAAGAGGGAAAAATATATTGAGTGCACACAGATGATGTAAACAGACAAAAAGGGAGAGCAGAAGCAGTGTTAGTCTGGTCCATGCAAGAATATGTTCTATTAATGACTCACTTGCTGCTGTGGTACACTATACAGACAAAAGTATTGGGACGGGGTCGTTCTTCAGGGGTTGGGCTTGGCCTCTTATTTCCAGTGAAGGGAAATCTTAATGCTTCAGCATACCGAGACATTTTGGTCAATGCTATGCTTCCAACTTTGTGTCAACAGTTTGGGGAAGGATTTTTTCTTTTCTAGCATGACTGTGCTCCAGTGCACAAAGTCCATGAAGACATGGTTGGAGTTTGGTGTGGAAGAACCTGACTGTTGGAGTGCTGACCTCAACCCCTTCCAACACCTTTGGGATGAACTGGAACGAAGATTGTGAGCCGGGCCTTTTGGTCCAACATCAGTGTCTGACCTCACTAATGCTCTACTGCATGAATGGGCAAAAAATACCCACAGAAACACTCCAAAATCTTGTGGAAAGCCTTCCCAGAAGAGTGGAAGCTGCTATAGCTGCAAAACTATTTAGAATGCGATATCATTAAAGCCCCTGATGGTGTAATGGTCAGGCGTCCCAGTATTTTTGTCCATACAGTGTGTTTTATTTGTTACGAGACAGGGTCAGTTTCTTCTAAAACTTGAAATTAACTTTACAGCTCACTGCTGAGTGAAGACTGCTTCCCTACCTGTGCATGTCTAATCACAGCTGAAACACCTCAGCAGGACTTCAAAATCTGAGCGATCAAAAGAAAGAAAAACGGCAAAGACTAAAAGACACTGAAGGAACTTTTTAAAGTGCATGATAATACCATTAAAAGTTGGCCACCGTTCCTGTACTTTATATTCTGTCTGTTAAAGTCAATGCTCTCCACTGGGCTAAATAGACATTTTCCTCCTTCAAATTACTCACATATTAGTAGTGCAGTGTACTAAGAGCCTCTCTCACTTGAGAATAGCATCTCAGACTGAGACAGCTATAATCACAGCCAGAAAATATGACTCTTTCTTAGGCATCAAACAAAACCTAAAAAATTTGCAAAATTCAGATGCTGCTGGTAGGCGTCAGGGTTGTCTGCCAAAAGCACAAGTAACAGGGTGAAGTAATGTGTTAGATGTTAAATCAAAATTCTTCAGAGGCATTAGCATGCCGTCTGCCTCTGATAATTCTGACTATAAGACTTATTAGCCGCAGTGTGCTTAATGTTGGCTCTCTGTAGGACAAGATGACTAACGCATCAGGGACTTGTTTCATGAAGATTTGTTATGCTTATCTGCAGGGTTAAACTATGTCTAATTTTACTCTTCAACTAGTCTAACACAAGGTAGACAGTGCAAGCAAAATTAAGACTAATTTTATGGTGTGTTTGGTGTATTAATGTCACACTTTTGCTTGTTTTCAGCCGAACAGCTTTAATTGGCCCAATGGTTGGGCCATGTCTTTTGGTTTATCAACTTTTGAGTCAAGTTTCCATCCAACTTTGAACAGAATTTCCAGAAAATCAGCAAAAGCAAATGTGAATTAATGCACATGAATGCACATAAATTACAAACATAAATTATCTTGTCTATACTCACTGCATTCTTGCATTTTGCTTTTCTCAGTTGATCAACTCTTCTACCTCAGCAAAACATAAAAACATTTTTGGAATATTTTATCTTTTTTCCATTTGCGGTTTTCATGAACAAATTGAAAATGCCCATAAAAACAGGTGGATGGAAACACATCTTTTGATGTCCAAAACAAAATGTTCTCCTCTCCCCATTGGTTTATAAACCTCTTTAGCCAAGACCACAGAGACCAGTCCCTCTCCCGCCTGATTTATTATAACGAGGGCCTCTCAGACGGACAGGAGAGTCATCTTCAGCTTCTACAACCACATCCATTTTTCTAAAATTTCAAAGTGCTTGAGATTTCTAAGTGGAGCAGCCTAAACGAAACACGCCGGACGAGGAGCGCTACATAGGAAAATGTGTGAATCATCCCAAAAGAGTATAGAGACTGGACTAGACAATTCTCCTCTTCAAAGACAAAAAAACATTAACAAAAATTTGGAATCCAACATGTCCATCTAGTTGAAGAGTATCCATTACTTAATATACACCCACACTTCTTAGAGCTTAGCCACAACATGAAAAATTACCACTTAAGGGAAAAATAAACGTATAAAGCTGGTCTGTGGAGCAGGAGGTGGAAGGTTGCCTTCTAATTGCTGGAGGGGAGAGAAACCATGTTAGAGTAAACAAAGTCTGATCGATGGTGGGGATTATATCAGAAAGAGCCTTTGGCCTTTGGCCAAGACGAGCAAACACACTGGTCTCTGTCTCTGCTACAGAGGGAAAAAATAGCCAAGGCAAAAAGCTGGTGAGTTAAAAGCATTATATTTCACAGAGGGGGGGAGCAGATAGAGGGTAGTACAATGCCAGATATGACATGTAGCCAACTATATCATGTCCTGGCTATTTGTATCAGACAGAAATGCCAGTAGATAAGAGAGCAGTGTTGTGAGAGTTTGATGGAAGGCTGTTCTGGCTGGGGGCTTAGCTTTAGGTCAGGCTATACTCCCACTGCGCTGCAGTGCTGTGTGTGAAACCTCTCCATCACCAAACGCTCAAGTTCAACGCGCTGTTAGCTGGTCACATCCGGGAAGAAATGTATTCCGTATACTCCCGGCTTCAATGTGGGAACTGCAATTCACATAAGCCACTTAAGGAAATCTGCAGAGGGAGAGAAAAAGGTATAAAACTGAGAGGGGCTTACGAGTTATTGGAGCCTTTTAAACATGGAGGCTCCTCATCAAGCAGGGCTTCCTTCTCTCACCACGTCTTGTAAATGAGTTCACGCCATTTCCTTAAAAACCCCTGTATAGGTATTAAGTCTGAAAATAACATAATTCATTACCTCTGTCTGAAACATGTTTAACTTGGAGATGTAATACGAGCAAAAGTGCTTTGGTCTCAGTAGCAAGGATTAAGAAAAAAAAAAAGGCAACCAAGTAGGTGCAAAATGTAAGCTATTCTGTCTGGGATGTCATTCAGCACAAAAAGGAATACTAATGACTTCTGAATCCATTTAGTGACTCACTTCAATTTGTGATTTATATTAATGGCCCGTGTATTGCTTTCTGCACATCCAACAGGGCTGTGTTCTGCTGAATTTCACCATAATATTCATGTCAATAAGCAGGTGACGACTTGGAGAAAGGGGCTGATTATATTTGCTAATCCCCAAAGAAATTAGGCGAGATTGATGAAAGCGTGCATATACTCCACACAAAGCCTTGGGAGTCTCTAAAAGCTGTTACCATGGTGGTATCCCATTAGAATAACAAACATTTCCCCTGGATGTTTAACATCGCTTCCCAGTGAGCGCAGCCCTCCCTGAGCCTCCCCTCTCTCCCTCTCTCAAGCACCTGCCTTCACATTTTCCACTTCTAAAATTCCAACAGCCGCTTGGAAAAAAAAAAAAAAAAAAAAAAAAAAGAAGGGTGAAATATGAAATGCAGTTGCAAGAAAACTTGAGTGCCAAAAAAAGGACTTTTCTTCAAACCCGTAATAACTTTCCATGGGAATAGGGAGAAACTTAAAAAGAATAACACTTCCCCTTGATTTTCTACTCCTACCACTTTTTTAAGCAGGCAGTGAATTTCCTGGAGTGATAAGGGCTTAGCCAATGTAATCCTCAGAGGACCCTTCTCTGGCATGCCAGGAATCAAGAAACCTTTCCGTCTCGAGAAAAAAAAAAAAAAAAAAAGGAGAGGAAAATGTAGAAAAAGACAGAGAGAGGGAGGCAACAGTAGGTTTGGGAACAAGGAGGAAAAACAGCCAGCATGCCATCTCCCACACATGATGGCAAATGCAAATTAGCATGTGCGGAAAGAGCAGCCGGACTCGCCTCAGCTGGAGATCAACAGAGGAATATTGATATGACAATGCAAGGGGCTTCCCTGACTCAAACAGCAGGGGCCACTGAGGATGCTCTAATTGGCCTCACGCAAGAAGAGCAGGGAGGGTGTGGGGGGGGCTGCTACCCATTAATGTTTCACACAGATTGATTCATTATCAGTTTGCTCGACAGGCTGGGTGGGCCTCATAAAAGTGTAGCATCTCAACTGGTAGCATGTAAGTCACCGTGGCAGGACAGAATATATCATCTCGACCTTTCACTTAAGATATTGAAATGGGAGCCAGTAACATGACTTGCCGCGCTGCAGGACTACTGCTCTTGCATTTCAAAACACAGCAGCGTAGAAGGATAGTGCGACGATAGGTGACAGAGCGAGGGAAAAAAATTAATAATTTACCAGTGTCGCCTCTGTCAGGATGTGACAAGCTATGATGTTCAGTCTTTTCTTTCTTACACCAGGTGTCAAAGTTGGCTGGCAAGTTGGAGGTATAAATATTCTCATGATTAAGGGGCACCTGCATGTACAAAGTGAAATGTATTCTGCCTGTACTGTCATGTAAAAGAGATCTGAAAAGGTTCAACTAATAAATCAATTTACCCAGTCTAGTAAATTCTGTTTTACACTGATAGCCAATTAATGGCTTCTGTATCATTATACTGTAAAAGCTTACACATACTATCTACTGAACACTTTGCTACACGAGATGCCATAAAACTTTACAGCCAAACTCTCTTCCGTCTCCTAATGTGGTTAAACTGACGTTCCTGCTCAGTGATAAATGTGCACAAATTATTCAATATCCCACAAAAACTAATCTGGCCGTTAAGAAAGAACTGCAGGCTTCACAGACACGCAGAGCTGCTCAAGATCACTGGCAGCCATTTAAGAGCCGTGAGAAAGGCAGTTGAGCATCTCGGCTTCTCGCTGGGTGGTTGGTTACATGTGGTTGACACATTTGCATCTTCAAAGATGCACACAGACAAACTCAATATGTGTGAGAATGTCTGGGCGGCATGTGGAAAACCCCACTCCTTCCTCTGAAGAGGTTTCCTCCCCCTCTCAAAGACTATACGACATTTCGAGGTCCTTTATCTGTCGAGCAGTTGCTTCAGCAGCGAGTTGTAAACAAGTTCCTTGGACTGGATGCACAGAAAACAGTTGCTCTGTACCGTGCAGCACTGTCTGCTCTGCACCAAACCGAAAAGGCGCTGCAGGAAACTACAAATCAGGGGCCATTACACAGCAACAAATATGACAGGAACAGTGCTGCACATTATTTGAGCTCCAAGACTCATTCACTCAGTGTCTCTTCCAATGAGCATGAACAATGCAAGCAGAGTGTGCATTGTGCTGCAGAGCAGGAGACTGTTCCTCTGAATTGGGGGTAAATTACAAAAGAGGCCTGTGCAAATTAGACGTGATGGCTTCATAATACGTCTGAAGTGTCAGCTTCTCCAGAAACCTATCCCCAGGCTACACTCACGGATCGGCGCCTTGAACCTCCAATTATTCCTGCCAAACTGCTGCAATCACCATGCTGTAAAACAATCACTCTGGCATTGCAAAGCACATAGGATCAATGCTGACAGGGTCACTGACTTAAACTATGTTTTCACAGGATGACGCAGTTAATCTATAGTATATCTGCGAGGAGAACAGATAACAGCCTTGGAATTAAACATAACAAAAAAGTGTAAAATCGTTTTTTCTTGCTTCTCTTACATGCAACTTTTGAATGAAGTCATGGAAGAAAATTAACATCTCTGTAGTGGTTTTAATCCTGAGAGACCATTTGTTACAGGAGGAGGACGGAGACCGGAGGGAAACAGCTGCATTTCAAGAGGAACCATCCAGAACTGTGTTCCCTCCTGATATTCATTTGGTGAGGGGATATATTCAAGTGCTGTCACAGTTCCATAAGATTACAGCACAGAGAGGACTCATAAACAGAAACACAAATCCCAAACAGGATCTGGCATGTGTGTGCAACGGCTGAGCAATTTTCTATTACAATATGACCTCTTACTCGTGCATAATTTCGCTCGCAAAGAAATAAATTACCTTTGCAATTTGGGACCCCTTCCAAAAAAGGTGCTACCGGGTGCAGTTCATCGAAAGCACGTTGAGCGGTTGCGAGCTCGGCACACTAAAAGGGAAGCCAAATCCGGGCGGGATGACCGGGTCGAACACCTCAGCTGAACCGGAAAAAGTGACCGCAACGGCTGAATAGAGCAAGAGTCTGAGAATGAAAGTGAGCCCCAGGGAGAAGCAGGCAGAATGCAAGAAAGAAATGCTTCCTGTAAACACTGGCTAAGAATTATTTACTCACAGGGCTAAACATTAAAGCGTCTTCTCATCCTTAATTAAGTCTTGTTTATATTTCCCAACGACGAGTGAGTATTATACATAGGATGTCTAGCTGAGATGCATCAATATTGTCTCCTAAACCGCGCCTGCTACATAATTAATACACACGCTGACATGACATGGATATGATATGACAAGGGTATCAGAGGCGAAGAGTTAGAAAAAGAGTGGAGTGGATGCATTTTTCATGAACTGCAGAGCTCCCCAGCCAAAGTTCTAGGCATGATGTTTCAGTTTCAGAGACGAAAAGGGGCAAGGAGGGCGAGGGAGGCAACTACGTGACTGTTCAAAAACAAACCTGGTATTTCGTATGCAATTGCGCTCATGCTGATATGTCCACATCTCTGATCACACATTCAGAGGTCGACTTTGATCGGCCCTGCATCTCCCTCTTGGCTATCTGATCGGAGTCCTGTTCAAAAAACTGCAAATGTGATACAACATCCTCTCATCTTTTTACTTCCACTGATGTCTCAACATCTGATAGGCTGTGGCGTTGCTGCAGCTGCTGATACTTAATAAAAGTGAAGGCTGGATTTCTTTAAGGGTAGCATTTTCCATTTCTTTCGCCATTTCTCCTTAGATTGGTGGAGCTATAAATAGCCTTGATTTCCAGCTCTGTGAAAAAAGAAAAAAAAATCACAGGTGTAGAGAAGAATTCATTTTACAGTGTATTTGGACAGGGCTGCTCTGCTCTGCTACTGTGAGAGGGGGCCTTACAGGGGCCATTCCTCCTCATTCAGAGCCATTACCACCCCACTGTCAGTGTCAGTCTGTCCCCTCACTCATCACTGAGCCCAGAGCAGCCCCACAGCCCGTCTCAAAACTCCCAACTAAATCACATTCTACGCACAAACGGCCGGGGCCGTGCAGCATCTACTGTATCTAATCTAATCTGTCCATCTCCTCTGTCCCTACACATGCGCATCAACACACACACAGACACACACACACACACACACCACACACCATGGAAGTATCTGGGAAGGCAGGCCAACGGCTCAGCACCTCAATCATGTACATTTCCGCTGTGTGTGGTGAAACAAGAGTCGGTAATGCAAATCAGAAATCAGGATTTGCCTCCATAATTGGGGCTTTATCAGCTCATTAAGAAACAGGGAGGCATCGCTCAAATGAGCATGCAATATACTCATTAAAACCGCCAAAGGAGAGAGCACTTAGAACATATCAACACAAGTCCTTGGGAGAGAGAGGGAAGCAGCTGTGATTGATAAGGTTACTATCTTGTCAGATTAAAAAAAACACCTAAGGGAAGCAGCAATTTAGCATAAAGCACAGAGCAAATGTTCTCAGGTGGCCCTGATGGCCACTTGTCTGCCCCTCAGTGCTATAATGCTCGATACAAAATGGAACATCTTATTAAAAATTTGACAGATTTATTATTACAGTTGTTTAACCTCTTTATAATCAAATCATGTTGAGGGTTCAAGGACACTTGCTGTCTCTCTTTTTAACTCTCTCATACACTGAATTACAATCATTTTAGCTTGATTTTAATTCTCACAGTGAGGCAGGAATCCAGTTACCCCATGCAGGCACATTTCCTGTTTACGTCCAGCAACATTCAGAGTCGAGTGTGCATGGGCGATATTAAAATAACAATGTGAATTAGGCCACTTTTTGTACTTCAAGTCCTGTGCAAAAAAAAAAAAAGAAAGAAAAAAATACACACAATCGAAAACTGCTTTTCACAACTATTATATTGTGTCAAAGGGAAATGATAGGGTGTAAAGTTAGCATTCCACCCTCCTCTGCTCTGCTTAATAGTCAAACCTTTGTGGTGCAAACTCTACACCCAACACTTCACACAAAGTTGACTGGCAGGATACAAATTTATCCCTGGAAAGAGAGTGGGCGACATGCTGACATATTGTGTTTCATTGTACGGTAACTGCTGCAGCTCAGAGTGCTCAGAGGTGACATCACAGCAAAGAGTATGACGATGACGAAGCATGTCATTGGGCCTACGGGGAGAGGACTGTCATTAGGTACAGGATGCTGATGATTGAGGGACACTTTCTTACTGCTGCGGAGGGAAACCAACCAAATGCCTTCAGCAAAATCAATAGAGTTTGAGCTGCCGGAATGCAAATTGCGACTATTCTGGCTGCATGACACAGGATGACGCACAATTACTTATTCTGGCTCCATTCAATGTCATCATTAGCCTTTACGGTGTCAAATCTGCTCAATAAAGGGCATTATTTCCAAAAGGATAAGCGCTGCATTAATCCTTTTATGCTGCTTTCAGCAGGATAGAGTCTCCCACAGCTAATATTAATGTGCTAGGTGTCAAGAGTGAGATGGCTAATCCTGATAACTCAGGATGTACAGTCAACTTTGCAGATGGCTATCTGCCCTGGACTAGCACTCCTAATAGGCGCAGGAACAGGATGTGCTTTTAAAGCTGCACTTCCCGAATGTCGTCTTCAAAGAAAACGATAATTTTCAACGGGGCTTTCTGAACTGAGAAGATAAGCCAGAGAACGGGGGAGGACAAAATAAAAATGATGCTCGCCTCAGAGAGGAAAAATAGCTTCCTGATATAGTCCTAGCTCCCTCTTTAAAGCTGACACCTAGAACATACAGTTTATCAATTATACATGAAGCCAGAATCCATCTTCTGTTGGCAGCTTGTTTGGATCTGGCCCGAGCCCTCTCAGTGGTGAAATGTGTCTGGGAGCCCCCATCCCTCCTGTCGCCTTTTTCCACTTGCAGCCTGTCCTTAAATCAATCCCTTTTTAGGCCTGAATTTATTTTTCCTGTAACAAATCTGTCTTGGCAAATGATGTCACATAAGCGGGGAGAATGACAGCCTGATGTCTATGCGGGGAACATCAACCTTGCTCCAGCAGCCTCCTCCCAAGGTGAGTAATCATGCTGAGGAGCGGTGCAGTGTGTGGATGCCAGCCAGAGTCCAAACAAACCCAGAGTCTGTTGCTCAAGATAAACAAACCAATTAGGGGAAAGGCATGTTATTCCTCAGTTGGTGGGATATTTGCTAGATGGAAAATAATCAATGCATTCTTATTTCCACAGGGTGAAGCAGAAAAAGTCCTGAGCAGAATAAAATCTAGGCAGAGAGGGAGAGTAAAATTATTCATTAGAAAAAATAAATAATGGGACTAAACTAGCTACTAGTCATGTAATTAATCCATGCAGGCTCAGTGAAGGGAGGAGAGCACAGAGGGGAAGATTCATCATAGCTTTTCGCCCCTCGCTCCCAGGGATACATGCCCTTCTTGTGTGGATGAGTCAGCTTACATCTTCTGACAATTGTGAGCCGAGGGCTTTGTCAAAAGGAACCACAGTTATTGTTTTGATTGGTTCCCCCTTGTTATGTTGGGAGCACAAAATGCTTTCAAATGTGATTGCGCCACAGCATCTGAAAATAAGGCACGCACATATAGAACATCAAAAAGGAAGATGTCTGCTTTTTATTTACAGAGGACAATGATTTGGCACTTTGGCTTGCTCTCCCTGGCCTCCCCCTCCGCACTGGAACAAGCAGCCCTATCAGTAATAGCAGGGAGCAGCCCCGTTGGCCAGCCGAAGCATTAGACGACTGGGCTCACGATACATGACATTCAAGCTGGCCAATAACAACGGACATGCTAATCAAAGTGGCTCTGGCCTCCCGATCACAGTGCGACTGGAGGACTTCGCCCAGCCGGGGTGGACGTGCAGCTGCTCTGGCTGCATTTCCACCCTGCCCCCCCTCAGGGCCTGGGCACCAGGCTAACCACTGGCCACAAGAGTTTAGATGCCGAGGGGGTAAAAAGAAAAAAAAAATGGCGGAGGCTAACAACGCCACACATGAAAAATAAATCACAGCCAGCTTGTTAGCATGGCAAGGGGAGAGAGAGAGAGAGAGAGAGAGAGAGAGAAAGAGAGAGAAGGAGGGAAAGAAAGAGACAGAGAGAGGAAGGGGAGGGGAAAAAAAGAACTGGGTTAAGAGATTTAATGTGCTGCTGAAAATCTGACACTTGCCAGAGGTCCAAATGTTCCACCAGAGCAACGGCAGCCCTGCTGGCTAAGTCTCTATAAAGCCTGCAAAGCTGCTTACAATATACACTTGAGAAACAATAGATAAGGTCAGAGTACTAGCCTATGTCTGAGTGGGACCACGTATGAAAAATAAACACTTTCCCACTGCATGTGCTAAACCCAGACTGAATCCCAGGCAGACATCACTTTTGCCACTGTAGTGAAAAGCACAAGTCGATTAGTTGATTAGAATAATAAATACAATCGACTGACGGTCGGGCAAAGATCCCACACAATGCCTGGTTTTTCAGTATTTTTCAGGTTTTGCTGCTTTTCTATTTTTTTTGTGTATAATTAGAAACAGAAGAGAGTATTTTAACATCATCGTGGAGTCTGGGAGCTACTGATGGAATTTTTCATTAAACAGAACTCCTCACGCAGAGCTAGTGTATGTGATGAGGTGCTGGTCATCTAACCGCAGGGACATCGAAGGTGGACATTAACCACCGTACACTGAAATGACTTTACTGTAACTTTATTAGGAGCCAACAACACATACTGTATCTCCTGCAGCTTCTTCAAGTTCACCCAGCATATGGAATTTGTCATTGACTCAAAAAAATCAATATTAACCAATAAATAAATCAGTAATTAGTTGCAGCATTGGTTTGTTGATACTCGCGCCTGTTCGCTGTCTTGCCGAGATCTGTCCGTGGAATATAATGCTACATCTAGCAGAGATTTAGCCTAGCTTAGCATAAGGACTGTGAGCAAGGGGAAGCAGCTGACCAGACAACCACGGACTGAGATAACTAAAAAGCCAACATGGTAACACTAAACTCATGATCAAATGTGGCTGCAAAATGCATGCGTGCACCAGTTTTTACCCTCCACAACATGTGGAACACATTCACATACACATCGTTTACCATGCACACCTTGTGCACATGTGCAGTGTAGGCAATCTGAATCAATGTATGACCTTATTATCAAGTAACCAAAGTTCTCTACCCAGAACTGCATCTGCTAAAGAAAAATGTTTTTATAAGGAGAAAGCTCTGGAAAAAGCTAGCGAGTGGATCTTGACTTAAGATTTACTTTTTGGTCAAATTTTTGTATTCCTCAGGGATTATCTGCCAGTATTAATTGAGGTGTTAAAATGAAAATCTCAAGGATTTTGACTTAATGAATTATCAAATCCTTAAAAATATATAATATTATCCTCAGAAGTCATTAGTCTCTTTTAAAAAGAGAGAGGGAAAAATTTGCTGGCAGTTTACAATGGACCCAGGCCAAACTGGCAGAAGGAAGATATGCACAGGCTTATTACAGACCATAAACAAATTACAACGACATAAAAGGGAAAAATGAAACCTTGCAGAAGGAAACAATTCTCAAAGAACAGTGTCCAGCATCTGCTGCACAGAGATGCACATCTGTGGAGATTCTTCGTAGGTCGCTTTCAGAAACTGTCAATCTGACCGGAGCTCTGCGGATGGTTTGTGGTGAGGGGAATATTCCAGCAATATTTATTCAGTCAAGGCATTATGCTCGAGTGTGATAATATAACAGCGTCTGACACTTAACTCTACTCACTATCTTTGCCCAGGAGACACACTATCCTAAAGCGTCTGCGGTTTCATCATGTGAATCTTAATCAGATACTTAGCCAGTAGAGCAGGTTTTTACTCTCCCTGGTGAGAGTATCAACACATGGCCATCAGGCACAATTCACGGCCGCAAAGTGGCTATTTATTTTCTGCTCAGCATTACTTGACAAATAATTACTCAGTCTATTCAATTAAGCTGTGGAACTCGCACAAATGGCCACAGCATCCCAGCGAAGGACTGAAACATTATTCTACACTTTACAGCTTGTTCTCATGAATAAAAAAGGCAGGCACGCTGGGTGCTTTGATGCAGAGGGAGCAAAGGGACAAGGTGATGGAAAGTAGAAATATCATTAAGTCAGAACTATTTCATCCCTTTCGCAGCAAGGCGGAGGAAAACAGACTTGTTGCTGGTGGAGCAGATGCACACAGTAATCCGGGGTGAAAGGACATGGTGTTTTCCCTGCTGAAGAAGGAAAAACTGTTTTTACAAGGTAACGTGGGTGTACAAGGAGAAAGTCACTGCATGCTGGTAGAGTAATATGGACTACAGCCTGGAAAGCTGCCAGAGTCCAGAAATGTGCCCCACCCCCCTCCAAGAGGCACTTACTCAAGATACAGTGGATTAAAGCATATTTGCCTTGTTGTTCTTCGAATTAGGATGATGAAAATAAAGATTCTCAAAATAGTACCGGCACAGCCATGCCAACTTTTGAGTATTTCCACACACGCATTCCTGACAAAAAAATTAATTAAAAATAAAACACACAGATCGAAACCAAAATAGATGCCAATGCCATTCAGTGTGATGAGAACTTCTCCTCCATAATAACAGAATGAGGTGAACCCTGGCATCCTATAAACTTTGTGCACATTAAATTCAAACATACGAAACGGCATTGTGTTTAGACTTTAGTTAATTAAACTGTAGATTAGTAAAGTCCGTAAGAGCACAATTCTGAGGCATTCGCAGTTTACTTTTTATTTTATGGTACTTCATACTTGTACCCCAGTGCATTTCAGAAGGGAAATATTGCAAAGCTCTTAGTTGTTGTTTGAGATAAGAATTTACATAAGGAATACGATGAGCTTATAAAACACGATAAATTATTAGAGTACCGAGTGTTTAAAAATCATCAGTAATGGAAATCCAATAATAAAATGCCTTTATAATGATGTAATATTCTGAAAGGGACCATTCAGCCTAATGAGTGCTTTCACATTTAATGTTTAACATTTTCTTGATAATCTTCTAAACTTTAAGCATGTAGGATTCACACATTTCTGAGTTGGTGCCTCCCCATGGCAGGAATAAAGACACTGAGGGACACTAAGACGAATGGACTGAAAAACAATGCAAACTGCACCAGTTTACTCCAGAGCTTCTTCATTCCCTCATTCACTAATCAGTAGTTTATAACATGCATAACACTGATTGTAGTTGAGTTATACAACTTCTAATTTTCAGATGTGTGCATTGCAAAAAGCCCGCTATGGACCTTACTTTTTCATTCTATTGTTGGAAACTTTTATTTTCAGTGGAGTATGTTTCAGCGCAGTTGTGCTACTTTTACTGAAGCAAAACATCTGAAATTGTCTTCCACCTCTGACATGAAGAAGTAAAACCAATTCAGGAGTAAGGATAATTATAAACAACCTAAATAAATCCCACAGACGAATGAAAGCCACAGGATGTCTCAGCAGCCAGCATCGTTTGGCCTCTCCACCCTAATTTGCCACACTCCGCCCACTCAGGCCTGCAGGCCTGCAGAGCTGGCTGATCCTCCAGCAGGGCCGGGCCAGCCCATACGTCCCACTGGCACGGGACACCCCGCCGGGAGCCAATCACCAAGCCCGTACTCCTGACAGCTCATTACCACTCAATTAGGCAGGTGCACCTCCACGCTCAGCCTTCTGACAAATACAACCCTCCCAGATGCATGTTTAACATTCAAGAGAATTATATAGTGACAGCAAACACTAAACGCCTCACCCTTATCACTTGATTGCCTCAAGATTTAAATCCTATAATTGGCCCAGGCCAGCAGGAGAAAGAAAAAAAAATAAGCCAATAAATATGATGCAGTCGGCTTGTAATTGAACAATTATGAATTCATATTCATAAGATGCTTGCTGGCAATTACAAAATGCCATCTGATTAGGCACATTTTGAAATGACATTGTTCCACGCTAAAGACACTGTGGTGTCAGCTTAATAAAGAGAAGACACATCATAGCCGTTGCTCGTCCACCGACATGACCTCCAGAGACGGGAGACATGCTGACACAGTGGCTTGGCCGGTGACCGACTGGGCTTGGCACCCATCGCTCTTTGTCCCTTAAACCTACTGCTCACACTCGCTCGCACAGACAGAATAACACCACCAAGGGTTGACTTTCAAATTTTAACACCAGTGGGCACAGATTGCGCACATAACAAAACACAAGCAAGGCGCAAAAATGTTGATCCCTTGAGAACAGATTCTAATCAAGATGAAATGATTTACAAATCTATTTAATAAGGCTTGCCAGAAGTCAAACTTGGCATGTAAATGCGGTGGGGATTAAATTTCATCGGCAACCAAGACTGTAACTGATCGCCTGCAGACAAAGGGGGAGCCTGCCAGTTTTTTTTCTCCCCCCCCCTCCACTTCTCTTCCCTCCCTCCCTCCCTCCCTCTTTCTCTCTACAGCCTGCATTTTGCCTCGTGATCCCTCCCTGGCTATGTGGAAGGACAGGGGCAGAGTGGTGCAGTACAGAGTGGAGAGGAAAGAGGAAAAAAGACAGAAAAGAAGAAGGGGGGAAACGTAGACAGAGGAAGGGAGGAATACTGGAGATAAAGAGCAGGAGTGAGATGGAGCATAGAGAGAGAGAGAGAGCAAGATAGAAAAGAAGGACAGGGGGAGAGGAAGCTCAAGGTCAGCGTGAGGACAACGTGGTCCTCGGAGTTGGACAGAGACACAGCCGCAGTCACCTCTGTACTAATCAGCCCTTCGGCTGGCTGATGAGATGTCAGTTAGTCGTGTGTGTGTGTGTGTGTGTGTGTGTGTGGAAAACCTCTCCCTTCGGCTTTTTGGCAGTAAATTGCAGTGGGTGGGGCGGTGGGGGGGCAACAACATGTGTGTATGTGTGCCACTCTGGAGTGTAAGCAGGCTGACGTTCTGCTTGTGGTGCCAGTATTGCGCTTTTTTTCCTGCTTTTGCCCTCCTCTTCGCCTCTTCTCCTTGCATATTATGCTATGGTGACTGAAGCTGAACTCAGTTTTCCCCTGCAGAGAGGGCAAGAATACAACTGCCAATAAATGCTATACGCAGCGTGCCAGTGTTAACAGCGCAAGGTATTCTACTTCAAGTTGCTGCGCTGTTTGAAAAAACAAGGTGGGCTAGCTGTTTCACTCGGGCGTGGCTAACCTTCAGTCGGCTAACGGGGATTGTTCCATTAGCTCAGGGCGTAAACGAAACAGCGTCCACAGCTGTGATCAGGTTTGTGACCTAACAGCACTACAGCTTGTGTCTCATTGGGTGAGTTTTGTGTATCAGGCCAGTTGGCAGAGGCGAGTGTCTCCTCCGTCTATCCTTGGGTTATTTCTGACCATCTGTGCCCAGTCATTAACAGGCCTTTTCACAGTCAATTGTCTTGTTCGTCTCCCCTGTTCTTCATTTCTGTTACTTGCTCCACGCATGGCCATGAAACTGAGCAAGTGCTTTCCTTTTTTCCTGGATGCAAATGGCACAAGTTAGGAGAGGCTATTTTATTAGCTGCGGCGAAGGAGAACTGTGGAGCCATAGGTTAATTCAAAGTGGCATCATGGAGGATGCATCAAGCAGTGGAGATCAAATTACAGGGCAAAGCGCTCAGTGGTAAGAAAAACAAGCCAGTGGTATGCTGCAGAATGTGTGCGTGCATGCTGTGTGTGTTTAGCAGCAAGTGTATGTGTCTCTGAGTGGGGGGGGGGGGGGGGCAAAGGAGACAGCAAAAGGAGAGGATGAAGAGGAGGAGGAGGAGGAGGAGGATGGGAGGGTGTCCATAGAGGGCCAAGGGGTGTGGGGAAGGAATGAGGGAGCAAAGGGAAGAAGTCGGAAGGGGGGGATGCTAACTGGACCAGCACGCAAGCATCACGTCCACCAATTAGAGTCACTCATCTCCCCTTCACACAATACATCACCCTCCATTTCTGATGTTTACAATCGTCAGGGAAAGAAATAACTGTAAACATCACTGCAGCAGCGATGGCATTCAACAACAAAAAAAAAGAAAAAAGAAAAAGAGGGAGATATCCTCTGCCTGAAATGCATTTAGCCATTCCTTCTTCCCCCTCACGCCTTTGTTATTGGTCTTTGTGCAGTGATTTGCCTAAGGACCCAGATTTCCTAGCAACAGCCTGCCACCAAACATTTGGCAGGAGTTCAACATTCTCTCTCTTTTGTGAGAAATGGCAGTGCTGCCTCCTTGCTCTGCGTCTGCCACCAGCCCTACTGCTGCCGCCACTGTTGCTGGATGAGCCAGACTGGCTGCAAGAGCCCTCTAATAATTCTGTTTTCATCCAATCACACCACATAGTAGCAGGCACCTTGAGAGCCTCTGCCAGGAATCATCAATCACCTCTTTAACACACATGCTCCAACAAACACACGCGCATGTCCGCGCAAATAACATGCTAACGTACGCATGTGGGCGCTTTTTTGGTAATTACATTTACAGATTAGAGTGTACAAGACCGGGTATACCGCCCAGCAGTTGTTTAATGGAAATCAACAAAGCACATTAATACACAGCAGAGGTTGGTACAGTTAGAGAGAGAGAGAGAGAGAGAGAGAGGGAAAACTGTACAATCTGGCTGTAAATTGGGTAAATATATCTGAGTGCTCTCGACAAGGTTAATGGAGAGAGGAGGCCTTAGTGAACACCGGTCTAGACACGCCACACAGTATTAAGTGGGAATAGCTGTGGCAGTGTATCTGGCTAAGTACTTTAGAAGTGCGAATGGGACTCTAATAAAGCGAATGATCCCCCTGTTTTGACAAAGAGGCCCAGGAGGGACACTGAAAACGACGTTTGAGATTCCAAGCACTGACAAACACCCATTTGTGGCCCTTCTATCCCCCCTCAAATCCCACGGAAGCTTTTCCCTGTGCGCAAGACTGTCGGATGTGGGCAAAACCCAACTGCCAATTTGCAGAGGATGTGCCGTGTTTGCTAATGCGAAGCAGAGGCTAAAAATGAGACCACACAAACTCTGGAGGATGGACTGACTGATCTGCTCTCTGGCACAAGCAATAATGTTTTTTTGGAGGGGGGTGGGTGCAGTGCAGTGAGGGGCGTTGTTCTTCTGTGACTGAGCAGCTAATTATTAAACGTCTGTCATTACTGGACTATAGGACACTCGTGTTTAGAGGGCTTGTGGCCAACAGGGGAAGCATTGTGAATTTCACCTGGGACAATAAGACAAGGAGTATGTTGACGGCTAGGCTGTAATGCTGAATTATGCCGATAATGAACTGCTTAAAGACTTGGAATGCAGCGCAATTTCAGGGCTATCATCTTGACTCGAGATCAGACAAAATGTTGATCTGCCAGAATTAAATATAATCCCAAACAGTGAAACATGAGCACGGAAGGCCATCCTGCTCCAGAAGCTGTAAGTGAAGACATTACCTCAGCGGTGCAGTTTGATTGTGTGTGTGTGTGTGTGTGTGTGTGTGTGTGTGTGTGTGTGTGTGTGTGTGTGTGTGTGAATGTCTAAGCGCACATCTGTCCTCCTCAATCTGTGTGTGTGTTTTGTCTGTAAGGGGAAGATTGTGTAGGAGGGGGTAAAGCAGAATGAACTTGAATAATCAATTTTCACACTTTCGCAGCACCTGTTGGCTTGTCTTCACATTAAAAGAAATGAATGAATGCATTACATGTAGAACAATTTCACACTGTGCTGCAGCTTCGCGCACAAAGACGACGGGAAAAGGAGAGAATGGAGCTGTATTGTCTCAATAGGTAACATAGCTCATTTCACCCGACAAAGGATGAATGGATATATTGACAATGCAGTAGGCGCGCTGAGGCATTTCCTGAATAAAGCCTCTTAACATTTTGTCCTCTTCTGGCAATAGAGTTGGGGAACAGTCATTTTGAATGTAGAGGGTCTCACTTACCGCAATATAATGGACCTTGGCTTTCTTCACCAGCTCCCAGTTGCTGTCCAAGTCCAGGTGTTTTTCCTTTTTGTAGCAGTTTGCCGCTGCCAGGTTAGCAACAAGGGACCTGCCGAGACAGACCCCATAAATCTTCAGCCTCGCTTATCATCCATCTTAATTTTGTCTCAAAAACATCCCTAAAAACACTCGGGCCCCAGACTTCCCTTTGTTCTTTCGTGATATAAATGGATGATAATGCTTTCACAGACTGTCTGAACCAGAGTGCGGTCTTATTTATTTCTTCTTATAATATGTGTTATCTCAAACATGAGGAAAGGAGAGGAAGGAAGCAGAACGATTTCTGAGGCCGACACCTTTGAGCCACCTCCAAATTATGCACATTGTCGCCTGGAAAGCGGTCCATTGTTAACAAATGGTGGAAAAACAACAGAAACGCATCACTGCGTGGACTCTTGAGCTGAGTACTGAGTGGTGGGAACTGGAAAGTGAAGCAGGTGGCATTATCTTAACATAGATCATTAGGCAGTCCTTGTGCGCTGTCGCTTTATGAATGGCCATCAAAATGAGTGCAACCATCATTGCTACTTAGGGGAAAACTGTTATGCGACCATATGACAGGAGAGTGCTGCCACAGGAAGAGATCTGTCTTCACATGGCAAGAAAGAACTGCTCACCATGGCTGGCTAACCGTATCCATATCCATCCACTTTGTTTCCCAACAATCTGTCTTCTCAGGCTGTTTGTCGCCAACCAAGGTTTGCCGGTTGACAATTTAATTTAAAGTTACCAAAACCGAACTATATTGAATCTTACAAATCAAACTAACCATTGGGCTAGCATGTTAGCAGTGCTTGCACTATGATTACCCTACAGACTTACAATTTATTAAAATAACACAAAATTGGTCTTAAATTGCTGTGATTTTTTATTCTAGGAAATCTGATGCAAAATAAGTAATTTTTCCCTGAAATTATCGTACAAAAACTCAGAGGTTCCTCAAGGGACTGACTGATTGATCCACTGATTACTGATTTAAGCTTATCTTCGCACATCTACAACATGATTTTCCAACATACAGTATCTTCACAGACTGAACTTTGCATTTTCAGGGAGGTCGATTTTTTTTTCTCTGAAAACTCGCACTAATCAAAGCCTGGGGGCTGTGACATACTAGTTCCCAGTCCTTCAAAGCCATCACCCCTCCAATCTGGCCCTGCCAGCGACCTTTCCTCTGGCCTCCTGAGCTGTCTGTTAAACACCTGTAAGAAATATTACAGAGCTCGTCTCCGTGAGCACGGCACCTGACCTTTTCAGGTGTCAGAGCTCACATCAAACAAGCCCACTAAGACCATTCAGCAGGGCCAGCTCCCAGGGCGGTCAAGGTCCAGCTGCTGACTGACTGACAACTCCAGTAGTAGCGGATGAGGGGCAGATAGGGGGCTGCGGAGGGTGGGGGTGGTGTTTATAGAAGGAGGTTATTGATCCACACCTGGTCTATCATGAACTGGAGTCTTCGCTGTTAGTGATATGTGTGTCTGTGTGTGCACTTGTGTGTGTGTGTGTAAAGGCTTTGACCTCTGCTGTCTCAGACGTGCTGATGATGATGCTAGCGTGAGAGTCGCCAGAGACGCTAAAGCCCCTTTTACAGCCGAGAAGGCTGACAGGTGAGAGCTGGGATAGTCCAGCCATCTCTAACACATTGCTACTGTCAGCCTATAGATGGATGACAACCCACTGGGGCGGCAGAGACTGAGTGGGGCCCTGGAAAAAATACACTCAAGCTGTTCTTTTTCCTTTTGATGTGTGAGCTGAGCTATGATTCCCTGTTATGACTTCCAGCCATGAGGAATCAACTGCCTGCCTGAGGATGTAAAAATGAACAAAAAGGACTTTTTCAAATTCGAGCTACGGGGTCATTTCTTGGTCAAGGGTGACTGAAAGGTGGCTAACCTATTGTCCCCTGTGATACAGGCCGCACAGGTACCAGTCGGCACCTCATTCTGTTCATAGTAGTGTGCGTCGACGTGGGCCTCTTCGGCTTTCTTCTTCAGGATCACCCCAAAATGGTCTGTACCGATGCATCCGAAGAAGGTAGCCACTTTGTGAGGTTTCTGGATCATCCACTAAGAAAAAGAAAACATTAAAAAAAAAACAGCAGTTACAGTGAGCTCAGTTTACAAAATATAAGTCTGTTTGAAGGGTCAAGTTCAGCTAAGGCAGATGGCATACAAACTGTAGCTTCACAGCAAACATACTGCTTGTGATATATGAGGGCTGCGAGCTGTCGTAAACAACCCGAGACCAATTCCACTCCACATAGAGGCACTATTCTCATCCAAGCACTCCCTCTTCCCTGTGTGCTAAAAACAGTCTCATCTCCTTATTTACACAAACCCCATAATTCAAGACTCCATCCTACTTATGCAAACACAGACTCTCTGTGTGTGTGAGAGAGAGAGTGTGTGTACCTGCTGCCACAGGATACTCCCCGCACTGCTCGTCGGCCATTTTTTGGTCTCGACAGTTCTGATGTACTCAGTGACTTTTACCTGATGAGAGAGGGGGCTGCTGCTGCTGCTCAAATTCTACAGTGCTCAGGTTTAACCTCCAAAGATTTATTGACGTACAGTACGTGCTGCTGTTTGCTCATTTTATTGCAGCCTCCTGTTTTGTTGCTGACGGGGGCCCCCTGTGAATGAGATGTTGCTGCTTTTGGAGATGACCTGTATATGTGTGAAATTAATCATTTCACACGACCAAATAGCATCTCGGTGGGAGAAGAAAAATGCATTTTCATCACCCATCCAGAGATACTGTCCCCTGTTATTTTGCTCCCCCCACCCCAACACGCATGCACACACACACACACAAACACTTTAAGCTAGAGTCAGGTGTGTTTTCAAACCGTGGCTGCCAATTTACAAACACAGCTAATCTGGGAGGGTTTTGTGTCTTTTACTTGGTAAAGCATCAGGCTGCAAATAATGATTATTTTCACTATCCATTAATCCCTTTTGTTTTTGATGAAAAATTCCCCGATCCTAATTTCCCAGAGCCCGAGGTGATATCTTCAAATTGCATGTTTTGTATGACCAAAACCCCAAAGTATTCAATTTTGAGTGATATTAAACTGAAAAAAAGTGACAAAATCCTCTTGTTTACAAGCAGCTGCAACTGGTATTTTGCAAACTACTAGCCCATTATCAAAATAACTGCCAAATGATTTTCTGTCAATAGACTGATGGATTAATCGACTTATCTTTCCAGCACTACTGCCAGAAAAATGAACAGTAATAATGCCACATACTCCTGCTGTATCTTGGTCCATGAGCGGGCCTACCATGTGTCATCTTGAGTCATGGTTCAGTCATTCAGCTGTGCAACACCCCCCCACCACCCTCACCTGGCTGGAATACACACAAACACGTACAAACACGCACGCACGCGCAAATCCTCAGCGAAAGCCGACAGAAGCGAGCTCTTCCTCCCTAACCTCTTGCTGCAGGCACCTCACACTTATCAAGGTCACTGGCTCGGGTACACGTCAAGTCCTATCTGATTTTCCCTCCGCCGTGATGAGCTCCGAATCCAAGGTTAGGAGCTGCGGGCTGTAAATAATGACAGCGCGGCCCCTCCATTTGCAGGCCTCTCAGGTGGGAATAGAGAGGGCCACTCAGGGGCCCCCGTCCCTCTGATGACAGCATGGTGAATCACAGTGGAACCACCGACCTCGCAACCATGCCACCCCCCCCCCCCCCCCCCCCCCCCAGCTCCATCTGAACTCTCCTGCCTCCTCCACCTCCTCTCCATCTCCCTCTCCCTCTGACCGTCGGCTGTACTCTCACTGCCAGCTCAGCTTGTCATTTTACAGGGTCATTAACAGACACACATACACACTAAGATGTGCATGAGTACACAGTGCACCCACGCAGGGAAAAGGCTGAAACACACACACACACACACATATATACAGAGAAAAACTCTCTCTTGTGCCACAGCATCAAAACTCCCTCCCTTCCTAAAAACCCACCCCTGCTTTTGCCAGAAGCTGCTCTCCTTCTCCAATAAACACAAAGCAGCAATAGATAAGAAGAAAATGTCTTCATTACGAGCATGTAAAAAATGTATCTTGCAGGTTTTTTTTTTCTCTCCTCTGTGGTGCACAGGAGCGAGGAGTTATATCAATTCATTTCCATCCCTGGCACCCTGCAGACAATCCTTCTCCATTCCCAGATTATGTGAGATAATACCTCCATTATGACAAAAGCGCTATTCGCGGGGTCGCAGAGAGGTCAACCAACCCTGCGCTGGGTATTCATGCTTAGTCACATCCCAATTATACCGCAGTGGCAGAGGCAGAAATTGGCAAATGTACATCAAGGCGCTTCATTACTGAGGGCCGCTCCAGTGAAATTAAGCAGCAGATGAGACAGAGTGAGATTTGCCCCCAGGCGGCATGTTAGAGAGAGAGGAGGAGGTTGGGAAGAAACAGGGAAGCTGAATTAACAGATTTTTCTGAAGGTGCTGGGAGCTTGTATCATGCACAGCAGCTCATGTATATTTACTTAACTGGGGAGAACGCGGGTCCCCAAAGATTAATAAGCTCCCATGATACACCACAGCGAACGATCTCTTAAGTGCGTTTAGACACGGAAAGGAAACCTAATACAAACAAGTGAGGAAAATACCCCTGAAAAGAGCAGGGGGGGTGAGATGCTGCACAGGCGTGCTCACTATGGGCAAAGTGTTGATAAGTATACATTAAGTTAACTGTAAAATACGTCTGGTATTTCTTTCCGTTTGGCTTCCATTTACCCAAATAGTCCCAGCGGCCCGACACTTGCCCCCAGGGGCACCAGATAGCTATTAATTATGACATCTCATGGTTGCAAGGAACCCCACTTGGGGAGCTGACCCAGGCCTGCTCCTCAACATCCAGCAGCTGCCACTCTTCACTACGGAGGCAGTCGCTTCGCGTGGCAGCTTCCAGGAGGGCAATTACACAGCCCAGATGAGATGTGGCGGCTGAATGTTTGGGACTTGAGTGCTCAGACTGCCATTAGCACTATAAGCTATTACATTCCCTCTTCTTCTGCCTCTTTGCTCCCCTCCCTACTTCTCGCTCGCTTGCTGCTGTATATTGATGAAGTGGTAATGGGACCTCTAGTTAGATATTCCTCCTGTAAAAACATTGTCTTGTTTCTAGTCTCCCTCAGGGGTCAATGCATTCTCCCGGAGTTGCTGGGAATCATTTCTGCTCTATTAATGATGCAATTCCAATGCAATTCAGATCTACTGAAGACACTACGCAGCGCTCTTTTGTGGGGAGTTGATAGATGACGCTGTGTGTTATCCTGCAGCTCAACAACAAAGTGGTTGCCTTCTGCACATCACCGGGAAGCTGGTTGGCTGCCACTCCAGTTTCCACCCTCTCACACTTGTCAGTTCATCCTTAAAACAAGGACGGAGGAAAAGTCTCCATTCTCCTCGCTTCACCTCACCAGCGGGGTCCTCTTGAGAAGAACATGTCCGTGCCTAATGATGGTCACATTAATTATAGGCTTATCAACCCCAGCAAAAATTCAATAGGGCTATTTATAGAGGCCTAAAGTAGGAGAGGGCGAGGGTGCTGAACGCCGGGGTGGCCTCTAACAGCCTGTTCTCTCTCCACAGCCTGTCTTTTAGAGCCAGAGGTGGAAGCTGATATCTGTGTTTCTTTTTACTGTGCAGTTAAAACAACTAGCAAACATCTGTCCATCAGGACCTGTCATAGCAAGCGCTTTTATATAAAGCACGGCGGAGCGGAGGGCCTTCACCACGAGCGCTGACATTGATGAGGTCTGGCAGCTTCCATTAAATCACTCTTTCCTGTAAAGTGCCAGGCATCAAAGCAGCCGGCCGAGGATTTTTCACTCAATCAGGTAACACACAAGCCACCCCTCTACCTCCTCCCTGTCCTCGCAGGGGCTGCAGCCTTCTGGTCAATAACTCCAATCAGTTCAATTTCATGCACAGTTAGCCATGTTGGGGTGCGAGGGCACTGCTTGCGTCGGGGTTGCATATGTTGTTGTCGCTGTTGTTGTTTTTCCTTAATTTTTTCTCTTCCCTGGGAGGGTTGATAAGTGGGGTGGGGACCTCTACTGTGTAGAAGTGGAGACTAGCCAGGGCTAGCATGGTTGTTTTAACTCTGCCTCACCAAAGCCGGCTCCCTGCCAAGCCATTAAAAGTCTCTGTGCTCTGCTTCAGTGACACAGCTAAAAGAATAGAGTGCAGGCGAGAGGGAGAGCTGTAAATGATCAACACGATAATGAGCTGATTATCAGTCAAAGGCATGGATAAGCTCTCTCTCTAGTAATTTCCTTTTAGATCGGTCAACCGCATTCTCCGCTCTGCAATCAACACTCAAAGGGAGAGGCATAGCATGTAGCCTGATGGGAATCCAGCCCAATACCAGCTTCAAACATCCAGATCCTCATTGTGTTCTGATCAGTTTCTGGCTTGTCACCTGCTGACACAACAGAATGCTGTAGGGGCTTGCCTATCACTTCTCAATTCTGCTTTTGTAATTGCTGTTTCGCAATTGTTGTACAGCCCTGGGATCTGGCTGCAAGACAATCTAAAGCTGACTGATGCTCTAATGATGTTGAAATGTTCTGCACCACCTCTGAGCATATGAAAGAGTTTTTCCTTACCTGAGTATGTGAACTGACGTATCCCGAAAAACAGATCTGGATATTTGCTTTTCACAGCTGTATTCTAGTAACCCTGTATGGATATTGTGTTGTGTTGTGTGGCCTGACCGCAATTGTATGTTTGCTGATTGCAGTTACACAAGTTTATCGATACTGGCCAGCTGTGAAATTGCATACAAGTGTACAGGACGCTCCCATTTTGGGGACTCACATACTCACCAATATCACATCATACCACACAGGCTGTAGTGAAGGCATCTCTGATACTGGTATCTGAACATAACTAATTTGGACAGGGACTCATCTCAGATTGTTTTTGGCTCGAGGTCAGCAGTAAAAAATTGTTTAGTCTTGGCATTATAGAGCCCATTAAACAGTGACTTTAACTTCCACAAATTCAGTGATAACCTCATGTTGACCCAGCAGGTGTGACTAACAAGTCCAACACGGGTCCATCAGATCAAACCAATCCTGATATCTCACAGATTTACATTTTGATCCTATGTTCCACCACAACAACCTGAGCCTGTGAGAATTTAATTATATTAGCAAGTAATGCTATAATTTCAAGTATCATTAAGTACATTTGAAGGTGTTCCCTGTTTACATCCGTACTGAGTTAATAATGTAGGAATTTATGCCAGTGCAACCAGATCAAGATGGGGATACATTTCCTCATTAGTTATTTTGCATTAAAATATTGTGAAAATGCAAATCAATTTGCATTTAAATCAACTTCCATTATGCAAACTTGATGCCATGACAAGTTTACATAATTAATTGAGGACCAATAACTCTGATGATGGTTTTTTATTGCTCTCTCCCACTTAAGATGGCACTTGTATTAGGCATGTGATCTATGCATACTGTGTCACATTTTCAATCAGCCACTGGGGATAGAGAGAGGGTGACATGTAACATGTGGGGTTCACAGACAGACACTGCACCTCTGCCCTTTTTATTATTGATTCTTTGGGGGATCTCCGGTGGAGGTGGGTATAGGAAGAGAAGCTGGCAACGAGGTGCATGTGTTTTTCTTTCTGTTTCAGCTTTCATTAGAGAGAGACGTCACATTCCCAACATCTGTAACACGCATGAAAATTGATTTTGCTTTTCTTTTAGAACTGGCCACTTCTGGTGATAGTGTGTAATCATGATTTCTTTGTTACCCTCAATTTGAAAATGTGCATGTAAACAGGAAACAGGTACAAGTGCGAACGTGTCGCTGTCTAATGTGTATGGATGGTATCAGCCGTGTTTAAAACCCAAACAGTACAAAAAAAGCACCAGAGAAAGGATACTACAAGCGATAAACAGTCGGTCTATACTCGACAACCCCCCCTCCCCCCCGCCAAAGGGTGATGTTAGACGAACACAAAACACCAAAACAAACAAAGGCAGCTTGCGTGTCCGCATACACGTGTGTCACAGACGAGGCGCCGAGCGGGGAGGTGACAGCTCTGAGGGAACAGCCCCCGATGATAACCATCAAACTCGATGATGCGCTGACACACTCCATAGGTTCTGATGTTAAACACGACAAGAATGTCCCTGACAGTATCTCTGCACCCTCTTCAGAGAGCTATCAAAGGGCAAGTTCAGCGAGCAAACAAAATAAACCCCTCCACACACTCTCACACACACTCACACACACACCTCTTAACACATCTCACTGCAGCATCTTCACACTGCATAGGAATCAGGGATGTGTCGCTGTCCCCAGGCGGCAAGTTTATCTAAAAAGGAAACACCTGATTTTTTTTTTTTCTTCTTTTTGGCTCTTCTTCATTCCTCGCCTCCCTTGTTAAACACACAACCTTGATTTTGTTTCTGTTGCCCGGGAGGGGTGAATTATTTACAGGATAAACAAGGTGATGTTGTTTCAGTCAGTCAGAGCCAAACTCCCCTATCGCAGCAGCAAAGAGGCAGACGGGTTTACCTGGCAGGCATGAGGGGCTGAGCTCAGATACAGAAGCCAGGGAGGAGCTTCACAATGGCGGGCCATGCAGCGATACCTTTCTGAGAGGGTGGGTGGGGATCCAGGAGAGAAAATGCCTCCACACCAGATTCATGGTCTGGGAGTCCCAGACTGCTGGGTTGTCCTATTTATCTGCAGAGACAATGGTGGCTATAAAAGCACATGAGCTGTGTGTGTGTGTGCATGTAATGAACATGGGGGTGTTATTAAGCGATCATAAAGTGGCATTTGTGTTAGCGGGGGTTGCTTTTATACAAGGTTCAGTCGCAAAGATGATGAGGGACCTTTGCAGCTAAAGCCTCTAATCCTATCTGTGGTCCATGGGCTCCAGCTGGCGGGAGTGCAGCTGTGCTCGGCCCCTGCACAGGTGATTCAGTCCTGGCCCCCTCCCTGCCACAACTCAACCCTGTGCGCAGTATGGCGGATTTGCACGGTGCTTTGATCTCGTGGAGGTGGCAGCGCCCCCCCTGGATACGGTGACAGTGCGGGTGATCCATGTAACTGAAGAGATTTTTTTTTTTGAACATACGCCAAATGACAGTCTCGGTTGAGAGCTTAGCACAGGTCAGGCCTGGCTAAATATAATGTGACAGCACCGAAAATTCACTTCAAAACATTATCTGCTGGGAGGAAGTGGGCCCTAATGAGCGCTACGCCTGCATTTTGCGACAATTTACCATCGGGGAAATGATCATCGAGATTAGTGACACAAACTAACCATCCCAGACATTATTAACCCTAATCCCTCTGTTTATCCATTGTTGGATCGCTGACACACATCTATATTGTTTGACAGATTTTTATACATAAATAAAGTAGGTCTCTGAACATAAGCAGCTTAAAACAAGACTGTCACAATTTCTGTTAATGGTGATCATGAGGCATTATTCATCAGCTTGTGTTTTCGAGGAAACCAGGCTAGCAAAAGCCTACACTTCACATTCATCAGAAGCAAGCAGACAAAACAGCTGTGCTCCCAGTTTGACCCATGTGAACCCGTCTGCACATTCACTGCAAACAGATTCACATTTAACACACTGGTTTACTTTGACAGGGACACAATGGGAGGATATGATAGGCCCCTGGCAAATATCGAAAAACAACATTCCTAATGTCTTTACGCACTGTAGCAAGATCCCACTTATCATATTACTCATGACTTTGTGTCCTTTTCTGCAGGCAAAGAGGTTTCTCTTCATGTTACCAGCTGGAAATATCAGTGATGAGCTTCTCCGCTTACTAAGCTCGCTGGTGTAAAGGCAGTTTGTGTGCAGATTCTGTGGCCGGCTGGCTGCACAGGTAAGCAGAAAATAGCTCTTAGCTCCGGCCTGACCTTGAAAAGGATGCCATTCAATCAGTGAGCTTGCCGCAGTAAAGGCCCTATCATTGCACTAATAGACTGAATCTTCCTCTCTGCCCGGATCATGGACAATGCACGGATGGCTTCCTCCTGCTTGGTAAGTTAAACGGGCAATTGATTCAATAAATTAAACTGAGAATATAAGCCATGATGAAAGAAATACTGCTGTTGGGCGGGTATAGATTGAACTTGTGTAACAGTCTGCACACCTAATTTAATTTTCAGTTTATAGACATAACAGAACCGGATGACGGCAATTGACAAAACAGTTAAAATGCAAGACTGAACAGACTGTGCTCGTGTTCTCGTTGCCAAGAATGAACATCAGAGGTGGAGAGAGTGTACAGTGTGCTTCTTATCTACACCCCATCATCCAGCGGGAAGCAGAGAGAATCAACGTAATAAGGAGAAGATTTGAGAACAGTTGCCTGCTTTGAACTTTGAGGTTGTGCGATCAAATTCCACCTTATCACCTGGCAGCTTAAACAAGTTGTGTTATTTTTCTGGCGGCTTACAGAGAGAGAGAGAGAGAGAGGGAGTGAAGGAAGGAGTGTAGAGGATGGGGATGGGGATGGGGGGGTGGACAAGCTGGAACCGTCATAACTACTGGCTGCTGCAGTGCATCGTGACAAACAACGGCGAAAAAACTTGGGATTTATTGCTCTGATAACCTTCCAGATTCCTTCAGCTGGTGTTGTATGCCAGACAACTCCGACAGAGTTATGCATCATTAATCCCCATGAACACTGCCAGTGATAAATAATGCTGTGTGTCCCTATGAAAAATAAGGCAGTTATTACCAAACCATGAAGAATGGCTTTCGTATCATCACTTCAAGCAGATAATAATGTGAAGATACGATGTTTCAAGGATTCAAAAGCACACTCGCAGTGACAGTGTGTGTATATTTCTGCTCTCATCTGTTGTATATGCTGTTGGAAAGAGAACTCCTAATAAATAACAGCACTTGAGCAGTGTAGATTAAAGATCTTTATATCAATGTCATAATGCTTGCAGTACTGAGCACACACTCAAACTGTCAAATACCATTTAGTACATAATAAACCAAGGTAAATAATGATGTAGCTACATCTTTGCAATCGCAACTCGGGTGGCAGCGGAAAGCAGGTAATCATTTAGCGAAAAACAAAAAAAATAACATGCGTCTAGTGACCTGTTGCTCGACGTTTCCCACAAAGAGCAGCTTATTTCACTAATCTGATAATTTCTCAAGGTTCAGACTTGAATCCAGTCCAATAAACATAGTAATACTATATCCCCTACAGGTGTAAATTCTTGGTGGTTAAGCAGCGCAAAGAGAAACTAGAAGGAACTCCGTTTGATACAGAGATGTTTCCAGCACCAGATGCTGTGGGGCCCTCTCTTGTGAGAAGGCGGGCGAAGATCACTTACTTTCCTATTGAGAGTTGGAACATAAATTCAAACCCTGCAATAAATCAAATATAAATTTTCAGCTCCCCTCACTTTCCTGGGAACGGCTGCAATAACAATGTCATTCGACTCTGCCTGGTTACCATTAATGCTCTGGATTCCGTCCATGCTAATGATTTGGTCCTGTATCCTGTGTTTTTTTTACAACTAAAAAAAAAAAGGACATATTACTGACCTATTTAACGTTTTGCAGGTTAAGAGAAGAAACTAAGGACTGTGACAGATGCTCTTTACATATACTGTATTTCAAACCTCTCTCAAAATGAATACTCTTTGCCAGATATAACACCCCGCGTGCCAATAATGTTAATATACCGAAACTCTGCGGCTGCAACTTTCACATTTCTAGACAGCAATGCTTCAGAGCCAGAAAGGAGGACAATGCACTTCAGTTAAACCTAACTGGAGTGAAAAATGTGATTTCTATTTAGATATTGTTCTGTGTGCCAACAAGCCTTCACTTCTGCCAAAAAAACACGAATTCGATCTCATTCAGTCTATTTTCTCCTTGAAATCATAGTCTCATAATAATCTTTAGAAACTGAGCAGGGGACCAAGGCTGATTCACCTAACTCCCATCCTACAATGAATATTTACTGGAATGGCCGCATATCACCATCTGAGCAGTTTTCATAACCCAAATATATACAGTCTAGCATCAGAATCCAATTCATACTCTATATTTGTTTGGTGTAAACAAGACGTTTTAATTCCAGTGAAACCATAACCCCAAAGTGGAGCACAGGGAGTTGATTCTGGTTACAGAGACTGTTTAGAGAGAGCCATTCTGGGTGAAGCACACTTTTCTTTATAAGCAAAAAGCAAACCAATTTCAGTGCAGCACCTGCACCCTTCTGCCCTGTTGGCTTCGGCGAAGCAGATTCAATGAGTTTTCAGCCAACACTACGCGGCTGTGAGCCTGTAAGAACCTACACTGACAGAAGGCTTTTAGAGAAGAACCAAGGTCACTCACCACTACAATAACACAACACAGAGGATGTGCTCAGAGCCAGGGGGAAGTGCTGTGTCTCTCTCACACCCTTGAAATAAAAAGCAGTGAGTGCAGAAGGATACCAAGTTCACTAAACTTCACTTCTCTTTGTAACCTCTGCAGAAACACTACGTCGTGCTTGTTCTTATGGTATTACGAAGTATAAACCGACTGTGTGCACGAAAACAAATCATCACATGCGTAGTGTAATAACAAGCTAATGCTGGACATGCTAACCTCTTTCAGGGGAAACTTATTGTCACACAAGGACGGAAAAGCACGATAGCTTAAGAAACAAAAAATAGAGACACTGTATTCTATACTGTAATCCAATCCAGTGCAAAATACAACCGTGTTTTTTTTTTGTTTGCCAAATGTTAAATAAATACAACCCACTTTTGTTAAACTTGCAGTCACCTCTGCCAGGGGACTTTTTTTTTTGGTAAAAGTTGGCAGACATCTCATTGCTTAGAGATTTCAATGAAATTGAAATGAGATAAGTACTCAATCTTCTCAAAGGATAGGATGTCGTATGTTTTTCTGCTTTGCATTCTTCTGTATCTTGTTCACTTAAAATGCCAAAATGACAAGCGCCTTACTACAACTGTGAGGCCTTACCTGAGTCTCGCTGTCCATCTGTGTGTCGCTGCTGCTACCCTCCACAATTTGTTCTGCTTTTGTTGTCTAATGGCACAATTATTGATCATTTGTGTTAGCCCTTCATTGATCTTCCAGGAGGACTTTATCATCTAGCCTTTCTAATATTTTTCCAGATTTTTCCTTTTTTTCTGCTATGTTTTGGTAAACACCGGTCTAGCTGACTCTCTCTTTCTTTCTCTCTCTCTCTCTCTCTCTCTCACACACACACACATACACACAGAAACAAACAGGATGCAGGTTAATTATGGAAGGAATCAATATGGCACATACCAGGGATACACAGGCAATATTTGTGAGTATAGGATCAGTTCATTGTTTGGGATTTGTTGACTATAATAAAAATCCAGAGCATTACCAGAGTTTTCATTAAATAATTCAATAAGGCAGAACATTCTCGCTGTTTTCTATACTTCTGTTGATCCAGATGATGATAAAAGTTAATATAATCTAACATCACACTTAACACATGTTATTAGAATCATATTACAGGGTTTAGAGGATTATGTAGCTAAGGTAGAGTAAGTGTTATCTAGTTTTTTAATTAACAGCATTTTAGAGATGTGTTTATTCAATTTTGTATTGAGTTTTCAAGGTGAAGTTTGTGTTGTTCTGCAGGACTACATTACATATTTAAAACTGCTTCTAACATTTTATGTGCCTTACTTGACAATGCACAGTGCCAACAAAAAATGAGCTAACAAAGCACTCATGCATCTTGTCTACAACTGTGATGTGCAGAGGTTTCTATTTTTCTGGTCTCCCTGTGTAAAGTATGTAAAGTACAAGCAAAGTATATGACTGTATGCATGTGTAATGCAAGGAGAAGATTTTTTTTCCTAATTGTTAATGACGGGAAAGCCCCAGTAAGCTTCTTTAAAAGGTTGTCACAGAAAACGCTAACAGCTGCCAGCCACAGGAATTCAGAAATGCCAAACCAGCACTTTGTGATTGGCATAAGGAAGTTACACCCACTTTGTAATAATATGTTTCTCTTTGGTGAGTTGCCAGATGGGTTGCTGCCAATGTAGACATGACAGACTGATCAGATCATTCTGTTGAAAAACATCAGGCTAAGTTAAACTATAATTATTTGTCTGAGGCCAAGGTCAGGTTGCCGTAAAGCTCATAAATACAAATGAGATGTAACTTATTGAACAAATCTAATAATGGTGACTCACTCAAAAAGTCATGTTGATGAATAAGCCTTGATTATAGCTATTTGCCTTTAGATTTTCACATAGTTCTCTACCTTTCGACAAGTTAATAATTGTATGCACAAAATCACAGGACAAATATTTAATGTTAATTCATAAAAGGGGTAATTTTATGTTATCTTAAATGACTAATAACTGATTTTGGTGCAGTTAATCAGTATGATACGGCACTGCTGTGTCTATGGCAACCGTAATGTTTTGAAGAAGTTAAGCAAACAAAAAGACCAAATAAAAAAAATAAAACACTGAAAAGAAATTATGTCAACAGACTGACTGTAATCGTATATCATCCTCGACTCCACCACACCTGCTCAGGTCTGTCTATAATAACCTGCTTTGTCTGCTCTGCAGGTGTAGTCTGGGTATTTACTCCCAGACTCATTTACAAAAATACGTCCTCAAGCAGGCGTGTTCCCTCTTCTGTCTCCTCAACGTCAATCCGCTCCCCTCCCAGTCCCGGTCCCAGCCTTGATGATACATTTACTTTCCATAAATCAATCTTTGAAACTCAGCAATTACCCTACGCCACAGGGAGTCAGAGGAAATCAATAAGTCAGAGGTCTTGAAGACGCTCAATAGTCAGTTCTGTCACTTCCTGTCCGCCTGCTTCAAAACACAGTGATGGACCGCAGTGGTAAAGATAACATGGGTCAGTAATAACCATCCCACTAGATACAACAGGAGAACCACCCATTATGACATGAACCACATTTTCTTGTATATAAAGTTATTTAAAGATCTAGTTTGGATTTACTTGTATTACTACAAAACTTGCATAAACAGACAGTCAGGTCAACTACACATTTGAAATTCCACAGCCAGTTAAACCTCACTGTAAAAAAAATGCTTTAATCCTGTCTGCTTTCTGAGGTGTCATGTAGCTGCCTCACCCCCATGTGAAATTTGATTTCTGTTCATTTTTTTCCAGTTGTGAGAAGCTCCTCTGTTTCCTTTGCGCATGGACTATGGAACTGGGACACGGACTCTCTTCGGTGTTGCTGTAATTCCTGCTGGTTGCAGACAGAGGTCAATAAAGGTCATAGATTACTTAATGCCCCTTTAATGACTTTTTGATGCAGGAAGTAAAGCCTCCAAAGGCTGGCATTGTTACCCGAGACTGACATGTACAGCTGAAGTGCCTGAAAAACCCTTGAGACAAAAACCGGTATGTGATATTCTACTGCTTGTCCCACTGCTACTCTAACAGCAGTTTTCAAGAAAGGAGATTTAATTTCTTTACATGTTTACCTTAGTTTCTTCCCTGCCTACCCCTCCCCTCTGCCATTTCCCATCTCTCTTCCTTCCCCCGGAGACAAAGCAAGCAGACAGGTCTAATAAACAGTGGTGTGAAGCCATACAGTGATGGCGTATGTCGAGGCACCCGATGTGATCAATTATCGAGTGGCCGATTCTCTTTAATTAGAGGGTTTAAGTATTGAGTTAGTCTGGGTGGGAAGCTGAGAAGCAGCATGTAAACCAACCTCATTACACTGCAGTGATTCACCTCCCAGGAGCTGTGATCCACGCAGTGTTTACACCATACATTTGTTTCTGTGGTAACATATCGAGTGGAGGAATGGCTCGGTGACAGACCCAGTTTTTTTTCCTCCCCCTCCTCTTCTCTACTCTCTCTCCATTTTCTTTCTTTCACTCTCCCTCCCACTCACTGCTGAAGAGGCTGTCACACTGGTTTGCCTTTTGTTGTGGAGAGTCTGGAGAGGTAGCACAATGTGTCCTAGTTAAAGCAGTGCCCCATCTGCCCGGCATAATTAGACAATTATGCTGGAAGGATCCGTCATTAATTCCTTTGTGGTGGCCAATTTCGCACCACAAAGAGGTCTCAGGTTTAGTTTTTCTTTGCAGATATCTGTTCATTTACCCTGGCCCCTGCTATCGTCCTCAAGTATTGATACTGTGGCGACTTGGGGCAGGAAAATATTCTCTTGCCAATATTGACTGGTTTGTGCTGTTGTAGTGAAAAGGCCAAGGGGAATATTGGCTGCTGTCTTGTGCAGAATAAAAACAAGCAGCTAGGAAACAACACTGTGAAAACACAGGCAGACACACAACAAACAACCACAGTTTAGTACCGAAGTTAAGTATACCTATGAAAAATGCATCATGTAGAATGATCCCAGTGCTGCGTTGTAGGGTGCACGCACAAATCTGAGCAGGAAAAGCTTCACACCAAATTTGAAATGTCAGTTTGACCTACTAAATCACAAACAATTAAATCTGATATTCAGTACATTTATGTCAGAATAAGAAATACAAAATAACCACCAATTTTCAGAAATTTTATCAGATCTGGTTTGTGAGGTCACCCTTTTCCTATTGACACTGTATCAGCACCATCTAACTTTGTCAATTTAGTAAACAGAGTCATCATTTCATAACAATATAAAAAGTGAGCTCCTTCTTGCACTAATATGTTGCACAAACAGCACTGATGCTGTATTCACTTCACATGCTAACATGTTAACATGCTAATTTAAGTATGTTATCATGATAAGATACATGCTAATGTTGGGCAGGGCATGTCATCTTTTAATATTAATCGTAGCAAAGATGCTAAGGTTAGCATTTTAACATGCACACAGTTAGCTGACATTAATGTCAGTCATTCATTTCAGGTATCTTATCATGGACTTAACTCAGTGGTTCCCAAACTGGGGAGCATGCCCCCTAGTTGGGGCATGGAGCTATTGCAGCAAGGCAAATGAATGAGACATGCTCGATCACAGCTAGCATAACATGGACAAGTTTGTGAGAAGGCTTCCAGCTAAATGTACATCAGAGGACGAGTCTTGTATATCTGAAAATATTGACAACACATCCAGAGCCAGTTGAATTCATCAGGAAAAACCTCACGATCTGTCGTGCACAACAGAGTTGCTGCATCTGTATGATGAAATGTTCAGATGCTCTGCTCGCCTTGTATAAAGTTGCCTACAGACTCGCTCAGCGTAAAAAGCCGCACACTGTGGCCAAGGAATTAATACTTATATTTCAGTAAATTTATGCTGCAACCTTGGCTAAAAGGTCAATTTATCATCTATTAGCAGCTAAAACAAAGACAGGTGTAGAAAGAAGGCTTTCTTGAGACACAATCAAAGATCAGTTGCTCATCCAAAATCATTTCATATTGGCTACTATTGTTATTTTCTGCATTTCATTTGAGTGTCCAGATTTTAAATGTAAAAAATGTGCAACACAGAGCCCTCAAATGAAATAAACTGCAAAGCATTTATGCTACTTTTAGCCAAAAATCCCATTATGCAACAAAGAGCTTTTGCTAGATGTGTTGTGACGCTGCGTCTGTCAGCAACGCTCAAAATCTGGATTTACTGCTTACAGTCAGAGCAAAGAGTTGACTTTTTATTATGCACAGAACAGTGCTCGAGTGAAGGCAGAAGGGATTTCAAAGACAACACTTCAACCCTGTATTCAACTAACGAGCCTTTATACTTAATTATATGTCTCTGGCAGACTGAAGTTCCACCTCAGCTTTCTGTCTGTTGTTATGGGGCATTCTGTAAAAGTACAATTTGTAAACTGCCGATTGAACATATGTGTTGTCACGTTAACTGTTTCACAGTTACACTGAGTAACTCAGCTCAATAGAGACATGAAGGAAGATATCTTACAATGTAACTCAAATCTGATTAGAGCAGTGATCTAATCAGCCATGAATTCATCTGTGAAGACAAGCAGGCAAGAGAAAATCACTGCAGAGAATTCTGTATAATTATCAAAAATCTCACAGCGGTACATTAAAATTCTAATTAGGACATATTATCTTAATTGCCAAGGAGATGCAAATCAAAACAAGGTTAACGCAGCTCCCTTAACATGCAAGAGAACATGTGGTGGGAAACTCTTCAATATTCACTGAATCAGCTTGACTTGTTCGACATGAAGAGGCTGTCATTTTGTAATGCTTCCCCCTCTTAGGGGCGATAATCCTAGCTGAGAGCACAAGCAGCAGTGGCACAGTCGTGCAACAATAAGACAGAACAAACATCTAATTGCTGTGCATTCATTTCCTTTTATTGTATCAAACAAAGCTGGTGACAGCTCATCGCAAGCCAACTAATGTTGCTGTCCAGGGAAAAAAAAAAAAACAAAACATGAACCTCCAACGCTTCATGAAGTAAAACAGCCTCATCTGAAGCTTTGTGACAATGCAGTTTTCGATTATCTAAAAGGGGAGCAGGGGGGGTTGTAATCCTTCAACTTATCTGAGCACAAAACAAATAACAACAGATGCTTAATTTTCACTCTTGGCAGGAAACACTGTAAGAGCAACATCCATGTCTAATGTGCAACAAATAGAAGAAAAATAGAAAAAAAAAGTTCTCGAGAAACTGAAACTCCCATGGTACACAACAAATTGCTTGCCATAAATTGTATCTGACAGGTGCACACTGTAACTCTGCAGACATAAGACAGCCGGATGACAGCAGGCACAAGGGGTAATGGTGAAAGGAGAAGAACATGCCACTGAACATGGATTTATGAGCAGGTCCAGACTGAAGCGATCCATCAGTGGTGTCGCACGGTTTCAAACGTGGCCACGTTTAGGACATGTTTAGATGACACGCCTTAGAGGGCTCTAATGGGTGCCTACTCAAAAACATGAGGGGTGTTGTTGGGACACGAGTAATTTGCTGCTTTTTTAGCAGGGGAGAAGTCTGCTGCCACCCACGAATCCAGTGCACTCTCTTAATTGCAGTATTATGCTTTGATAGAGAGCTCCCTTTTCTCTGAAGGTTCTTGCAGTAAGCTACTAACAGTATGTGGCAGCTTTAAACTAACCATTTTTGAAAACACCAGATTCCTGACAGAAAATAATAAACTAGAGGTAGCCTGTGTTTTTATTAGCAGGTATTGGAGTTTCTGTACCAATTGACTTTGGGATGGTGGTTACCCACATACTGTAAATTGAGTTCCTCTTTCTCACTTTCTCCCACAAACACACACACACACACACACATAAAGTGCAAACACTTTCCCAGACATGCAGTCCTTCCCTTGCAGGACAAAAATAAATGTAGACCCCAGGAGTTCCCTTCTGCCCTGGCCCTAGTGGTCTATAACAGAGCCGACAGCTCCGATCACTCCTGAGAAAGCAAAAGCTGCTCAGGGATCACTTTACAATTCTCAGGGGCTCGAATAACCTGATCTTGAACTGATCCCGTGCACTGATCCTTTGGTATTGGGTTAGGAACGTGTGAAGGGGCCTGTTGAATGAGCTCGTTGGATATCAACATCCTCACTCCGTGTTGCTCCAGCCTGCTAGATTGTTTGACTTGATTAGTCTCTGCCTGAGTGTTAGACTACCCAACGCCAAGCCCTCCAGACACCAGTATCAATGTGTCAGAGGGAAAAGTGCTCTCCCAAGTCTCAAGGTGGAGCCCATTACCCTGAGTGAGAGCACTGTAAGTTAATAGGATTTGCTCCCGATCAAGAGACTGAGCTATTTCCTGAGGCTGTTACAGACCGAAGCACAAAAATAAATGTTCCTTTATTCAACACTATTAAGTGCCCCCCCCACCCCCTGCAAAAAACTCCCCACCACCACCATCAACCACTCTGACCCCACCCCTCCTTTTTCTCCTTGCTGGGATATCTGTTTTTACTGTAGGAGTTTGTGCTCTCCCTCTCTTGTTCTCTTTTTTTTTTTCTCCCAAGCAGCCAGTAAAAGTAAAAGGTTGGCACTTTTTGTCTAAAGGAGCCATTTGTCCAGGTGAAAATGAAACTTGCATGGTAAGCAGAGCCGGGCCTGCGGTTGGACAGGGGCAGGGGGGATTCCAGATTAATCATATGGACTATACACCAGGAGGATATTCATTGAGGAGTAATTGCCAAGGGGCTTTATGTAATGTATTCTCCCCATGAGGTAAAACCTTGTCGCAGAGAGAAAGGATAATAGAGTAAGAGGATCATATGAAAATGTTTGCTGCTCCAACCTTTAACTGGGAGCTTAACCCTGACCTCGGATAGTAATTACAGAGTTAATTGCCAACTGATCTGAGGAGGAAGCTCCATCCAGCAGTAGATGTCAATTGGGCTTAAGAGCCTCCTTCCGAGGTGCAACAGATGAGGGACTGTCCTGTATAATTTAAAGAAGGGAAAATTAGCAGCAAAGGGTCAAGTGGCGTTTCTTGCTAAAAGTTCTTGGCGTTTCTAGCAGCTTTATAGGAACTAGAGCTGGCCAGCAATTCCATATTATAATTCATTGGGACACAAGAAAAGTGAAGAACCAAGCTGGGTTCCGCCTGTTGCTGCAATATGTGAAATGTAAGTTTGTTATGTTTGTTCATATATATATTGTAACAATAAACAGACAGCGATGGTTGTGTTTTGAGTATTTGTAGCATATATGCTTTTGAACTGATTAACATGCATTCTTAATATACTTTTGAGTGTCTACTTGCATGTGTCTTGAGCTTAATTACTCTCCTATTGTTTTAACACTACATCATATCATGGTGGCCTCGTATCTTGCTATTATTTTATCTAGACGATCGAATCATAGACACATCAAATTAAAAACTAACAACAACTAATGGGGCGATAATTCAATGCTAACATTTGGTGACTTTCAGTATAAACCTATTAAGATTAATTGAGCAGACTGTGTTGCTTTATTTTGCACAGTGCTGTAATACATAGCACATGTACACATGTATAAATTGTGATCATGACAAAAAGCACCTTCTTTGACAGCCCAGCAGCAAGCATAGCAGTGGAACACAATTACAGGTAGCATTAAACAATAATGTGATTGTCTCATTGGTGAGACATTTAAATAGAAGAAAAACAGTCCATATATACATAGATATATAAATATATATCTATGTATATATGTATAGTGAAATTGATCTTGACCATGTTGCTAAACACTAATTTTTACCATATCTCCCAGTCCTTGTATTAAACAATCTCTTTTTGGTGTGCACGACAACACACAACTGAAGTTTACACAACACAAGAAGATAGAAACCATATTAAAGCACATTACACTGTATAATAATAAGCCTCTCTGAATGAAAAAAAAAAAGAGACAGATTTCTTATGGATTTGTTTAAAACCTGACGACAGAACAGAACTGGTGCATTTCAGCACAGATCTGAGAACAGCTCACTCAGGAAACCTGAATGTCTTCAGTGAGTCAAATAGTTAAGTTGAGCCGGTGCTGCCATAAACCCTGTGGGAGAGCTTGGAATAATCTAGGCGATGTTAATGATGCAATTTATATGTGAGGGGACCGGTGTTTGGCAGGCTCTTTCCGTCTGAGCGGGCTGCACAACCCAGCGAGCTCCCAGCACCCCCTGCTAGATGGAGGGGGTGGAGTAGGAGGAGGATGTCAGAGCCCATGTGAAAAGAGGGAGCGAGCGAAGCACTGATAAGAGCCATTACTATTAGTGTCTGTCTGTCACCTGCTGTGCGTCATCCAGCCTTCTCTCTCTCCACATGCGCCCCCATCCCCGTCGCTCCATCCCCATCCGTTTTCCGGAGGCACATCACTTCAAATTTGCACTCACCTACACATTTTCCATCCTGTCACAGTTATACTCAGTTGGCTTGAAAACTGAGCCAAGCTGCACTCTGCAAACTACTGTGAGCTTTGTTTCAAAACAGTTGTGAATTAGTGAGACAGCTGCCAGCATTTATTCGATAAACTAAATAGCTATAGATGAATAACTGGATTGGCACAAAAGGACGCAGTATTCTAGACATACCGTTTCTCAGTTTTTCCAAGCAAACACAAAGCCTAATTTGGTATTTCATTTATTACTTGGCACAATGCTACAGCTCCTTAAACTTATGAACTCGGGAGAAATGAACAGTAATTGCAGGCTGTTCTTTATTTTCTTAAAACCTTTTTAACCAAAATATTTAAAGCTGTTTTTCTCAGTTGCTATGCAACACTTCAACCGCAAGAGTGGGAGCATGCTGAGAATGTGCCAAATAAATACTACTGCCACAGACATTCTGCGGGGAAATATGAGAGAGGGGCATCGTTCAATCATAATCATATGAAAATGTAGAACAGTTGTGTAAAATGATTTCATTCATCAGTAACTTGACCTGTGTCAACAGATGATTCCGACCAATAGTTCATTTAATGAGCCATTGTTTACTGTCTGAAAGTCTCTCCACAGCCCTGTGAGCAGATTCTTTTTTTTTTTTTTTTATCGCCTGTGCACCAAATATACAAATGCCTGCTTTGAACTGCAGAATACGGCGACGTGGCAGGCAAAGTGAGTGTCCTGTGCAAAATATCATTCTGTAATTTGACATGAAAATGCTGCCAGTTATGTAGACTACTGTCTGTTTCACAAGTCCTTTTAGATTTCACTCAGAGCTCGCCTGGAGCCTGGGCAACTGTACAACAGCCAAGCAAAAAAAGCAAGCAAGCCAATGGTGCAGCCTTTCTTCCTGAGCCTGGAACTAAGGACTTAAAGCAAGGACGCGTTATGCAAGATATCACATTTAATTCCACTGCCAGCCTCTGAGGCCAGATGATACACATTGAGTGTGTCTGTCTCTCGAGCCCTCAATGTTAATCAACACTCTTTCCAATGCATACTTATGAGTTACAATCTACTCCCCACGTCTTCCCTTTGGCAGCTTAAATTAAGTCGCAAATTTGACGGCAAATTAACTTCAACAGGGACGTAATGTGTCACCTATATAGCAATCTGTGCCATTTCTCACCGGGGCAACACAAACCTTGTGAATCTGAGAGGAAAATTAAATCAAACAAATCATTTTTGTGTGAACGTCAAGTTCGAGGAAACTCAAGAAAGAAGGCGTCACATGGTGGGGCCATCAGCTGTTAACAAATCCCTCTGATGACAAAGCCTTGCATAATCGCCCAGTCAACCTTTATCACTGTGATCACAGAGCTCGAGATTTGATGCACGCTGGTATTAGCTGTGACATACAGTCACAATACAGTCGAGGCGGGAGGAACACATGCTCAGATGGTGTGTGTACGTACGTGTTTGTGTGTGTGTGTGTGTATAAAGGAGAGGTGGATGTGGAACCAACAGAGATCTCTCCACTTCATCATTGAGTAAATGGCACCACAGACGTGAGCTGCGACTTCACAGCTGCCTCATGGCGGGTGACATTGAAGCCCACGCATGAACACATCGCTCATCAAAGCGAATGAGGCATTCTTTGCTTCCCCTGGTTGTGTCGAGAAAAACAACGGCAGCCCCCCCCCCACACACACACACCTCAAGTGCACACTTGCACACCTGGAATGTCTAGAATGAGCAGAGATGGGAATGAAAAGGGGGGGAAAAAAAATCCATTTGGTTTCATGCATCTCTCCCAAGAAGTTTAACAGACTGTGACCTTCCACTGCTTCATAATGGGAAGGAAACGGCAAGGCCCTGGTGCCATAAAACGCCTCAGAGTGGGTGCTAACAGCGGTTATGCAATTAACCTGTCTTAAAACAAACAAGAGGCTTTTGCTTTAACAACAGGCGCATACTTGAGAGGCTTGGTTTCTGCAGCGTGAAACTCAAAGGCCCACCAGGGTTCAGGTTTTAATCGGTCATTAGCGTGCGCTTTCCGGCACAGCTGCACCGACATCTATGCAGCTACATGCTCACTCAATGTGATCAAAAACAAAAAGTCAAAGCTCTTATGTAGATTACAGCTACAGAATGAACCATAATCGAACATCTCAAAAGCCCTCAAAGTGTCTTCACAGACAAAGAATATTTGTCTGAATGCTAATCGTAAAGGGTCACAAGAATACAAGCAAAAACAGAAAGCAACAGTTAAATTGTGAATGCCCATTTTGGCACATAAGCACATCCTCTTGAGCGTTGGGTCGCACAGTTTGAACACAAAAGCTCCACTCTTTCTCCTCAACTGTCCTCTTTTCTCTAAGTGGAACCAGACGTAGGCATTTCTTCATTTAGCCCATTCAAATGGAGGCAAGTTGCTGTTCTTTATTTATTTAACAAAACGAGCTGTAAAAGCCAAACATTAGGTCATGGAATATTTTCATCCCGAGAAATAAGTCAATGCCTTCAATGAGACATCAAACCCACTTTCAGTATTCTCCTGCAAAATATGAGCTGGTGAGGACCTTTTTTCGAAGTCAAGTAGTGCTCTGGGATTTTTGTGCTTTTTAAATACAACTTTCAGCAGTGTGGTGCACATGCGTTTCCAATTAAGAGCTCAGAGCCAACATCCAAGCCTGGGCCCCATTCACCCCTTCCACGATTGACCAAGTCTGAGGAAATGTTAAACAGGCATCATAACCATAACAGAGACGGCAGATTTTTCAAAAGCCTTTACTTTCCAAACAATAATTAAAACTTCACAGTGAATTGATGATATGGACTGCAAACACGGCGTACAATCTAAATAAAGAAAAGGGAACATACCTCAATCATAACTTTTAGTGATGCGTTCACAGTTAGGGCACTTGAACATAACAATTTGTCCCCATGGTGAACGGGAACAAAGCGTGCTGACAGCGCAAAGAAACAAAACATGTCAATGGTGTTGATTTGTGAGGATCATAATGAGAATCCACGGTTTACACGAGGCACTCAGAGTAGGATCCACTTCCCTGGCAGCGGCAATAACTTCCTATGAGCCTGTCTCTGCTCAGCCTTCAATCTCTGGGCCCTAAGGAGCTGTTGGAGGACTTTGATGTTCTGTCTAAATGAATTGACTATGCTTCTTGATACAGCCCTCCAGTCAACTGACTCCCCCCACCGATTCTGTCACCTGTGATAAACACCATGCAAGCTCAGCGGTACCAAATTCTGGATCACGTGCTAAGAGAGGCCACGATGTTTTCCTCAACTTTGTAAATGACTGAATAAAAGAAGGTTGTTGCTTCCCGCCGTGCCCTATCAGAGCACAAGCCCTTTGATGTATGAGGCTGTATGTGAGCAAGCAACGCTGGGCTGGTTTTTGTTACCTTACAGCCCTGCAACATCCAGTAGGTGAGCCTTTATGTTGGATGGCCCTTGGGGGCATAGTGTTTGCTGGAGCCTGGGCAAAGGCAACAACCTCCAGCCTACATCTATAGTTGCATTTCTTTTTCATCTTAGGAACCAGAGCTCTGCATACTGTACAAGCTTGCAACTTCACTGGCTTGATCTGAACAAGATCTGAGGCTTACTGAGAAGCAGTGGAGCACAACTAAGGAAGTACAAATGTGTTGATACATCTACCTGTGGACTGTGGACACAATGAGTGCTTTCAGTGTGGATAAGAAGTGACAGGAGCCATAAAACATGGAAAATTAAAAGAAAAAGTTAATGTATCAGTGCCAAAGGCAGCAAGTGCAACCAATCAACAACCAGATTATTGCAAGGGCTGATTTTGATGAAAGAGTGGGGCAGAAATGGTGGTAAGAGGGAAACAATCCTCATCCATCTAAGCTTCAGCTTGGTCAATTCTCATTTGACTAAATCCAATTACCATCGATTCTGCATCTTCTTAAAGCCAAGGTTTAGGGTCTTCCGTGATAGTGGAGCAATCTTAACTCGGATGAAGCAGGAGTATTTAACCTATTACAGCCTCCGATGAAGCGGTCAGGTTTTGGAGGAAAGTACGAGTTCTACTGGCAAAGGCATTGATCCTCCCACACCCTGGGTTTTCCCAGCATGTGCAGCAATTCCTGTGCAAAGCCTCTGAACACCTCTCTCTCTCCTCCAGCAGCGATGGTGCTCCTGAGCAAACCTGCCCTGGATCGAGCATCTCATTTAGTCACTGGGCCCTTTGATGTGGGTTCAGTGCTGCAGTGCATATCATTCGTGTTTGAAGGTTCAGCTTCCACAATACAGCAGGGTTTGAAGTTTCACATATTGCAAGTGCTACAATGTGATAATCTGGGAGCCGGTTATGCATTATACATTTTTCATAAAAGAACACCATCACCTGAAAGTGAAATGTGGAAAAGTCAGCGCTTGAAGGTATATATTGACAGAAACTGTTTCTGAGACTTCTGGGTGTGGGACGAAAACACTCTTGTTATCTTGAGCATTTCAGGATCAGCTCTACATCTTTCCTCAGAAGGGGGTAAATATCCAAATAAACTAAGTAGAATAACATTTGACTGGAGCCTGCCATGCCATTATAAAACAGAATAATTTACTTGACAGAACGCTTCTCACAGTGCATAGAGGCCATAACGGCTCTTACTCCAGCAGGTGTCAGAGATAAAAATCTCTTTCACCATCTGATTTCACAAGGGAGTTGCTCAGCAATCTTGAGGCACCACCTTCAGCCTTCAACCTTTTTTTCCCAAAAAAAAAAAAAAAAATTGATTTGAGATTCCAATTCTTAAGGCTGTAATTGACTCAAGCGGAAAAGCCCAGCAGAATTTAAAATCCAACTGCAAAAAGCACACAAGAGTTATAAATAGAGGACGCTGAACCCCAAAGAATAAAATCAAGTTAGCAGTTAATGTCTGTGAGTGACTGAGGGTTATACTGAGGCCTGTGATTTTGATAATTAAAGAGTGTTTGCGCGGAGGTGCCCACCTCCGAGTGTCTTCTTAAAGGACGCTTACTGTCTCCAAAGCGTGGAGATGGTGGCAGCCTGATGGCCTGCCTGCTTTCTTTTGCCTCTCACTGTATCTATCTTCTTCTAAGTACACACAAACACATCAACATGCACACACACACACAAACACATGTGCGCAAATATGACCTCTGCACACTACACTGACACATACAAACAAAAACCCACAAACAAGAAAGAGCCGGCGCTTTCACAAACATCAGTCTCTCAATTAGCTTCTGCACTCGTTTTTCCTTGGAAGGGAATTATTTTTCAGCTGGATGCTTTTTCTTTGTTTATTGTCAGCAGACCAAAGCCTTATCAGCAGCTAATCACTGCATGTCAAATTCACAGACTTACTGCAGTCATTTAAAAAAAGGATTCAGTGAATAATCTTCTCAAGTTCAGATTGCCATTTTAGATTTGGACAATCACCAATTTTTTTTAGATGCTCAGATCTGTCTAACAGCCAGGGAGAAGATCAGCATTTGTTTGATGTAATTTGTTGTGACATGTTAATTGCATCTACTTGTAATTCTCCCTAATTGATGTTTGATATGTCTCAGGAAATTAGGCCAACTAGATAACACTGCAAATATTATGAATCCTCCCCGCCTTTCTCTTTCCATGGCAGGTCTGATGAATTCACAACACCTAAAACTGTAATGTGTCAACATGCTGTGCAGCTATGCTCTGTATTCCCAGGACTGCCAGGCTGACAAATCTAAGGTTACAAGCATACCGCTGTATATTCAAAACACATTCAGGAACACTGTAGAGGGCCAGAGGAGACTAACCTGAGCAATCTTCACTGAGTTCTGGGTCGAACCACCAGCATGGTATTCAACTTTGTTCCTCTTGACAATTTCTTCAAACCTGAAATAAAGAGCAGTGCCATAGTTATCACAAAAGATTATATTCAAGATTACCTACAAAGTGAATCAAACCAGAGTGGCTGATAAAGGCAGAGTGTAAACACCAGACACTATCACCTTAAACAGGAGCAGACGGCACATTTCTTTGCACTTTTCCCATTACAAAATGGGTAGGAGGAGTGAAGCATAAGCACCACAAATTAGTCGATAACAAAATCAATGCATGCTTACATGACATGTTAAACTTAGCATGCCAACATGCCACATTACGAAAATTAGCACACCAAATGCATGTTCGCACACAACATGGCAGACCTAATAAACCTGAACATGCTAACATTGTGTTAATATAATGAATTTGGCATGCCAATAGTATCTTGCAAGTTAATATGCAAAAGTATGTAAAAACTCTTTTGCTTGCACGTGTAAATTGCAACTAACTGACAGACACAGGGGAATGTTTAGCAGCTAAAGGTACTATTTTTCTCAGGATCTGGTAGAGACCAAAATAGAGCTAAAATGAATGTGAACACTGGACTTCATGGCAGACATAAACACGACACCAGACCAATGTTGATGAATGCTAATTTCCCGCACTCTCAATAGTAAGGTACAGTGATGAGGTGTTACAGCTTGTTGGATGTGTATGTATTTCTCTAATTAAAACATATTTTTTATTTTTTCAGATTTGTTGAGCCACTCCACACCCTTGTTGGGAATCTCTAGGTGAAGTCATCAGAATGTGTACGGATGCATGAGACTGCGTTTTTGCCAATATCCAAAATGCTGATATTTTTTCAAATTATTCTGACTGATTTTTTGATGCTGATACAAGTATGTGCACATATTTTTTTTATCTAATTGCAGAGAGCATCAAGTCGCTCCTGCAGTGGAACTCTCAAATTGTTATCCCTACTCTTATCATGACGGCTTAGCAGATGCTAAAACAAACAATGCTTTTCAAAATGTACTAAACTCTGCAATATAATAAACTTGAAAGTGCCGTACATTTTTCTTTGCTATCCTTCAACTTTGACAGTCCAGGCGCAAGCTGTTTATATAAACTGCTTAAAAAGAAAAAGAGGCAGCAAAAAAAGCAGTGAGAAAATGCTGGATTTTGTTAAATGGAATACTTGACCACAAATGTTGCTGGAGTTAAAAAGAGCCCGTTAGGGTCTGAATGTCAGCTTGATAAAAGCAAAAGAGTACATTCTCCACACATGGTTGAAGTTAGCTGTACAGTATTAAAGCAAGATGAGCAGAGAGAGTTATTTCTGAGGAACTTGAACCACTTCCTCAAAGGGTGCAAGAAAAAGAAAGCATTCATCTTTCACTTAGCAGAGACAGGCAGCTATTTTGTATTTTATAGGTGATGTTTTCAGAGCTATTGGAAAAACAAGTTAAACAATTTCCTTGTGTACAAAAACTTCATAGCCAGATAACTTGTTTAGGGAGAGACCACATCTGATTAAATGTTTGATGTATGAACGATACAGCAAAGTTTAGAAATGACTATAACAGACTAAACACAATGAGCCAAGAAAACAGTCATGACATTGGGGAATGGGGAGTAAACAATTGCTGAGTTTTCAAACATAAACCACAGGAACACCCTTGGGTCTGCAGTGAAATACTGACGGCAGTTCTATCACTTTTGTATTTTCCCATCACACTGCCATTTCAGACATCAATAGCTTCAATGCTTAGGCGTAACGTGATGCAAAGCTGGGCTATGCTGCGAAATTGAGTCTTTATCTGGAGAGCTGAGAACATGAATAATGTGTATCCTCCACATCGTTCATACAAACAACCTCCCAGGGGGCTGGCTATACAAATATGTCCACCCTGCTAAGGAAATTGACCTAAATGCAGTCAAGTTGATACGCCACATTAGGAGGGCCTTTGCTTTCTTTTTCCCCCCGACTGTCAATTGAAGACTGTCCATTTGTAAGCATATTTATATCAGGGGAAAAAAAATTCCAATGACATGGTAAGTAGTTCAAGGTGCGCCATACCATTCCGGCTGGTGTTACGTGTAATTCCACCATAAATTAACTGCATAAGAGGGGTTGCTGAGAAAATGCTTGAGTGTAATCCCAAGGGGGGCTGGTTATGTAAAGTCTCTGCTGCAGAGTGCCAGCAGATTCCTTTTTTAGGATTACAGATTTTCAGTGGAGGTCAAAGGTTGCTTATTCTGGGAAGCAAACTTACTTGTTTAACCTGGAGATAAGTTGTGTCTATTGCACTGACTTACTGCAGACGGGAGTAATATGTATGCAAAGTGCATCATGGCTTACAAACATATGTCAGCCAGAGGTGTTCAATACTTCAGCACAGCCCAGTTTAACTAGGCATGGACGAATTTTGAGCGAGTGTGAAAGTAACCTTTACTGCTTCAAAGAAAGTCTGCATATCATGTCTCAAGGCAAGGGGTCTACCCAGAGCAGAATGTTCCTAATAAAGAAAAAAACTTTCCATGCAAGTGGAAAATATGCTAACTGGGGGAAAAAAAATCCTTCCTGAGACACCTGTTATGACTCCTTGACAAAGGAAGAATTTGAGCACTGTGGGTGTTTATAACATGAAGGCAGCCTAGGGACTCCAGAACCCATTTCAAATAGACACACAGCTTCTGAGGATTTCAGCCTTTTTTTTTCTTCCTAGAAGTATTTGCTCCACCTTTCAGTGCAGACAGCATGGGGCCCTGCTCTTGGATGCCTCGAAAATCCCATCCGAAAAGGAGCAGCTGCCTCGAGACCTTTACACCCTCAAACATCATGTGATCCCATAGTAGTGACACCGTAAACGGCCCCCTTGGCCATTTAGGAAGAGAAAATCCCTTTCCATCTACTGCAGTCTAAGCTCATTCTGTGATGGGAGGGAGCAGAGAAAAAGAAATTGTTTTGAACAAAATGTCCTCAGCCAGTAAGCTCTGCTTTAAAAACCCACTGTCAATGAAAGAGCAACTATGCCATGCATTCCACTAATGTATGGACACTCTGTGTTATATAACACATGCTTTGCAAGAGACTGTCCCTGGCATTCTTAACTAAAGGCAGTGTGCTGTTTTTCAATTTACCTTCCAGCCTGAGACTAATAGAGACACTTATTTATTCAGCTTAAATCAAATTAGGTGAATTACGCTGCTGAATGGAATATTTGTATTCAGAGGATATGACAAGTCCTCTTCAAAGACTAATACCTCTACATCTCTGTGGCTTAACACGTTCAAATTGTTTGGGCAGATCACACAAGTCAGGAACATGGTGTTGTTTACATTCCTGGGAATGGAGCCCCCACTGTTGTTTCCCATCAAGGGAAATATGAGAGCTTTCAAAGTACCATGAGTGTTCTCTGCCCCGAGTGACTCATGAGTTCCTCTCTCACCCACCCACCTCCCCCAAAAAACGAGCCAAGTAGATTATTTACATGAGGCAATAATTCAAGATTTGCTCCTCTAAGTCTCTTACACGGAGGGCAAGGCGAGCCCATTTACCCAATCCCTCTTCATTCGCCTTTGATGTTAGCCTATCTCGATAAGACCGGATGAGTGCCCTAAAATCCCCGTCGAGTGATTTCACAGGAAGAACAAGTCTCTGTTAATCAATGGCTAGATTGGATCTGGATCCTTGCGAGTGGTCCACGTGAAAGTCCTCCCGAGTGTTTGAGTGCACACTGGGGTAATTCATCGCTAATGATCACCGCGGCACCCACTCTCCTCCGTTCGTCCTTATTTAATTGCCTCGTTCACGTTTAAACAGCTTACAAATCACAAGGACAGGCAGGGAAACATGATCAAACAGTCCCTATCACTAATCAGGGGAGGGCAGGGGAAGAAGTGAGAGGACTGGGGCTTCTTTGCTGCTCTCCTTGGGGGATTAGGAAGGAGGAGGGTTGGACAGGAACAGTAAATTATCTCTGCTTCAGCTAGAGCAGGCAGGTACATTTAAACAGGCAGATCCATCTTTCTCTCTCTCTCTCTCTCTCCGACAGAAGCAGAGAGGGGGGAAATACGGCTAAAAGGCTTCAGTAATCCCAACTTCAACACAGGCATCTGGAGTGGAGACAGGTTCCACCATTGATTAGATTCTCCAATCAGTGTGTGCATCCTACACCAGACTTCCTTGGTAGTCTGGAGGCAGTACAGGGCCTGATGCACAGTAATTGTTTCCATAGGTCAGGCAGAGGAAAAACAGCTAGGGGACGTGATGAAAGGGAGATGGAAAGGGTGAGGAATATTGTTGTTTTTCCCCCCAATTAAATTGTTTGTCAAACCCTTCACAAAGGGTTACGCAGTTTATCTGTTTAAAATCAATACGCTCGTCTCTGTGTGAAAGCTTGTCCCGACACAAGACAGGCCCATTAATTATTCTGTTCCGTGCGCTATCGCCGGGCTGCTCAAGGTTGAGCCTTATCTTTTCTTATTTCAAATCAATAATTATCTTCTACCGTGCTCGCGCTCCCCCTCAGAAAAAGATGTGCTTTTCATTCAATGCCTGTAGAGTCTGTCTGTCTCTCTCTCTCTCTCTCTCTGTAGCAACTGGTGAAGAACACAGAATGAATAGGACATTCTTATCAGTGGAACATTAGGGCAGGATGGGAATAGATTGCAAAGAATGAGGCACATGAAAGTACTGAACACAAATGAGTCATGATTCAAACAGCGAGCGAGGCCTTGTTCCCGTCCTATGACATCTTCTCATACACTACAGTAAGGGATGATTGTTGATTTGCACAAAAGCATTACGATATCGCCGTCGTTCAGGTATCTCAGTCCAATCCACATTCAGCTGAGAAAGCCCGCCTCGAGAGCCTCAGTGCAGAAAACGCCAGCCGCAACAAGCCTTTCTGCACTACAGACTGGGTGCACAATTAATGACTGCACAATTACATGGTCATAATGGGTGAGTAATTGCATTAGAATGCAGAAACAACAAATGTGCATCCCTTTAATAATCGTCCGATCCAGCAGCAGCAGCAGCAGCAGCAGCCCATTTGTTGGCATTAACCGAGAACTGCTGTTTGTACTTAATTAGGCTGCACTCAAGGATTAGGCGGCAGGGGCAAAATCTGGTCATGGAGGATGAGTTCATATTATTTCCTCTAAAATGTCACAGGTTTTTGGCTTCGCGCTGCAGAGGGTGGCGTTGTTTGTCACACCGCACTGTGTGGATGTGGGAGAAGGAGTGTGAGCTTGTGTGTGTGTGTGTGTGTGGACATGAAAGAGAGAGAAAGAGGGACACATTGAGGGAGAGAGTGGGAACACGGAGTGTGTAAGCAAGGATGAGGCTTCTGGTGTTCTCCTGAGGATTGAGATTTGAAGCCGGAGCACAAAGCCTTTGAGACATTCCCCTTATCTTGGAGGTTGATACCAGGATCTTGGTGATTCAGAGCGCTCTGTGTGAATAATTCCACCAACACCCCCTACTGTGGGCACCATATGGCCCAGTGTGAACTTTAAACACACGGGGAGTGTTGCTGTTCACCAGTCAGGCCTCCCATCTCTACCCCCGCACAGGCTAGGTGTAGAGAAATGATCAGCACAGATAGCATGCTAACTAGACTACATGTATGAGGGCCGCTGCCATCAGTGGCTTTTCCTGTGTGGCTGCTGGGGATCAAAGATGCCTAAAAATAGCCCTGAGCATGCTTTTATGAACTGAACATGCTGTATGTACTGGCTGAGACGCCCACATTTTAATTATAAAACGCTCTTTAAAAGGAGGAGTTGGAGGGAGAGGAGGGGAGGAGGGCAGGACGAGGAGGAGGAGGAAGGGGAGGCCCACATGCACACAGAGATGTGGATTATGTTTGTTACACTCCCTTTGACTTGTGATGTTTCCTTCTGGCACCACCTGCTGGCAGCTGCTGTCAACAAGAGGGAGGGCATTTGCAGCTCCGGCGAGGACGAGCTTTAATTATGATTGCATCAGCCACCTCTCATGATGCAGCATGTATGCTTTAAACGCAGAACAATCACCCTGCCCTCACCGCATGTTCAACCTCAAAAGACAACAGTCGAGCAAGATGCGAGCCTTCTTCACCTCCATTATTTGAAAAGTTTTCTTGTTTTATAATTCAGAAGGTCTAGATACATATTTTTTACAGTCGAGTACAGCCCTGGTGAGCACGTCGGATTTATGCAAGCACCCCAAATCGCCGGAATCGTGCATATCAATAAAACATCAAGAGCAGCGCGCAGTTGACGGCTGAACATGTTTCTGATGTCTCAATTACCAGTTGAGTGCCATTAATCTCTGCTCTCTCTTTTTGGCTCAGAGGCCGGCTGATGGATGCAGGCCCGCGACCTTTGCCCTCAGCAGCAGGGGGCTGGCGGAGGTGAGTTTAAGTACTGTAGTACAGCACTCAGCCTCAGCAACAGACAAGGGAGCTGGAAAGTGAAAAAGAGGGGGGGGGGGGGCGCGGTGACGGCAGTGGTGGTGGTGGTGGTTGGGGGGGATGTTGTAATGTGTCTACACACTCAGTCAAGCATGAGTGCATCCAGTGAAGTGGCACCATGGCAAGCACATGCAGCTTCTGCACGCATGCTTGCATGTGAGCACACACGCACACTCCACTCACACACAAGGGGCGGGTGAGTGTTTCTCCTCCTGACACACCAGGATAGCTCCGCTGGGGGTTTCCAGCACTCACAATTTGCTTCGTTATGTATTTAAAAAATAAAAAATTAAAAAAAAAAGAGGAGTAGAGTCAAGTGTGTTTACAGAGCAGAATCAATCACTCACACACACACACACACACACACACACCCAGGAGCCAGAGTGTTTAGCATGTACTCAGTGAGAGAGGCCTTTGTTGTTTTCCTCCCAGTAAGCAGATTGAGCTGCACGGCAGCAGCAGGGGTGTGTAAGATGTACACAGACAGCGGGGTGTGTGAGTGGAGAGGCACCTCCACTGATCTCCCGTGTCGTGTGATGATGTGTGTGTGATGTGTGTCTCAATCCAGGGCTGATCCCCCTGAGTCAGCCCTGTCAGTGATATGAGCCTCCCACCCTCTCTCTCACACACTCTTTCTCTCTTTCCTTCGCCATCCGGAATGCTAATAACAGCCAACCACTAACGCTGCGGCCCTGAATTATTCATGCAGCAGAGGGTCACACGGCATAATGAGGAGTTTACTCTCATTCTGGATGCGATTGTGACGCTGCTAATCTGCATTTAGCACAGAGAAAGAGAGAAAAAGGATGGGGGGGTGGTGGTGGTGGTGGTGGTGGTGTAAAGGAGGAGGAGGAGGAGGGAGGATGAGCACTGATGAACTTAATTGCTGTGAGCAAACAACCTCTGAAAAGAGTCACACCATCATCCAGAGATGAGAAAGTAAACAATTAATTATCATTGGACAGAGGGAGTCATAAAACAAATGTTTGAACAGGAATAATATTCAGGAGCCAGCTGATGTTTTTTTTCCCCTCCCCTTCGGAGGTGACAATACACTCACTGTAACAATGACTCACTCATCTGACACACTAATAATCATTAGCTCTAATATGATATGGTTAACAAGCCCAAGAGGGTTTGGGTGGATGCTACATTTGGGTGTGTTCTCCACAATCTGTAATGCCTAGTTATCCTGAAATAAAATGTCTATTTGCCTACATTACAATCTCCTGCAGAAAGAGGCGTGTTTTCATTATGTTGACATGTTGTTTCCTATTGAGACTCTGTGGGGTAAAAACAGCAGGCTACTGTTGCCCCCTGCTGGATATTAAAGGTACATACCCCCCTTTTACAGCAATCCAATACTCAGCAAAGAAATTCACTACTGGGGAAAAATGTGCTATCGACCAGCTGCTAACAACAACAAGGTCTTCCATTCAACAATAAAATGAAACAGTAACTAAAAGAGACAACACTTGACCGAATACAACTTTAATTAGAATTGCATTAGCATTTTTCTAAATGTCTGCCCATCTGAGATAAAGACAATATATATCCCAGATCTAGGTGAGTTACAAAAGGGCATTACATATTCTCCATCTTGCTGGTACCAAACTTAAGCCACACGATGGCAGCAGTGACTACAAAAAGTGAGCTACAGCATCACATGTGACAATATCTCAGACGGAAATGTAGAACGATGCATGCCTCAGCCGCCGGAAAGAAAGTCAAACACAGGACTTTGGTTAGTTGGTTTCCTCTCATACCCCAATCACAAAAACACACAAAGCCTCCTCAGCTGAAAACAACCCTTTCAACTGCGGCTCAAAAACCACAGTGGAAATATTGCTCAAACAAAAGCAGTTATAATACAAGACCAGACTGTTCACTACAGCATGACTCACTAACCAACACACTGTAAACTCTGTATGGAAAAAACACAAGAATTAAGAGGGAACAGCTGCTGTATATGGAGCAGAAAGTGATTTGGTTGTTGGTATGTGATTCAAGTAGTGATGAGTTCTTCTTGGCTTTTTTGGGCCTTTATTTGACAAGAGAAAGTTTGGATACAAACAGGAAACATGAGTAGACAGAACAGCGAAATACAGCAAACATCTGGGCCCAGGAATGGACTGGGGACATTGTGGTTATGCAGTATGTGTCTTAACCACAAGGCAACTGAGACACCCAGGAAGTGGGTTTTTTTGGGGGGATTTTTTCCCCAGCAGAGACTCCACTAGGTTTCATTAGAGCTGCAAGCGATGTTCAGTTTCGTTAACAATTTAGTGCATGTCTTGATCATTTCTTCAATTACCAATAATGATTATTTTCATCATCTTTTAATCTGATGACTGACAAGGTGACATCTTTATGCATGTTTTGTCCAACCAACTATCTCAAATCTTAATACATTCAATCCATGACAAAAGAAGATGAGATTATTTTTTGATTATTATTAGATTATTTTTGAAAAGTTCTTGGCATTTTGGCTTGATAAATGATGGGCTGTCAGCCAACAACAGGGGCTCAAGTTTCCTATACAAAATGAAAAGCCTTTTGACATAAAACTGTGATGCAATTGTTACGTGTGAAACATCTGATGTGAAACGAAAAGGTATCAAAAGTCACAGCTGAGGCTTATTCAACAAAAAAAAAAAAAAATTAAGTCCCCAGCCAATACTAACAGGGGTGTTGATGGTTTTCTACAGCAGGCAATTTCTAAGCCACAACAGGATTATATGGGCTCTGCTGTGACTAGATAATTGAATTGAGGCATGGCCACAGTGCACTGCATCCAATGATCTCTCTCCCATCAGGGTGATGGGGAGAAAAAAAACGAATCATGTTACACTCTATAGATTCAGAAGCACAACAACAGTTGCCTCGTAAGTCTACGGTGGCCTCTCAAGGAATGATGTTATTTGTCACAACACTTCGGTCAAGTTTCTTCTCCCATGGATCAGTGACCTTGTGAGTGACCTCTTTGCACTTTGCAGTCACTCAAGCAACATTCGTCACAGGAATATCGAGGCAGCGTCTCAAAGTTAAGTTGCTATATGTTAACAGATTACGTGATAAAAGAAAAATACCACATGTTCATTCATATATAAACTGTACGAACAGGAGGGCGAGTATCTGGTTTTGTGCGCTATTGGAGGCGACATCCATTGAAATGCATTGTGCTGGGTATAAACCACCAAAGCCACATGTTAATCCTGCCCTGACCTTGTGCAGAATGTGGAGGCAATGGTGTCTGTAGGGCTAAAGATAACACCTCTGCCTTTGTGCCAGAGGAGAACAACACTGCTGATGATGCTGCTTTGTGCTGTTGCTGCTGCCGCCACAGCCCAAGGTCACATGTGTCCTTTTGTCAAATAACAAGACCTGACAAGGTAGCCTATTGTAAAGATATAGATGGTGTTATGTACTGATCTGTCTTTTTATTGCAAATGCATTACTCTGGTGCTTTGTGATTTTACAATAACCACACAAGACGCTAAGACAGACTTCACTTCTCAGGTCTGAAACTGTTCAATGAATGTGCGCTCTCCTTAACACGGGAGTAATCAAACTCAACCAAGACTGCATAATAATCCTAAATTTGATGAGCAGGTCGACACCTTGCATGGCAGCCTGCGCCATCTTTGCACGAATGTGTGTGTGTGAATGCGGGCAAGCGCTGCATGCAAGTGTTTCGTCTGCATCAAAGTACAAGCAGTGACACATAACAGTGTGCCAGATGTTTTTGTGTAACCGTGAAAATGTTCATAAATGCACAATATTAAAAAATAATCTTAAAATCACTCGACTGCCGACTAAACACATAACTGAAACAACTTTGTAATATATGCTTTCATATTTTACATTATCAACATATTTAAGCCTCAGGCAAACTTAGTTTATATTAAAATCAAGACTTATGTAATGGGGGCCTACCAGCAAATGTGATTCCAGCATACAGTATGCCTGTACAAACAACAGTATTAAAAAAGTAGTCTCTCCTCCCATTGTCTGTGAGTCATGCATCGGTACTCCTCTATCTTGTAGGCAGATTTGTTCGTGACCGCAAATCTCAAATTTATGGCTCTGACCATACAAGTGTCCAGACAAACATTTAATGTCAAAATAAATTTTGACTGGAGCAAAAAGCAGTTGGAAAAACCAGCACTGCCTTGGACTGTCATGGTCTCGATCCCTAAGCCAGCAGCATGAATTTGGGCTTATGAAGGTGCCCTTGGGCGCGGTACTTAATACCAATGTGGAGCTGCACAGTGGCCAGCAGATACGAGTTATGTGGCTATCTTACATCCAGCAGATAAGACTGTTGCACTCAGGCTGCTTCGAGGTGCGAATGTGCCTGAGTGTGGAGCAGTGAATTCCAGCAGAAGTGCATTTGTGCTCAGTAACCCTGGTCAAATGAAGGCCTGGAGAAAAAAAGAAGGTCATTTGTTGCACTCTTTAAAGAGTGAGTCAAGAGGAGGTGAGCAATCTGGCTACAAGTAAAGTCTGAATATTACATAAAATCTGGTCATTTCTATCTTGAGCAAAATGAACAAGAGAGGCTCAAAGATCCTATCGGTGAAGCCATGAGCCACCACTGAGACTGCAGGACCAACATCCCCATCTATGACTAAATCAACATTTGGCTTTCGCTGTGACAAAACGTAAAAATTAGAATAATGACCAAAATAACAACTGAACTGCTTGACTGATCCACCAATGAGATTATGTTTATGTGTGTGAGTCAGTATCTCGCCAATTTTCAGTGATGTCCTCTCACGTCCAAAAATCATTTTTAAACAAACAAACAGTATCACTCATTTAGAAGTTGCAAGTACATAACAAAAGTTTACATATCCCCGATACAGAATACACAAACACATCCCCCGAAAACACACCATCTGCACTCTATCAAACAGAGGAAAGAGGGCAGTGTAAGATCGGTGGGGAGTTAATGCTTTGTTCTGTTTTAATTTTAGTTAGTCTTTTTGTTGTTTACAGCCTGTGTTTCCCTTCAGGCACAGATCAAATGAGTGGAGAGCTATGTTTGGGGACACCCAACCATGTTTTCAAGGAAGGCTATAATATTACTGTTGTATCTGCTTGCAATGTGAAGGCAGAAGGGGGCTGGAAAACAGAGAATACATTATCACAAAAACTCCTCTCTGATTCAGTTTATTTATTTTGTGCCAGTCTAACAGCATGTTAAAATGCCTGTGTAAATGTAAAGCTAACACAGTCCAAAGGAGCAGTAATTTCAGAGGCATCTTAGCATAGTTTGGCACAAATTCAGTATGGGAAAATGTATGGGGCGGCGTCTGGTTCTACAGAGGGTTGATTTATAACTCTGCTATTTTGAGCACAGCTTAAGTGTCAAGATGGTAGTAGTGGGTATGAATGACCAGTGTATCCCTTATTTGGTTCCACACAATTTTAACGCTTTGCATTACACTACTGAAGCACGTGCAGTCCCAGTGAAGTTTTGACTCACAAGGCTTTGTGTTTGTCTTCAGCGAGGATCTGGTCATTGGGCTTCAGTCCGAACCTTTAGGAGAGGACAGAAAATAAAATGTGCGTGTGTTTTACGACACAGAAATATGAAGTGACAACAACCGAGCCGTTTAGACTTACTTGTCAAGGAAGTCTTTGTCCACAACAGCTGAAATGTCAAGCAAGGGATTTCCCATCCCAAACAGTACGTTTTCACTGTGGGGAGACAAAAACATGTTCTATTATGAAGACTCCCACTCAGCAGCTCTGGACCAACAGGACACAAATGATCTGTTGTGACACAGAAAACCAGCTGTTTCTGATTTGTTGACTTAAATCAATCAAACTTTGATGAGGGATGACCCCATGTTTCTCTGATGGAAGTTACATGACCTCCAGCAACAGCAACACAGATGCAATTGCAAACTTCTGAGCTCATACCCGACTAACAAATGACTTTTGGAAAGTTCCCTCCTCAGTTTGCAAAGAGGACAAAACTGCCAAAGGTAGAATTTTTCATTCTATATTCTACATTCCCCCATCAGATGGACAAGTCAAATTAAAAGCAAGTGCATCAGCATGTTGAAAAGATCAAAATAAGGGAATATCATTCTCTAAACAACAGCTGATGTGCTAAAGAAGAAACCTTATTCTGTTTCAATTGTTAAAGATTTATCATTTTCCCCCCATGACCCTTTTATCTCTATTTTTTCAGCCACATGATATCATACCAGCCAAAGTCTACTACTGACAACAGAGTTTTCATAACAGGTGACCCAATTTTCAGAAAATACAAGACACATGTGAAATGTTTTTTGATTAAGATCAAAGCGATAAAGAACTGTTCTCAGTCAGCTTTCTGGTTTTTAGGTGCTCTGTAACACAGTGGACACAAAAACATCCAGAGTCACTGAAGTCCTCCCAATTTAGTACATCAGCCCAAAAGGTTGACATCACATGCTTTCTTGCAGTGTTTTGAATCAATACACTGAAAGACTGGCAGTAATATAAGCACATCTTAAAAGACAGTCATAACAGCAGAACTACTTCCTGTGGAAACCCCTGAGGATAATATAATTTGGATCTTACCTCACAGTTGGCATTATGTCAGAAAACTCAGCAGTGTAACCTGATGATCAAATAGTCAACAGCTTCTTCTGCTGCTTTTTGACTACAGGAAATGTGCCGCACTTTGGCTGACACTGACTGGTTAGTGGAGAAAGTGGGTGGGCCTTAGTATCTTATAGGAATATGATTGGCTGCAGAGGTTCCAATCACTGCAAAGCTCGCTATGGTGCGTTTGAAGCCAATGGCGAAAAAGTAAAAATTAATGAAATTTAATAGAAGAAATCTGCAGTTTTTCAATCATAAACATTACATGTTTATTTATAATCAAAGTTTGAGTTTGGCATAGAAAAAAATCCCTTTACTATAATCTGACAACTGATTATAACAGAAAACAGACATTTTTTTAAGTTATGTACAAACATATAAAAACACATCAAACCTATCAGAACAAATAAAATAGTTTTTGCAATTCTACAAGTAAAATGTTTATTAATTTCAATCTAAATAGGAATAACTGATGATGATAAACGTGTTTATGTTCTTGGATTGTCACCTGCATCTTTGCCATCGTGACCTCGACGCCCACAGTGAGCACAATGTTGTCTTTGAATATGCTGTGGCATCCTTGACGTTTTTGACTATATAACTCCCATTCTAGCATTCTTCCACTGGCTTCCACTAAATTTTTATTAAATCTCTACAGAAACATGAGATTCTCTGAACAAGGGCTGCTGTTTGTTTCTGGGTGGTATGTAGTGTAGTACTTTCCTAATAGCTAACAGGAAAAACTTTGCAAAAAGGCCTTTTTTATTTGTTACTTATAACCACAGGCCATGATGATCAGCCAACATGTGCAATACCAGGACCCTGAAGCAGTAACATAATAATTTTACACTTTATACACCCTTGTGACGTGTCAAAATGCCCTCTATAAAAAGAGAGGCTTTTTTCTTCTATTGATGCTCTCAAAAGTCAACTTTAAACTCACTTTAACTCTGTGGCATAGCTTTGCCAGCTCCCATATTACTTCTGAAGCATTAAATTGTATGCTGGCTCTCTCTTTAGAGAGAGTGTAAAGATCAATAAAAACACGTTAATTGGAGTGTAAAAATTGTGAGAATCGTTTTGCCAAGAGCAATTCAAGTCTCTACAAAAATATGCTCATACGTTTTTACTGACTTTACACGATCATTCACAATCTTGACTATGGACAACACGGAAATGTTTTCCACAATTCACGTGAACGCCGCACCATTCACTTACCGTTATGCAAAACGTCAACAAGAGACGAGCTGCCTGCCAGCACCGTAAATGTCATGTGCTTCATTAGGGATGATTAAAAAATAATACTGAAACTGGTGATTTAATTTCAACACACGGGGAATGTTCTTTATGCTATATTGTATATTTTTCTACATTATTCGTTTTAATCGTTTGTCTTGCTATTTTTCGATATTTCAGTGTCTACGGTAAGTTAAATGTTAAGTTAATAACTGAAAAACCATTTGGGTACTTGACAGCCGCATTTTAAAAAAATTGTAAATAAAAGTAATGAAATGCAAACTAAATCCCCGGCAGGATCAGTGATGTTTAACTTATCAGCTAACGTTAAAGTAAGTAGTTTGTAGTTTGTCTCACGCTTCGTAAATTCTTTCATCATCAGTTTTGATGTTCAAAACAAAATAATATCCGATGTTTCCAGCACCAAATTTTCACACATGCTTTGATATCTTTATTCAAAAAGGATGTTACATAGTTGTGTTGTTACATAGATGTAACGACAATTCTCGTCCCTCGGTCAAGTGATGTACCCACCCTCTGATGCTAGCTGTGGTTAGCATCGTCATGACCGAACAATCCTTATCTGAATGCTAACTGAGGCTTCGTCTGACTACTTGAGTTGGTGTACCGTTCAAAGGTTCAAACCGCTTAGCGCCGCTTATCACCGTGCACCACCTGCCGACACTTTACCACAACACCGGAGACGTTAGCATGAATGAACAGCTAGCTACAGCGGCTAACTACACGGAGCATCACGCATCAAATAACACAGATGCTGTCCGTTTGTTACCTTAACGCTGCTGTCCTCCCTGTCGACATATTTGGCTGTTCGTCAGACATTTTTCTTTTTTTTTCTTTCAAATCAGCAACGGTTGTGTTGTCGCTTTGGAGCCCGGGGAGCCACTGTTCACAGCTGGGCAGGAGTGGTGAAGAGGCTGCGGCTTCCTTCCCCGCGGATGATGATGAAGAAATTGGTCAACAGCATGCGAGCTAGAGAGAAAATAAATGGTTATGTTCAGGGTTGGATCGGTATGAGTTAGCTAGTTACATTCTCCCGGCCGAGGCATGGTACATTTGTGTCATACTGAAAGGAGAAAGAGATGTAGTTATCTCGCCTTGTTTTCCTTTTCACCCATTTAATCAAGATTAAGTTCATCTCCACAGTTAGCCGACCTCTAACAGGAGACATAACGTGGTAGCTGGCCGAGTTCACGACACTGTGCGTTGTTAAGGCACTTAACGTGACTTATACTGTCGTATTAATGTAATACTTAAATACAAAAATCTCAACTTATGCATCACTGACACTGTGAAAGCTGGACCCCCGACTGGTTTATAGAAATTTAACTGATTGCAAATAAGTTAAGTGATATCCATCGCTAAAGCACAACATCATCTCCTTCATTGTTACCTCCCATGTCTACCTGTCTTGTCCGTGGGCCCCAAGTTAAAATTTATATGGTATATATCTTGTAATCAAACTGCCTTTTTTTGCTCACTGGCTAAGATTTACAATGTTACATTTACGTTTTATAATTAATTTATGATTTTATGATATTAAAGCTAAGGTCGAGTTACCATTCGGCGCCTAAATGTCCCATATCCGCTGCGTGCCACTTTGGCAGTTTGTTTATTAATATGCACTGCTAAAGCACTTAATTTAGTTTTATTTATTTATTTAGCTTGTCGACATTAAACTTGTGTGGTTCATATCCCTAAATAATGTAATGTTCAATTCATTAAAAATTCACAAAGTGAAACGGTGCAATCCAAGAGGCAGGGGAAAAACTCCAGCAGATGAGAAACTGGTTGGTTTATGGAGCTTCAGGCAAAATATAATTAAGTCGTGGTGTAAATTGTACATTATGGGTTCATGCCTACTTGACAGTGACGGGACCTAATGAGCAGTGGGTCAGCAGGGACCACAGCAGTTTATGTCCTCCTAGTAGATTAATTCAGCCACGATTAACACAACAAGGACAATTCAAATCCGTCTGTTTGTGTCCAGGGAAAAGATCCTGCACAACATCAACCGGCTGATCCAGGTGGTGCTGTGGAGGTCAGCAAGGAGTCAGAGGTACAGTATATCCAGCTATTCAGTGTTACGATAGTACATACACAATATAATATATACAGTACAGTTGCCTGTTTTATACGGAAAGATATTCAAAGGCTGTTATCTTAGTCATTTTTACCTGATCACATAAAAAGTGGGCCTTAATATTGACATAACTACTGTAAAGTTTTTAAAATGATAGTTGGAGAATCTCTTCAGCAAAACTTTCCCAATGCTGAAAATAGAAACAATCCTCCTGAAACAAGACGCATTTTACAGTATATAAATCAGAGAGCAAACACACCTGAAAGTGCTATAAAATGCTTTATTACAAAACTGTGAACAATCCCTCAGCAAAATGTTGTTCAGGCCTGTTTAAACCCAACTACGTTGCATAACTTTGATACCTTTTTAAACAAACTCAGGGTTTGCATAGAGCATGGTTTGACTTGGAAGTTACAGTCATGAAGCAGGTGTAACTTTGCAAAAGAATCATGTACAACTGTTTTGAATGAATAAACATGATTTCACCTTGTACAAATGATACAAAACATCTAGAAATGAAAACTGCAACAACTGCAAATAAACGTTTCCTACACAAGGCACATCAGTTGGTATTAGGTACTTAAGAAAAAGACACATTCACAACAATAGTCTGCGGACATTTCAAAATATCAGCCACAGTTGCCACAACGGTTGGCCAGTTATGTTTAGTGTATCATGTTGAAACAAATGTGACATGAAATGAAGATTTCATTAGCTGCAGATGTGCTTCATCTCTAAACTCTGGGCTTTCCCTTGACTACCTAGGAGAACTGTGCAATTCATATGTCAAAAAAAAAAATGATTGTACACAACGAGACAACAGCAGACGTACTGTAAGCAGTGTTCAGAGGGAAAAAAAGCCTCTAAAGAAGACTAAGCTTCGCTAGCTTGCTGGGTGAAAATGAGTAATAACGTTTAGCTATTCGGACTCATGCTGTAGTGTGAGCCTGTTTCTTGCATGTAATCTCTAAGCAACATGTAAAACATTAAACATGTCTTGAAAAAAGTTCTCATCTTTACCTGCTGCTAGTAGAAAATGTATTTATTTACTCATTTTTTTTATAACGGCGATTCCACAAAAGTTGGGACGCAACTTTTCTGGAAATTAGGTTTGTAATTAGTTTGTGTACAAAAAAACTAAATAGCCCTTAGAACAATTGTATTGTATTGTAACAATTGTGTTGCAGACCAAAGAAGGACTTCTTTCAAAGATCATGGCAGAATGTCTTTGGCAGAACTCATAAGAAAATAGAGATTGCTACAATTGCATTACAGTATGTAAAATGATAAACAGTGTTTCTCTTTCACTCGTGATAATAAAGAATAGTGTAAACAAGCATAATACCAATTAATACATTTTGCGTGTGCTGAGCGTAGGCCTATATCGTACTTGTAACAAATCCTCAAGTTTGTGTGCTTATCCTATCCAAGGCGAATGAATGATAGTGATAATAAAATTAGCAGTACAAAGATATAAAAATGTCTTGAGAAAATCTAGTTGTTTTTTTATTTAACTTAAGGTTTATGTCTAGATGTGGCCCAAAAAAAACAACCTTTGACTATATGAAACTCTTCTAACCAATACATATATATTCCTCGGATCTTGCAAAATTAAGCTTTAAAAGAAATTTTTTACACACTTGTGAAAAGAAACAAAAAGGATTTCCCAGTAAGAATCTAACCAATAGCTCGCACTTAAAGTCCCATTATTTACATTCTACCAGAACAGCAACTGTTACAGACAGGACATGGGACTAATACAGAAACATATTAGGGTGAAGGACACTGATATCATAGCTCTGGTAAAGTATTCATTTGTCCATTCAATGTCCTCCTGGACGGCTGGGTAGAACCAGCATGAAGCAGAAAAACAGTGGCCTTTCTCTTACTGGTACCAGGGGGTCTTTCGGACCCAGTGGAGGGTGAAGCCTGCGTCTGTTCGGATTTTGATGGAAGCCGCCTCGGCCTCCCTGACCGTCTCCTTAACAGACTGCATCAGATTCTGAGCATTGTGGACCAACATCTCAGTAGCCTGTTGGAGAAGAAATACGAGAGATACAGTGATGAGAGAGAGTGAAATAATCAGTTTTTAAGGCTAATTTAGGAAAATAATTGGTAATCTTTTGTGATCTGACACACTCTTAATAAACTCACCTGCTCTGACTCCTCTTCACTGATGTTGGTACGACCCAACATGGTGGCCTTGACTGTGGACAGGATTTTGAGCTGAGTGCTGATGGTGGGAATGCGCTCACAAACCTGGAATGTGGCCAGAAATTGAGGTCAAAATATTTGGTACCAAAAGAATCAAGTACAGTCTTTGCACAGTGAAAAGCAACTGTGAAACCCTCTCATGAAAACGACTGAACTGACCTGGAGCAGGTTGGTCCGTATACGCTTGTCGGTACACTGCTTGGCCACCTCCTTGGCCAGCCGGGTGACTTCATCAGAAGCCTTAGCGATGTCCTTGGCACACTGGATCAGGGCGCGCTTGTTTCCGCTGCCTCCACGCACCAAACGTGACATCTCAGCCATGAGCAAGGCCATTCGTTTGGCAGCACCAATGATGTCATTTCCCTATGAGGTATGACAGGAACATTATCAATCATATCAAAGTATGGAATTTCAAAGTAAAGGTCCATTAAAGTGTTAAAGCAATCACTTACTTTGCTGGACCATTTGCGGGCTTCATCGTGGAGCTGCCTGGCAGCCACCATCATGGGCTCATTCACCATATCACCAGCCTTCTGCTCAGGGAACTCCTCATCTTTCTCCTCTGGCGGTGGTGGCCTGGGGGGAGGAACCTCACCCTCAGGAAGGGGAGGCTTGGGTGGTGCTGCTTCATCATTAAGCTACAAGGACAAGTTGAAGTAATCATGGTTTGGTAGTCGTTTTGGACACTAAACCGAACAAACTTCAGGTGAAATTCGAAATTGTGCTTATCTGAGAACTTACATTAAGCTGATCCAGTTCAGGAGGAGGTGGTGGAAAGTCTGGCTCCTGGGGCTGGAATGCCTCCCTCACCTTTGCCACAGCACCAAGAATCTTATAACCTGAGTCCATAAAGCCTTTCTGGAGACCTGGTAATTGCAAAACAAACACACTTGTCTCTAATCAGAAGGTTCCAAATAGACATGAAACATAATCCTAAAACCTGTTACCAACATCAACTTACTTGGATCCTGGATATTTCCAGCTACTGCCTTAGCATCCATTACCATAGGAGAAATTGTCTGGCTCAATTCATCAGATGCGGCCTTCACCACCTCCCTGAATTTAGGATCTTCGGAATTCTCCACTTCTCGCTTCGCCACCAAGAGGATACGGTTGGCTCTGCGGGCGATGCTGGTAGCGCCAGCAACCAGCATCTGAGGCTGGTGATTGGCCATGGCCACACGGCATTTATCCAGGTCCTTCTTGATGGCCTCCTCTGAGGCATCGAGCAGAGATTTGGTATCGATGGCCTCGTCCACCAAGCCTAAACATCCATAACATGTTAATATAGAGAATTACATCAGGACGTATGAAATAGCTGCGATCAGTGGATTTACAGCATCGTTATGACACCTCACCTGTCATTTTCTCCACATTGTCAATCCACTGATTCTTCATGGTTTCAAAATGTTCATATGCAGCTTGGTTTCCAGGATTTCTCAGCAAAATTCGAGCAGCAGAGACGACCTAAAAATTAAAACAAAAAACAATCCGAGCCATTAATTGTCAGTCTAATGACAAGTGCTACAGATTTGGCCGAGGAAGCGAGAAACGCTTAAGCTCTGTGAGTCGTGACGCAAAGTGAAGGGCAGACACAAATTAAAATAGATATAAACACTAAACCGTGTCGTACTTGCGGTGTTAAGTCTCTTGTTGACTTGACGGCAGCCTGGATTCCCTCCACTGTGCTCTTGTTGGCAGTGCCGACAGCAGCAGCCTTCTCTGCTGTGGTGCCAAGCTTATTGGCGTGGTTCTCAAAGTTGGCAGCCCTTTCTTCAAAGACCTACACATGATAAATTAAAACAATTATCCAAAAGGCTTGTTAGAAATATTATAACACCCTGCCAATTAATGTTAACACCAGCGAAGGAGCCTCGCTGCAGTGAGGAGCAGGGTGACTGTACCACTGACCTCATCTCTGTTGGGGGCGTCCAGAGGGGCGGTAGCAGCCACTGCCAGTAACTTGATGGGCGTAGTGGTGTCACTAAAGATATCAGAAACCTCCTGAGTCATCGCTTCCTGCATCTTTCCTTTCAGTTCCTGGGAGGAGGACAAACAAATGATACAGCCAGTCAGCACACTCACAGTGGTTCACTGACATTACAGATGCATGGTATTACTGGTTTGTTCAAATAAACCTTACTGATTAAAATAAATACACAAAAATGTTATTGAGCTTGAACAGTCCTTTGATAAAATACATATTGGAGTATTGTTAGGGCTGAAATCAGGGATGCTTTTTTTTCAATTAATTACTAGAGTAACTAGCAACTGTTCACAAAACTCACTGATGTACTGTAATGTAATGTACTGTAAGAAAGACACTGTAAGAAAGCACAGTTCTGAGGTCTTACTTTATTTAGATTACTTAGAGCTTTCTCAGCTGGTAACATGTAATCTTTCAGTTCACCTGAAAGCATTAAAACTTTCAGAATTACAGATCATACATTTTTATTATTTCTAAATGTTTCTGTTACATTATTACTTCCCATTCTGGTCTCACTACTTGAGTAATTTCTTTTTGTATTTCATCCACCACTGTTAACCAGCAGAGGGCGTTGTTTCTCTGTCTCTGTGGATGATACCTGATTTCCAAGCTATGAGTCTGAATGAGAATGTGTGTGAGCGGTCTTACTTTCAAAGCCTCCTGGAGCTGCTGAGCCACAGCACGCGCCTGAGGGGAGTCGCCTTCACCGCGGGCAGCCAGGTCGGCCAGCTGTGCCATGAGCTGCTCCACCTGCTCACATTTACCCAGCATCTCCTGCCTGTAGGGACCCGGCAGAGCGTTGGCCAGCCTCCGGCCCTCTGCCACCAACCCGCGGATGGCTGCTTGGCCTGAGCACACACACACACGCAGGATGAATATATTTAGATAAAGATTCATCAAAAGACAATATTGGGCTCGTTACCTGTTAATCAACATTATGTTATTATCCCTGGGTGCTTCAACACTAACAATTTGGTGTTTCTTTTTTTTTTCTTGAGAAACCGCAACCTTAATCCCAACAACATTTGTGAAGGTAGAAGAAGGTATTGTCTGCCATCTTGAAAAATTACCGTAGTAGCTTTGGTATTTCATTGGCTGCTTCAACACTACAGGGAAAAGGAACCCAAGGCTTCATCTGTATTATTTCATACCGTTTCTTTGAAGTAAGCACCATCTCATTTACACTGTTTGAACCAATCATTCTTAGAGCAGCCAGTCTGCAGCCCTACTGTAAACATGTAAGACGATGTCCAGGTTTGAGAACAGACAAGCCAAAACCAAAGAAACAAATTACAGAGTTTGGGCAGTGTTGTGTCTGGCCTGAAATTTAGACACAGAAGCAGTGGAAAGAATGTGAATGAGTGTGAGAGAAAGATAGAGAGATGAGGAAGTTAGGGAGGATGGGAGTCAGACTCACCCACGCCGCTGTCATCGATGGTGGGATTGTCAATCCAGCGCTGCGCCTGCTCAATCTTTCCTTCCAAGTGCACAGCTGCCTTTGCGGGCCTGCTGTTTGCCACGGCTTTGTTGGTCTTGGACTGCAGGTTCTGCAGAGCTGTTGCAATCTGTTTAGCCAAAGTTCTGGCCTCAGGAGTGTCACCCTTACCCCTATAAGGAAGAAAAAACAATAAAAAGGAAGATATTTTATCATAAAAATTTGGCTGAAATGAGGTCTGTAAATGGCCGGCTACAGATACAGAGCAAATACCCATCAATCGTTTGACTATGACCGCTTTCACATTGCCAGTTTAGTCCAAATCTGGAGTAGTGCAACTAAAAACGTGATAAAATGCGGTAAAATTGCTATTCCTGATGCACAAGAAAAGCCAAGTCCACATGGTGAAATGAGAACGGTTCTGGTCAAATTCTAGCATGAAATCTGTACTCCCACAGGAAGAACAACCATGCATGCATATTATGACAAGACCATTTGAAGAGAACCGTTCTAAGAGTAAAGAGAAGAGATAAAATTCCTCACTGACCTATGGGCAGAGAGTAAAACTAAAACTATTGTAGATGCAATATGATTTAGAGCAGTGGTATTAGGGAGAAGCGAGGGTCCATGTCAGAGTCAGTCTAGAGAAAGAGAAAAAAACAAAACAAGCCAGCGTAAAATGATGCAGTATTTCCAGCAGTCAGTAACTTACTGTCGTCTGAGATCAGACAGCTTGGCGGTCATGGCAGCAATCTCTCCAATAGAGCGCACGATGTCATCTCTTTCTTTGGGGTCCTCACACATGTCTGCAATCTTTTTGGCCTCAGTGAGCAGGGCCTTGATGTTCTCCTCTCCCTCTGGGCTACCGTTAGGGTCTGCCAGCCAGTTCTTCAGGGGAAAAAAGACACAAAAAAAACATTGTCAAATGCGTGCTTTTAGACTTGAATTGAAATCAGTCCAAGGCATAGAGGGTTAATGACTCACCTGGGCAGCATCAATCCTTTTGGCAATAGCCTGCTTGGAGTTAGTCATGGCCTCCAACTTTCGAGCAGCATTTTCCACCTTGCCAGTTAGCACGTCAAGCCCCTGAGAAACCTGTTGTGCCTTCTGCATGGCGGCTGGGGACGCACCCTGACCTCTGGGGTGCAGAAAACACATGGATACCATAAAATAAAGCATAGCTAAGCTTTTTAAGGGCCACACATGCACACTTCTTAGGTTATTTACTCAAAAGCTTAAGTCTTTTGGTCCTCCTGTTTAAAAACAGTACCTCATAACTTAATGCCTCCATTTACAGACAAGGCTCCGTTTTCAGAGGAGTAACTCAAACAGGGGTTAAAGTAGATTGTGGATTAATACCAGACAGCTGCTTGTAATCTAGCAGATTCTGTCCCTGGTGACAATCAGATTTCATATTGGACATATCACTTCCATTCTTACACATTATAATCTTCTAAAACTGTAATATGCTTAATGTCAATTCTTTGAGGATGGAAAATTAAACTACTGTATAAGAGAAACATTTATGAATAAATATATTCAGTGAAAATGTGATAACAGAATCTGGAAAACATGCAGTAACAACACATGATTATCTAAAGAAGAAGAACGGCATGGACTGAAATATGAGGGGAATCATCTTGCCACAGTTGTGACGCAGACACAGACAGCGTACCTGGCCCTCATCTCAGACACCTGGTCAGTCATTTGGCCCAGTGTCTTGGCCGTGCCCAGGATATCTCTGCGCTCCTTCCCAGCACACAGTTCACCAACTTTCCCAGCTTCATCAAGAATCTGACGGATGGCCTGTTCACCTGCATCCCCTGAAAGTACAACACAAAGTCACACACATCATTCATGTCATTAGATATGAATAGATTATCACTATCAGAGGAAGTGATTAGCAGCAGAATGAGTGGTTTATGTTAGAGGACATGGATGTTTATTACCTGGTTGAGCATTTGGATCCCTTAGCCAGTTCTTAGCCTGGGCCATCTTTGAGTCGATGAGCCCCAGAGCCCTCTTCATGGCCTCTGTGTCCTTTGGGTTTAAAAGACAATATAAATGAATAACTTAAAATGGAATCAATACAACCAAAGAAAACTAAAAATAAAAAGTGTTGATCAATGCCCATAGTCGTGTTAAACATTTGTAGTCATATAAATATATTTCTATTGAGAAATAAAGTCATGATTCATTAAAACTGAGCTTGGAGTGTGCGAGTTCCTGAGCCAGTTAGATGATTATCATATTTATTTATTTCAGGAAAAGAAACATACAGCAAAGTCTGTGTGCAGCATCGCTAACATCTGTCAGGCACGACCACGGAGCACATGCTGTTTCCGTCAATTTTTTACATAATCAATGATGAGTGTGTCATGTTACGAAAGCCAAACGACTCTCCATTGTATCTCATTCCCAGTGGATGGAAATACAACAATCTATCCAACAGCGGCTGACTCGACAATGAGTCCACTCATTGCCAGAGTTTCCATAACAAAGCACAGTCCTGTAGGACGTGGAGCAAAGCAGAAGACCAGAGCTTATGAATGAGTGGTTAAATGAGTTCATTTTTTTTCAAGGTACATTAATAGAAATTCAGAAAACCCAAGTGACGTGATTCTTCAGCACGGAATAAAGCAAGTGTTTCAGCCCAACAAGAATGAACTTCTGCATGTTTTAAAAATATCCATCACAAAATATGTCTGAGCTCTCACTACAATCCATTTGTCAACATGAAAGAACGAAAAGCATGTTTGTTTTAGTGGCTGGGAGTGTATAGCTGAACAAGAGAGGAGAAAAAAAGGTGTGAAGTGATGTTGTGATGGTGTGTGCGTTAGTTTACTGTTATCACATGTGCAGCTGCTGATCTGCCAGTAACCATCTGTGTATGCAAGTGAAAAGCCAGCGAGGTGGAAGTGAAAGGCTGATAAATATGGGATCCTTGCACTCATATGAAATGCAAACATACATTCCTCACAGCCTATAATCAACGCAGGCTGGTATTACTCAAAAATAATACGAGGTGCAGTTGATGGCATTAGTAATAGGGATTATGTGAAGTGATGGGAGCATTTAGTATTCATGGAAATAAGATGTGGGAGCAAACTAGGCCATATCTGTTGGATTAAAACAAAAAATTAGCCATTCGTACAACCAAATAAGTTTCAGGTTTTCTATGTGTTCTCCTCCTCCTAAGGCTGTTCGGTGCAAGTAAAGTTCAGAAAAGACCTTATCATCCCGGTAACTCAGAAGTGAATGCTGAGCGAAATCTCATCAATGACACCCGAATCAATAACGCATGAGTCAGGTCAATCAATTATCAAGACAGGTTGAGGACATGCATATAATGACTTTAACTGACATAGGAGGAGGACACATAGATGAAGATACAATATCATGTTATGAAGCAAAACAAATCAAAAATGAGGAAAAACAAAATACCGCAGGTCAACATTTCAGCAATCCAACCTGTTCCACGCTTGTTCAATAAACACCATTCCATTAGCAGTACAAAAAACATTCTGTCTGCTAATCTATTCAATTAATAGTCAACAGCCTAACCTCACAACTGCCTCACTACCAATAAGCACACAACGGCACCACAAAGCAGACAGCACACACATCTGTCAGACATGCTGCTGCACAACCAATGGGGTGAGAGGGGTAAGGCTTACCTTCTACACGGGGTGAAGGGAGAAAGAAATGGTAAAAAGAAATTAAGAACGACATAAATACAAACATTGAACTGGACATACCAACTGACTGCAACAAGAAAAAGAGTCAACAAAAGAACAAACTGGCACAGGAAAGAATCATCTGGAGAGTGCCAGAACAGGAAAGAAGCAGAATGTGCAGAGCAGAAAAACACAAAAGAAACTAAAAGATTAACCGGCTACATAGAAACACAGAGGAAGTTAACGCATTCTCACTTTAATTAATAACGTAACCTAAAAATATGGCATAAGCGTTTTTCACACCTGCCAAGCTTGAAATGGGATCATCAGTGCACCAACAGTGCATGCCTTGTTAAGAAAGTAAAAAAAATACACCATAAGAGAACAACATCACATCCTAATCTCCGCAGTCTGCAGCCTCCTGCCAGTGGCATTCTCGAAGTGTGTAAAAGCACAGCAGGTGGCTGACAAAATTCAATTTTTTCTCATACAGACACTGCTTCCAGCTGTGATCCACAAAAAAATGCACAAAAACAAAGTGTAAACACTCGAATATCAAAGCGCTCTCTCGTTCCTCGAGTATATTCACATTAGCAGTGTGTGCGCGTGACTTTGATGTCCGCGGGCATGTTATTCATTTTACATACCTTATTGGCCCAAGCATCCTCGTCCCAGGAAGTAAGCTGCAGGACTCTGATGATCTCGTTGATCTCTGCACTCATCTTCTCAAAAGTGAAGTTACGGTTCTTTAAGGCCTCTTCCACACCATGGCTGCCGGATGTCTTGGTTGTCACAAAGATTTTGATACCTGATAAGAGAGAATAGAACTAAAACTAAACAACACTATATTTCAAGTCAAAAATACCAACGTAAAACACGCTGTGGATTAAACGAAAACAAAAAACGATCAACGTGTGGGACGTGTGTCATTACCAGAGATAAGGATGGGCAGCAGCTCTTTGACCGTGTTCATGGAGTTGACCAACATCACGCGGTGCTCCTGGTGTGTCAGCTCCTGCTGTCGCTCATCGATCATCTTTGCCATTTTTGTCATCCCTGCTCAAAGGCAACAAACCAGAGGGAAATGAGTTGGGGTTATTTGTCGATTTTTCAGATCAATATTATACTTTCAGCATGAGAAAAGATCAGGAAACATGGTGGCTCTAATAAAGCCAAACTGTCAAATCTCCAAACATATAAACCTTTCAGGAACTCTGATAAACTGTTTTATCCTGATGATGATAAAAAGCTTTAGAGAATTTTAATCATCATGTGGAGGAGCATGAAATCCTTCAATTACTCTGAAAAAACAAAAAACCCTTGAAATTGCAGATTAGAGGGATGCATTAATCATGCAACAATATGATAGTATGACTTCTTCAGAAGATTTATTGTAATGATTTACAAAACTTAATATTTTGTGTACGCAGCTACCAAAATGTTTATGTGCAGTGGAGATTTTGGAATTACGTTTACTTAAGTAGAGAACTTCAGTACTACTTTCACCACTGCAACCAAACACATACGATAGCCAACAATGCAAAAACAACATGCTAACTTCAGCTAAAACTCCCGGAATCCATTAACCCACACAGCAATTCTCTGAGAAACTGTCAAGTCAAGACTTCTACAAAGTGATCTTGCCACTACTGTATCAGCACCGACCTGGTCCCAGGTTCTTTGTGTACGTGATCAAGTCCTCCATAGACTCCACCACCTCTGCTACTGTCAGGTACTCCAGGATTCCTTTGCACACACGGATTATCTTGCGAACCTGTGATAATGATAGGATAAAACAACAAAAAATACTGAAAAACAATTTAGAAGAAGATTTCCAAAGAAAAGTGATTATGCAAACACAGCCCCCCTTCCCATTCACATTCTCTCTAATTACACTCTGATAATGCTGCCTACTGACATTCCAGCCTCTTTGTCCTGCTTGACTCCAGCTTTATGTGGACTGCTGGAGTCACCACTTCACTACACAGAGCGATGCCTGAGCTGCATTGGAAAACATGATGGCACCACTGAATGATGACTCCTGCTGACTGCTGCAGACAGCGCTGGGATGCCTGGTGTCTGCTCCCAGAGAGCTGACCTGCAACTTTTGTTATTCTGTTTTTCACGAGAGGAAAAGAAAGATGGGCCTGATAGATTATACTCTCGATATGTATGTATGCTGTTTGTTCAGGCTCTACATTTTTCCTCTAGCAGCTGTGTTTAGTACATATTTGGCTCCTTTGGTGGTGCAGCTGACTTTCGTGCAGGAGATATAATTAACGGCTTGACATTTCAGCATCTGGTTGCTCTGCAGGCATCAGCTTATCACAAAATTCTGCTTCCTGCTTTTATTTATATTTACAACCAGCCAAGCACAGAGGAAGTGATCTCATATTGATGCATTTCCAGGCATCTGCATTCAACCTCACCCGCAAACATCAGGCCAGTCCAGGTGAAGAAAATAAATACATCTAAGCAAATGTAAGAGTGAACCATTTTGCACTAATGCTTTCTTAATGCACTGGGAGGACTCCAGAGTACAAAAGGCAGAGAAATCAATTCCTCTCTGTGAGGTGATTCAATGTGTGTTTCTGTTAGTTAGGAGCACAACCAAATCCTCCAAAATGTTAACATCAAAATCACATCACTGACTAAACCTATAAAACTTAAGACATCTTATCTAATGCTGATATTTCTTCCCTGTAACATAATCTGCATTATGACCATGTTTCGCAAACGTTATCACTTTTACCTCAGCCTCATCAAACGTCAGGAGGAGGTCAGAGGTCCCAGAGAGGATGCCCCGGGAGCCGTCGATGAGGTAATCCCGAGCAGGAACAGAATATGGATCAGCTTTCAACATGGAGGCAGCCTGCACCAGCTTAGTGCATGCATTCTCCACTCTGTGGAAGGCAGAAGACGATTGAAGAGCAGTTTAAAACCAAAACAAACAAACAAAAAATCTTCAAAACAAGTCATGCTGATGATATGATGCCCTTAACAAGCTGGACAACCAGATGGACCTTAAACAAGAAAACAGCAAACTGCCTACAGCAAACAAATGGAAGCTTTGGGATACAGATGCTGTTTAAGCATGATATTGTCTCATTTCTTCTTCTTATGTTTTTCACCACAATTCAAGCAAATACTAATGTGTCTAAATCCCAGATGAAATACTTTTCATATAATCTTCCATACACAGGATAAAGGGTTAAATTAGGAAGGTGAAAGCCTTGCCCCATAATTCTGCATACATTTATTTATTTATTTATACTTCTTTAAAAATGTAGGGATTCAAATTACTTCAGCTGATTAGATTTGATTTTAACTGCTGGGTGTAATCAAAGGTAACAAAGACATGACAAAATCTAATGTATTTCAGCTCAAAAGAAGCACAAATTGAACAAAATCCAACATTAAATTGTCGCAATGTTTGCAGGGAGTTCAAACATCATGTAAACGAACTAGTGTCATCTCACTGGTGTCATTGTCACTGGTTTCCTTCCTGAACTATGAAATGTGCTGTGTGTGTGTGTGTGTGTGTGTGTGAGATTAGTTTTATATAGCTTTATATTAGCTTGTGTGGAAACCATTCCTGTTCAAAACAAGCATGATGACACCGATTATTACATATCTCAACCAAACTTTGTTCATCAGCAAGCAAATGATGTAGACATACTTTTACTGAATCAGAAGGATAAGCTTCATTCTTGACCTTCAATATGTTAAAAAGACAAATATAATCCAAATAATATCTTTCATAGTCATATAAGAGCCAAAGTATTTTCAAGTTACTTCCAGTGGGGGTTTTTTAAATGAAAAATATCCTTTTTAGAGTTTTCTCAACCTCTTCCTAAAATGGGTTAAAGATTCGATACATAAAGAACATATGCACAAAGTTTATTACTTGTTCCCCACATTCTCTCCAGCAATTAGTCCACCCCAAGAGGTAACACCTCCCATACTTATGCATTTGTAATAAAATATCTCTTGTTCACTTTTCAGGCAAATTCCTTCTGATATTCTGATTGTGATTAAAGTCTCCACTTAAGGGGTCTTTCCAATTTTTTGCCAGTGGGTGATTTGTAATTCTTTTCCAAATTTCTCTTTTAATTTGCAAAGTATCTCTATCTTGTGATCAACGAGATCTTTCTTGTTCTCACAGGATGTGATTTGGACATCAGGAGGCGGAGCTCCACTTTGGCTGGCTCAGACCCAGTTTAACCCCTTTTTCCACAGAAATGTAAATGACTGACAGAAGCTTCCTGGGTGTGACACAGCGAACTGAAAGAGCAGCAAAACCTCAGGCTCAGTCTTTTGATTCAGTGTCATACATGCCACCTGCACAGTATCATCACAGCCATATTGCATATAGGGATGGGCAACAAGCCAAGGACTGACACATGTTCTAGTTCCCACAGTATACGGTCCAAATATTGCTCCGGTAACAAGGGATCAGTCTTGCTATTTTCCACATCTTTAAGCATAGCAAGTGAGCCAAACAAGAGGAGCTAAGTTTCCATTCTTCTGAAGGAGCAAGTTTGCTGCAGGTTAAAGGCTAATGTATGTGCATGACATCAACGCTGACACTACTGTGCCATCCAGCAGTGTCCTTCAGCGTGCACTAGCGAGATAACAGCCATGCATTAACCTGACCCCGACAGACACTATATTTAGTGAAGGAGACGCATTCCAGCACATGTGCTGATGGATGACGACAGGGTGACGATGTGACTTTGAGGTGCCAAATGCGTTGTGCTTGATGACCTGCGCCTGCCAATGTGTTTCATCCCTGACCTTGGGTTGCTCCCAGGTTCCGCCTCTCCCTGGAGTCTCTCGTGTAATAAGGATTGGTGAAAGCCTGTGATATGAACAGGCAGTCACTGGGCACAGGTTAATGATTTAGCTGATGTGGAAGGAGTCAGCAAGTAAGTAGTACACTGATTACATATGCAGTACGTAAGTAGTACACTGATTACATATGTACATTTGTCTTTTTCCTTTAACGATATGTAAATTTTTTGTAAATATGTAAACTAATATGTAAACCAAAAGCAGCAGAAGCAGCAGCAGTCAGTGGTTCTCATGTATGAAGGCATGTATGAATTTGTGGCACCTCTCCTACGGGGTAAAGGAAATTTCCCCGTGGGCAAAAAAGTATTTTTGTTACACCAGGGCAAGATTCAGAGGCACTTAACATGCCATGTCTGACCTTTGCTTGGGCACAACCAGCCATTACTGCAACAGATAAAGAGAACCAACAAGAGGCTAGTGGGTTCCACATACTGCAGAGAGAGAAGTATTTCATCTAAATATATTTGAGAGGTTTGTCACTGTATGAAACTGTGGCGTGCAAAGATATCCATCTGTGCTTACTTGATAAAAGCTGGTGGCATGTCCCTTTTCATGATCTGGTCCTCTGTGGTTTGTACAGTCTCCTTCCCCACCTGGAAAACACAGTTTCATTATGAGCAAAAATCAATTACTAATTATTTAAAGGTACAAGACATCAAGAAAATGAAGAGGTTATGTACAGTCAGACACACAACAGATGTTTTCAAGCAGTGATGTCAGGTCATGTTGTGTCAAGACATTAGATGAAATTTTGCATGCATAACATGATATCTGTGACCCATTTTTTTCTTCTTGATTTAAAATCCTGGAACAAATGAACAAAAAATATTTGTTGGTTCAGAACCACTTGTTGGATTTTGTGATTTTTTTTCTCACGAAATGTCATAATTCATTACAAAAATATAAATAATGTCTTGGGTAGAAATGAATTAATGTTAACCTCTTTTATAAAAAGGTGCTCAATTTGACTAAATTGACTTCACCCATTTGTCATTCTTTCCTTTTGTTTCATCTCCCATGTGGTCGGAGCCTTTCCCAGCATGCACTGGGCAAAGTGCAAAGACACCTTCAGCAAGTCATTGGTCAATTATAGATTACAGTGTCAACACAGTTGCTTTACAAACAGATGTCCTTTGGCATCATTTCATCCATTATGTCCTTGTAGTAGAACCCTTTTCATGAATTGTGACGAAGGTTACAATCCTGACAAGGACACTGCAAACTTCTGGGTTTTAACCAAAAGACCTATTCGGCAGCTAGCATGAGAAGATGCTACATGTTGTTCCAACTATTGTATCATATTTCAAAAGTGGTAAAGATGGCACCAAGGCTGGTCAAAAAGGCTCCAGTGGAGAGAGGAAAACCCCCCACCCTCAGTCCCGAGGATTTTGTATCAGTTAACACTTAAAGCACTAGCACTGAGTTTCAGAGGATTACGCACAGTTGTGCTGCCTCGGTAATTCCCAAGTTTTAAATGCAAATTCTACACACATTTTTTACATCAATGGCATATCATAAGCATGAGTTAAAACTCTGTTGCCACAACCATCCCCCTATGGGAGTTTTGTCTTTAATCGCGCAGTTTTCCAGAATGATGTTGTGTTTCTTGTCCAGCGAACCATTATTTCAAACAAGACAGCTGCTGGGGAGGGCGAGCCAGGCCACAGTACAGCTATAATGTGTAAAGCAGCTGAACGCCTCCTCTAACTAAAATGCCAAAATGACTCACCTCCCCCATCATGACCTCAGCTCTGTAGGGAGACACAACTCACCCACATCGAGCTGCCAAGGGTGACAGATTACGCACGTTCAGACCAGGATGCAGTTCATGCTGACTGGGTGAAATCTGCATCCGTTCCAGACAGGGAGATGTTTTTTTTACATTATTATTAAACTAGTCAGTGTTGTAGTTGATATCTATTTTAGGCAACAGATCATAAACCATACAAGGTGGAAATGAATCAGATGGTTAGACAGAACAGCTATTTTGATAATTCACAAATTGCTTCAGTCATTTATCAAACAAGTTTAAGTCACTCATTTTGGAAATTTCATACCTTTGGGCTACCCTAGTGTCAGAGAATTGTTAATGGCGCTGTTTAGACGCTTTACATTTACTGATATGTTATAACCTAAGCAATAAATTAAATTAAATAATCAAAATGGAATCAAACAACCCTAATGTAAAAAAGTAGATTCTGCTTTTATTTAGGAGATTTGGGGTGTGGTCTTGATGCTGCGGTGAGCACTCGCAGAGAGTCTGTCAACGTGTCCCGACTACAGGCAGTAGCAGATTCATTCCAGGTGGTTGACACGGAGGCTATAAAGGAGCAGAGCACACATACATCTCCTCGCTGTCTTTCCACTGGGCCAGAGGGACTGTGAGTAACTGAAAGGTTATAAATTAGGGCCAAAGGTTGTGCCAAACTAAAACTGGAGCCTAGCAGAGGCTGTCCAACTCAGAGCAAAGTGGCAGCGCAGTGTGCATACACCACCCTGACATTCTGCCAATGAGTGACTCTGAACAAAAGCCAACAGCAACAACTAAAGCTGTTCTGTCCTGTTTAACTAAAGGGCAGCAGGGCTACAGAGCAGGGATATAGGGTACTCACACAGTAGTAAACATAAGTGAGGGGGGAGGACCTTCCAACCTTGTCAATACTACAGAACACAACAAGCTCCTCTGAGAAAATAATGCCCCACTCCTGCTTTGTGAGTACTGGTACACAAGCCGAGAGTGATGACAATACTTTTTTTTCCAATTTGCAATGTTGTCTTGGGTTGCAAAAGACTTGCAAAATGTTTTTGTGTGTTTTCAGGAAGCTGTGCGATGACAGCATCTGTTTGCAGATTGCTTATCTCCATATAAAGCTGTACCACATCTCTATGATGTATAATAATATGGCAAAATGCAACAGCAAGCACAATTCAGAAATCAAAATTACAAACTTGTAACTTTGCACCACGACAGATACTTTGTGTGGTATTTTATAGACAACATGTTTTGATAATTGTTCAAAATTCATTGACGATAGAAATATCTACTTATAGCCATAATATAATAGGGTTCTGAGATACTGACATGCAGTTCTGACTAAAAAAAAAATCCTGCTTGGGTAATCTTAGAGCAGAATTGTTAACACACCACGATTTATATGAGATCAAGTCAAGTTTAGACATGACCTAAACTGAACAAACGGGAGAAGAATGACTACACCATAGGCCAACAATGTGGGGGCCAAAAGCTGACTGCACATTACATTTAATGAGCACTGAGTCATATTCTCCCAAAAGCTGCATGCGGGAGTGCCTGAAACCCAAGCCGGGTTTCAGGTCATCCTTGTCTTCCTTTTCCTCCTCCCTGTGGAGCCTCTTCCTGTTGTCTGAAGTTCAAAAACAAGACTGAAGTCAGCAGCAATCCAAACAATTTGCTGCAAAAATAGAACAGCGACTCAAGTTTATAGCTGTTGTTGTCAAGCAGTTCACGATGCCAGGCCTCGCTCGCTATTTTGAGCCTCTGTCCAGATTTTAGAGCACATTCTTATGATACCAGTGCTGACCATGTTTAACATTAAGGCTGCAACTTTTACTGATTCATCTATCAGGTTGCTTTTTGTTTTAAAAGAACAGTTGAGTCTACAGTATCTGAGAGGCAAGGCTGCAACTGAAAATTATTTTCATTGTTGATTCATTTGCAGATAAGTCATTTAGTCTATAAAACGTCACGAATCTGAGAAAAGAGCCCCAATAGGCATATCTAAATAGCTTCTTTTGTCCAAACAGTAGCCCAAAACCTGAAGACTCTCAGTTTACTATCACAAATGACAAAGAAAAGCAATAAATCATTACGTTTACGAAGTTTGAACCGGCAAACATTTTGCCTGGAAAATGACTGAAACGATTAATCTGTCACCAAAATAGCTGGAAACTAATTTCGCTTTGATCAATTCATTGATTAATCTACTATTTGTGGCAGTCGTATGTATGAGGTAGTGAAAATGTTTATCAGTAGTTCCCCACATACTTGCTTGATAATTAAGAGTGAAGACACGGGGGAGAGAGGAACAGATCGCGTGAGGGCATCCAGTATCAACTCATATCAACTTATTCTTAATCAGCTCAGACTCACAGGTCAAACCTCAACACAAACTTCCTTCCTTTTTCTTTGAATATACTTTAGGAAGGCCTGTTGTTCACTTCCACCTTCTTTCACTGATTCAGTGTCATCTTCCTCCAAGCTGTCACATAGCCTGCCGACAGTCTCATTTACCGTTTGTGTCGGGAGTGGAAACACTGACACTCCCTTTTTACCATCCAAGAGCACTGTGTGGAAACCCTGTGTCTTGAAGTAGCTTGATAAAGTGGCTACTCCTTTAGAACAGACCCGGCTTTGTTGACAGCAGCCCATCGCTCTGTGGGGAGAAGAAAGGCCAGTCTGAAAGCCTTGAGGCTGCCAAGACACAGCCAGTCTTTCACATGTTGGATAACTTTAGCACAATGCAGTGTTAGTCATGGTGACCACGAAGATCTATGATGGCAAAATTCTGCCAAGGGCTGTCGCCGCTGCCCTTAGCAATGTCCTACAAATATAAACTGTACGTTACCCTGCAGAGGTTTAATTCTTCAAATTTCAGCACAGACACTGCCACAGTCTGAGTGACTATGAGTTCACCCAAACTGATGGTGCAGCCTACCCTTAAGCTACCCTTAATCAACAGTCTCAGAACCAACAAGTGTTGCGTTCTGAGATATCAAATGACTTTTGCCTAATAATGACTCAGAGGGTCAGCAAAGAGGTTGTACTAAAGGTCAACAGCTTCATCATGCATCTGTCAAGCAGCGTCTAACATGGTTTATCAATTTGGCTCATGGGGTGTCCAAGGCGATGAAAGTCACAAATCAAATGGCCAGCTTGGCCATGGCAAAACATGTCCTGCTGCCAGAGAGAATATATCACAGCTACCTGTCTCATGTTACAGGAGCTTAGCAGCTTGAGCTCGTACAGTGTTTCTAAGGAGGGGCACTCCTAAGTGTGAATCCTTCTCTTAAAAAGAAATGTGAGTCAGTACGAGGCTCGTTATGGATAAGCTGTCATTTTCCACCACAACAAGGGCTGATAAACGGAAAAAGACAAGAGAATACTTTCACTGCATCTGCTGGAGGTTGGTTAGAACCCAGGCATCGAATCAAAATCTTTCAATGGACCATAAACCTATTCCCTAGTTGCTTTCTATTGGATGGTATATCTTTCATTGCTTTGTAGGATCATTTTGAATTTAAATGTTTGAACAAACACTGAAAAATAGGCACGTCATTAGTTGACACATGTAAAAGACTAAATCAGACTATTGTCACTCATAAAATGGACGAACATGGCACATATTGATGATGCAGTTTCCTTAAAAAATGTGTACATGAATTACAATTAGTATGTCATATAACAAAATGCCAATATTGCAAGCGCATGGTATGCAAGCTTCCAGTTTAGAGCACTGGCACCATTACACGCAGGATGCGTTCAATTCAAAAATTTGCTTTCAAACTGCATTTTCTGTTCATTCAGTTCCTAAAAACTATTTGTTTTCAGTCATACAAACTTGATTATTTTGAGAAAAGCAAAAGCCCTACAGCATTGTATCCTTCGTCATGGTCCACTGCCATACACATCTACTTGCAGCGGGAGAGGGTTTTCCCTTCACTGACTCACTCCTGTTCCTGAGAGGGGCCTACAGCTGTCGGGTCTTCCTGACTTGGCTTCCTGCATTTCCTTATTAGTTCAACATTCCACCGTGTCCTCCTATCCTGGCAAATTTTCATCTGACTGATAACAAAAAATAGACTATAGTTGCAGCATGAATCTCTAACACCACAGTGTATTTCTGTGAAGACTATACCTTCTCTTTTCATTGGCGACTATGCGAGCATTGCAGACTCTGTGGTCCTTCTGTTGTCGCCAAGCTGACAATCAAATGGCAAGAGGCATGAAATGGTTTCCCCTGACAAATTGCAGGAAGCAGGAGCACCAGGTAATAGGAAGCATTTTCTTTTGTATGCCTTTAAGCACTTTAGTTAATGAACACATTTGCTTCCCATCTGCAAACTATTAAAGAAGTAGGTGTCTGAAATGACCGTTCATGAGCCCATCAAATACTTATCTAACTAAAAACAACCTCACGTTGTGTCTGCTGTATTTTTCTCAAAGTGTAAGAAGCTGAGGACTGACAACACTTCCAAGTGTGTTGCTTCAGTTTTTTTTCAGTAGAACAAGTGACGTAATGTGCGTAAGTCTTTACAAATTAACCCAGCATCCAGTATTAGCATTTCTTTGGCGCTGTTGAATAAATCTCGGCAGTATTTTGTAATCTCGGCAACACTGCAGATGATGGAAGAAGAAGCTTTTTTTAATCCAACGTTCAGCTGTACGGCCACTGAATGTACTGCACACAGTAGTTGTACAAAGTTATGTGAGCTTTGTCATCTGTGCAAACAGGAAGACTAACACTCCTGACTTCCAGGGCTGTACATCTCTGGCATTCTTTTCTGTTTGCCGCCTATAAAAAGGAGCCATAAAAATAATGAAGCGCAACAGGCCTGAAATAAAAAGGCCTTGTATAGTCAACTTAGAAGAATGACTGCTGGAACAGAGAGGCGTGTTGTTCTTCCATTTACTGCGGGAGGAAGACATCTAAACTGTCAGAATAACTTAATATACTATATAAGCATTTCTAGATCTATTCAACACTACCTTGGAAAGCAAATATAATCCTCAACTTGTAACTTAAAACCTGATAGATATGAGACGAACAAGAATGATCTCAAGTACCAGCCCCGCATAAAATTATAGAGCAAACATATAAAGCCCTGCTGCCAAGTTAGTTATTTCTCTTTCGCTATTACTGCACAAGCCTTGTGCAAAGCAAACCTTGTGCTTCTTGCACAAGCACTGAAAGCATCATCTGTGACACACTTGAAAACAGTTAGCCACAAGACATTTGCCAATCTCAAGCAACATTATGGGTCAAACACGAAACACATAGTGTGAACACAGCTTTTCTCAGGGGAGCTTTGTTTGTGTTAATTGATAGTTTTACTTGATATTTCAGCAAAAAAAATGCTCATTCAAAGAATTAGCTCGACCCCCTGCTCACTGGGAATTCTTCACATTCCTGACATTCATCTTTAATTGAAGTCTGGCTCATTGTCTCAATCAGAAAGCATGGAAGTCAGAGAGCTGCTGAGCACTAGTGAGGGGTCTCGGTTAGGCCATGTGGTTTGTGGTCGTGGTACACTTAAAATACTGCATCAGTTTACAAAGGCTGCACTCTTATCTCTATTCATTTGAAATAAGAAGATTTGACTCGTTCTAATTAACAATTTTGAGGTCAGCGCATGTATCACAATGAGTGCACCAGATCTCCCCCAATAGACCAAGAGCATCCCGAAAGCTCATCTGCCTTTTCCATCTGAATATCATTTAAAAGGCACAATCATTTGTCATCCAAAATCCACTTTGGCTAACTGTGCTTGAACTTCCAGCTCAAGAGATTATTAAGAGAGTTCAGGAAGGAGAAGGTCTGTGCAACATGTGGTTTTCTGGGCAACCTGGACAGGGAGGTAAATAAGCTTGTCTTTGACACAGCCCCGTCCTCAGAGTGTCTAGAGAAATACAAGTAGCCTTATCCCTTTACCTTCTTAAGACAGTGCTTTACTCAACAGTAATTCACTGGCTTTGATTAACAGACACATTTACTGTAAACTCAGTGACTTACAGCAGGGGTAAATATTGAAAATGCTACAAATCAAAATTATGAAAACTAGTTGGTCCAAATAACAGTAATCGCACAGTAATTAAGTGGAAAAAAACATCAGTCCTTTTTCCTGAGAATCTTCATTGTTATCAGAAACAAAGAAGTCAAAGACAGGAGCTACATAGTGTGTCTATTTTCTCATTTGAGCTTTGCACTGTATGACTCACGGGACTAGTGGGATTGGAACCAGAGGAAAGATCCTTAACTTCAATGAAATCATAACACTGTTCATGTTGTAATGTTGCTACAGCAACTGGAAATAATTACAGGCCTATTCACTCATTCATGCCAGTGTTAGAAACATCTGATCACAATTCAGAACGTCCAGAGAGCCTGGACTGTTTCACCCCAAGCCAGTTGGGACTGCACATAGGACATTACATGTGTCAGGAAACTCTGACAAACGCTGCATTCATGGTAAATTAATCAATAATGAGGTAATGTTTCTGTATTTAAAGCTGCATTCATTGATTTCCCAGCCACTTGGGAGGTAGATGAACATTAATAAACTGACAGACATCCAACGCTGACTTACTATTGCCTTATTATGTTACATCTAATAAATTAGCTATTTATATTATATCTATTTATTTATAATTAGCTAATACTATTCATATATCTAGCAGACACCTGACAACATTAGCATTTCTCTGGAGCTATTAGCTATTAGAATTCAATTTCCTTTTAGCCTGGTTTGGTCTTCAGTCACTCCTGAGAAAAGTATCTGGCTCTTTCTCTGATGTTTTCCTTCATTTGGGTTAAAAATGGTAAATTAGAGCGTACGCACAGTAATTGTAAACCCCAAAAATAAGCTAAAAGAGGCTGTTACTTCTCTGTGGGTTGATCATTGCAAATGTTACCTTTCAGTTAACTGGTAGTATAAAAATATCTATTAGTGGAAATTTCAGCACTATTGCAATGTTTTAATGATGTTTTCAACTTTTACTGCCCACACTTTAACTCCAAGTATGTATTTATAATAATAAGTGGCTTGTCTAATTTTCTGTTGAGGGACAAACTAGTACTCTTCATTGACCATTTAGGAACCCTGCTAAATTTTACAAGTACATAAATTCACTTTTAGTAGTTAAATCTAACTCCAAAACCAAAAATATAACTTGGGTAGAATTATGGCAGTAGGTTCAGGACAAAAGCTTTACTATGTGCAACCAGGAACTGTTATCTAAGGTATTACAGTACGATTTAGCAGAGGGTCTTCTGTCAACGTATGACGTCAAACATAAACATAACACACCATCTAAACATGTCTCCATAATGCCCTTCACAGGAAGTCTTGTGGGTGTAGACAGCTACGCACACAATGGGGTATAGACTTACAGACTCATTTAAGAGTGGGCATTGAGTAATGACAAATGCATAGAACAAAGTCAACAGGCATGAATGGTTATGGAGCGTAAAACCAACTGAATAAACTGCAGGTCAAAAGTAGATAATCCCTCTGAATAAGGAATGCCTTCGCTGACATGAGGCGCCAAAGCAATGGTCCAAATTTATCGCCCAACAACTGCCAGGGGCTCTGTGCCTGGACAAGACTGAGAGGAAGAACACCATACAGGAACCAAGTCTGCCTTAATGTAGTCTCCATCTATTCCTCTCTTCTTCACTGGACACAATATCTGACATGCCCTCACATTTCCTCTTTTCCTCTCTAAGAAACTTTCCAAGTAGTAGTTTTTGTTTCATGCTAAAATTTGAGGAAGTATTCCATTACTTGCTGCTCCCATGACTGTTACAACATAGATCTGAGGAGAACCTCTGTGATTAGGTTGTTTTTAAATCTAAATATACATTAAACCAGAGTTACATCTGTTCAAGAGGTGAAATTTAATGTTTTCTCTGGAAAGGCTTAATTAATAGCCCCAAAGACATTTTAACTGCTCTGCCTGGGCACCAAATGGGCACGATGATGCATGAGCACTTGCCATTGTGGGTCAAGAGTGAGTCAAAAACTGTATCTATAGCAGGGAGGTTATATTTTTAGTTCTGTTTGCCTGTTTATTAGTTGGCAGGTCCCCTCAAAACCTTGTGAATGGTTATGGTTAAATCTCGTGATTCTTCATTCTAGGCTATGGGTCTAAAACAAGTGAAAGGTTATGTTTATTGTGATACATATTCTGTGTTTCCTCAGAATGTCTGACCAATCAGATTATTTGATGCTAGAAAGTCAACAGTGGAAATAAAAGACAGCATTTGGACAATTTCACAGTATGTCACCACAGTAAAAATGCTTTTGGAATAGTAATAAAGCTGATATTAATAATCAAATATACACTCTCATTGCTTGCAGAGGGCCAGTGAACAAACTCACTGCTCATCTGCTGACATATAGCTATAAGACTTCACATCAGTGATCAATCACTTCTCCAAAGTTTATTCAGATGATTTGCAGTGTAATCCTACCTACCAAAGGGTTTAGTGAGCTGAGATTCTTGAGATAGGGATTCATTTATATACTCTAATTCACAGTCATATTCAATGACAACCAGTGTAAGTGTGGTCTGTAGTCTGCTCCAGTACCTGGCTCATGCATGCTAGCAGCAGTGCCTACGTCAAGATATGGCAGTCAGCTACAGAGGAGGCAGGGCATATTTTCAAGGGGAAAAGGGCGTCACTGCCCTTTGCCCCGTGTCACACAACTTAAAGAAACTTTGATAGCATGCGTTAATCCTCCCTGCTATCAAACACATAAGACAGAGATAGCTAAATCCGTTTACCGGAAAAGTGTTCTGTTTCCACGTTCGGGTTAAGTTAACCCGAGAGAGGACCGTGGGACAAAGAACGACAGGTAGCGTACGACAGCCGCCGAGTTCGGACAGACTTTACCAGGTACAAGTACACGAAGGGAGGAAAGTTACTCACTCGAACAAGGTTGCTCACAGCCGCCTGTACAGCAGCCACCGGTGCCGACAGATCTGGAATAGCCTTTCCGTCAACTTCACCTTCTTCGTGCATTATTACCAGATGGGATATCTGCTGAGCCACCGGCTCCAGGATACTTTCTATCGTTTTCGTGTGGAAAACCGGCATGGTGACAACTTTAGACCACTATCCAAGAGAAATACAAATAAATCCCCTACCACCTAAAGCAGTTTTCTCCAGACTCCCGGAACTAAAGCCTTAAACAGTCCAGATAGCCTTTCTTTCTCCCCAGGACAGTTTCACGCTCCGGTATGAAGACTACAACTACTCCCGTGAAACCATCAACGTAAAAAAACTCTCTGCCCGACAGAGAGCGCGAGCAACCTAAACGTCATCCACGTGTGCCCACCCTCTAACCAATCAAGGAATGGAATGGCAAGTTTTATGGCGTCTGATTGGACGATCGGGATGCCGCTCTGTCTCAGCCAGCACCGCCCGTTTCAGTAGAGCCGAGTTTGCTAGAGACCCGAGTGCTCCCTAAATTACGTAATAGATTCTCATGCCCTAAAAAGGGAAATATGTCTGTACTGTTTGTGAGGAGTAGATTCCAGCCGCTGTAAAATAACGAGTCATACAGGCGTTATGCACCTTGAGCACAGAAACGGGAGCAGTGACTGATGGAGGGAGGTAAAAAATGGGATATAACACGATTTTCCTAATAACTTAAAACTTATTTCCCAAAATATATCCGTAAAGGATAACAATGAATTGTTCTGTACAGTCTGTATGAACATGTATCTTCATTATGATGCAATAGGATTAGGATGATGTACAAGCAAATCAGAGCACTCTTCAAGCCCATTTATGTCACTTTGCCAATTGAAGTGTTTCAAAATAAGAGACTGAATTCCAATGACATTTATAGAAGACCCCAACCACACACAATTGTTTACACACCCTGGACATAGCTTTGTCAAAATGTCCTAGGGCAACATGGCACATTTTTTCAGTTCCTTCTCCTTCCCCATCTCACACACTGAAATAACAATATTTAAGGATTGAAAACCAACTGCCAAGCAAACCAGCTAAGGAATTCCCACAGAATCCCAAGAGGGACTGCAAGGCAGCAGCGTGTTTCCTAAAAAGGAAGAGTCCAAAAAGAAAGAATCAAGGAAGTTACTCTGTTTGAACTCTTGAGTAAACATACAAGGGGCTGATAGGCTTTCTTTTTATATAACGGGTCATTATACCAAACACACTGAAAGATAAGTGATTAGGATTCCATTTCATTTACTCAACTTTGCAGTTTCACAGAGTCATCTCCACCACAGACACCTAATTTTATTAACCCAGCTATTTTATTAAGTAAATATGATACCTTGATACTGCAAAAATAGCAAGATGCTAGCACCAAATATATTTCATCCTGCATCTCTCAAAAGTCAACTAAAAGCACTGGAGTGCAGAGTCCATCCTGAATATAGACATCAAAGATGGCCTGCCATTTCATTGGCTCTCCGGTTACTGACAAGGCCATCCTGTGTGTCCATGCTGGAATGTGAGCCTGTGAGGACTCCTCAAGATAGGTGGTCTACCCATCTCCACTTCCTGTAGGGCTGATAAGACAGGTCCGTGCTGCTGTGTGAAGGTGGGACAATAACCTGACAGCAGTGCAAACAGAGTTTGTTCTCAACATCATACATCTTGAATTTGTAATACAAAAAACATATTGAGGCAGACAATCTCGTTCAACTGGATGCTTTATTAAAGCACATAGCGACTGAAACATTTTACTGTTGCTCAATATGTTGATGAAAAGTTTGTAATACAAAGTTCTTCATTGTGGCCCAGTTGGCAATGAGGTTGGAGAAGCGGCTTGTGATCGGAGGGTCACCGGTTCAATTCCCCTACCAGACGGGCAGGAACAATTTGGGTGTGGTGGAGTGATTAATGCGAAAAATGCTCCCCTCCCCCATAGCTGACTGATGTGCCCTTGAGCAAGGCACTTAACCCCCCAATATGCTCCCCGGGCGCTTGATGCTGCCCACTGCTCCTGTGTGTGTTTCACTGCATGTAATTTGCCAGGTGTTGCATGTGTGTGTTCAACTAAGGATGGGTCAAATGCAGAAGATGAATTCAGTGTGTGTATGTAAATATATATATACTGCCAATAAAGTAATTCTTTAATTCTTTTCTTTCGTTTTCTCTTAATCTCAATAAGGACGAGCAGCTGGTGCCACCTTCTGGTTGAGAGAAGTAAATGCAGTCAGTGAAACAAGAAGGTACAAAAAAACAACACAAGTTAATGTTATATGAAGGGACAAATGACCTACTTATTAATTTTATTTCTCGAAATTAATTTTGGCAAAGGGTGTCTTTTTTATCAGTGGAATGCTAAGAAATTGCAGGTAAAACAACTACTCAACACAGAGTGGATGGAGGACTCCTGTAGTGACATCACTAATTGGGCCCCGGCCAAAAGTACATCATCCATAAAAGATCCAATCCAATATGTATGTATTTGTAAGCAAGAAGAAGCTGCACGAATTTACTTTGTGTGAGGCTGAGAACAAGTCAGCACAGTTAAATATTGTAATTTAGCACCAACAGGATTAGCATAAACAAACCATGCTGAATTCTTGTTGTTTGCTAGATGTGATGCAACCAATTCAAAAGTCAAGAGCAAGTCAGTGAGAAGCGTAGCAGCAACAATGAGAAACGATTGGACGAACTGAATGTTAAATTTTAGTGTTGTTTTTTTCTCAAATAAATTAAGAGGCCTGTTTATGAATCATAATGGGAATAAGATTTGATTGAATTTTGTCTGATAGTTCATTATACCAGGATGTTTTCACACAGAAGACAGAGAATTTGCTAGTAGTAACATTTTCTTGTTTCCACCATTTTGTCAGATTTGCAGAAGAAAATGTTAACAAAAATCTTTCCCCTGCAATCCTAAACGTCCTTGATGAAGCATTACAGTATATGAAGGTCCTCTTTTTATTATAGTTGTTTTGTGATTGTCAAGTGCCAAAGTTTATTTTGTTTTCTGCGCTTGTTCACCAGATAGTTACCAGATGATGTCCCCTAAGTATCTGGTGATCCATTTACTTTTTCCATGAGGTTGATATGTTAGATTTTGAGTAAAGTGTGTTTCACTGCATGTTGCATGTGTGTGATCAATCAGTGATGCGAAGAAGAATTTCGCTGTATGTAAAAATGTACTGACAAGTAAAGTTTGAAGGTGAAGAATGGGAGAAAGGGAATGAATGTGTTGTGTGGAGGCATTTTGTAATACTTTAAAGGGCCACATGGGGCCGCTAAAGTCTCTAAATAGAGCAGAGCAGTCCTTGCATTGCACCCTTATAGAAAAGGATGACATATTGTTTCAGAAATTAATACAATTTATTTTAAGTTTTGAAATTTACAGGCTTAAAGTAAAGAGTATGTGCCTTATTTTAATCAGTCTTTTGAATTATGTTTGATTTTCTTGGCTTGACTGGGGACTAAGTGAACGCTTGAGCTGTAAGTCTCAGTGGGGGTTACTCCACCATCACTCTTTTGTTATTTTGTAGTTTCTGCAACTCTTTTCCTTTTTGTTTTGGTTGATAATTTCTTCTCTGTCCCATGTGTATGTAACGACTGTTTATATTGGCTTAATGTGCATTATACCTTGACAAAATCAAATACAGCATTATATAGAATGTTTTTTGATTATGAAAGATATAAGAAGATTAGAAACTGGTTTGTCAGCAGCTAGAGAGACCCAGCAAGAAAGCCCCGCTCGAGGTGTCTGACTCAGTGCAACTGTTGTGTCCTGTGACAACAGCAGCATCAACAACAGCAAATGGCACTCTTTGATTCCAACATTTTTAGTCATCGTCTAAGAGAAAATGTGTAGAAAATTTATTGTGTGTAGTGGACACATTAAGATATTGCACCTTAAAAACATGAGTTTGGCATTCAGTGATTCACTGAGGGTACATCATGCCTTTATGGTAAGAGACATGAAAATCCAAGTTGCTGATCTGTTGATTTCTAAATTGCATCAAATGGAAAGTTTTTATTGCAAGTGAGAAAGTCTTCAAGCTGCTGAACATTTTCTGTGAACAACTGCATTGTATGTAGGAACGAATATATAGTTTTATTTTACCGTCTGGCCATTTACACGACCCATCCCTCATTGTTATTCAGACACGTTGATATACTGTAAATGAGATCAGTACCTCAACTCAGAGTTTTCAAAATGTTGACTGAACAGACTGCTGGCTGGGGTTGCTGAATCAAGCAGAGCCCTCTCTGCCAGCACATCAAGTTCGGTGAGTGTGGGTTTACCCAGCCAGCTCATGTGGAACGGATTTATTTTGTTAACAGGCCAACAGAATACTGATACTCGTGTTTAGGAAAACACTACATCAAGCATAGCAAAATCTAAACAAATTATCTGCATTAGACACTAGTTGAACATCAGCTATTAATGTACTACATGGAGACACCAGTCACCATGGAGCCATTCTTCAACAAAACATCTTCAAATATTATAGCACCTCAGAAACTGAGAGGGATGCGCCTGTAAACCCAGTAATCCACCTGATATGTATCAGCAGACTGATACTCATTCGCTAAGAAGACATAGTCATTACCTTAAACCTGTTAAAAAAACAACAATGACTTGGAGCAGATCTTTGTTCATGTGTCTTACACAGCAGCATTATTATATAGTACATGACTACTGTATGGCAAAGACCACAGCAGATATACAGTTGAAAAGGTTTTACGCATTTTAGGTTTTATTATGATGTATAGTTGAGACATAAATGCTTATGTCAGGTTTATTTCATGCTTAGACGGAAATCAAAGTGTGACAAATTTATGTTGAACTTCCTATGCAGCCAATATTACAGTAAAAAGTAATTAGGTGAACCAACATGGCATGAATTCCCCAAATAAAGGCATCAGCCTAAACAAGATGCTAAACTGATATAGCACTCATAATACACAAACATATTTTTATATTTTTTCTATTATATAAACAGCATGAACAGATCACAATGTAGATATCAAAAAAAAAATCTAAATAAGCGGAGCTATTTCAAGCAAGTTCAAGTTCAATCTCGACTAAAATATTAACATATGTAGAGACTGAGAGCATAAGAACAGAAATGACCAACCAGAAGGCTCCACAAACTGTGCTGAGCACACAAACATGCGGGCCGAGCAGAGCCAAGACAAGTCACATCCCACAACATTCATGTCAGCTTCAGAAACAAATACAAAGTTTGCTCGTAAAGGGAAGCAGCAGTAGCCGATGTATCAGAGGAAAGGAATAGAGAGAATAAAATATTTCTTCCACAAATCTTTTTCATGAAATTACAAATTAGGCACAGCTGGCTAATGAAATGCTACAAGAGCAGCAGTGGTAACAACAACAACAGCAGCAGAGTTAGAAGCAGCAGTTTGCAGGCAACTTTACTGACAAAAATCATTAAAACAGGTTCACCAGGAATTTGATCAAGCCATTTGGAAGAGAAAAGATTTGTATTTAGAACCTTTACGCATTTTAAAGATCATCTGCCATTGATGCTAGTGGATGGAAGCTCACAGGTGTAATTAACAATATGTACAACACCTGGATTCTACTGACATGTACCGGTTCCTGGATCCTCCCCCTGTGAATCCAGGCTCACTGTCATGGCTTGCTAAAACATGTTAAAACTGTGTTTTGGAAGTGGTGTAAGACTGTAAGACTTCGTTGTATCTCTCATATCTCTTGCTTTACTGATGTCCGTTGTGATGTGGCCACAGTCCCTATCAGTAATTACTTTAAAATCCTTTCTTATGTTGTGAATGTTGCAGCTTGACTGATCACCAATGCCTGGAGTCATTGTGGTATATAAGAGCACCCCCACGCACACACATTCACAATCACACACAAACGCGTAGGCAGATAAGGCAAAACATACACTTTCTGACCTTGATAAAATGCAGACTCATTAAACTAAGAAAACATATCAGGCTAAATCTAAATCCATACCTGACTTCAGACTATTAGATGACTCACGAGTTCTTTTTATACTCTCAATAAAATACTGTTGTTCATAACTGCACAGAATCAATACCAACTGTTTAATATTACAGAAGAACGTATGGCAGCAAGAATGGAGTAAAACTTTCAGTGGTGGTATGTAAATGCTATTTCCAAAAAATTCCAAAAATCCTTGTTATCCAAGCCAACTTCTCTATCGCTGTCTTCATCATCCTAAACATGATTTGATTGGTTATGATCTCGTTCTCTGTGCTCTGTATCTCACACTCTTTCTTTATGTCTTCCCTGGCTTCTCACATCTGCCAGGAGGACGGTGCCCTCCTCATCCCTGACTCAGATGGCTAGTGAGTGCATGTTGCTCACTCTCTCCTCCCCTTGCTTCATTTCTTTTTCTCTCAAGCAGTCTTACTCTCTCCCTCCTCCTCTTCTCTCACTCTCTCTCTCTCTCCTTTTCACTTCGGGTCCCTTGCTCCACTCCCTCTCCCTTACTCCCACACTGCTCTGTCACTCACTCACACACTCATATCAGCTCTCCCTGTGCGCCGTCTCCACCATCGGACATCGTCAGTGTGTCTGCGTTTTGCCAGGTGGACGCACTCCCCACAGTCACCATTTCCACCCCGGAGAGTTCCACGGTGGCTGCGCAGCCCCTTCCCCGGCTGAGCATCGGGCGGAAGACCCTGGTGGCAGCTGCAGTGGGGGTCATGCTGGTCCTGGTTCTGGTGGTCCTCATCCCCGTGCTGGTGAGCTCCGTTGGCACAGGTGGCATAGATGACAGCTCGAGCCACTACGAGATGCTGGGTACCTGCCGTATGGTTTGTGACCCCTTCCCCAGCGCTGGCACGACGGGAACAGGTGTGCACGTAGGAACGGATACAGCAACCACAGGCCTACAGGTGGACAACGACGCTGATCTGAGTGATCACAGCATCGGCCCACCGCTGCCTACTTACAGTGCTCATGGCCCACAAGGCAAACCAGGACGTCCGGGCAAGCCTGGACCCCCAGGACCACCTGGAGAGCCAGGCCCACCAGGACCCAAAGGACCACCGGGAGATGGTGTGGACATCGTACGGACTGGGATTCTGGGTTTAGGGGGTAAAGGGGCAGTTAGCACAACCACCTACAACACCACTCCTCGGGTGGCATTTTATGCAGGACTACGAAACCCTCAAGAAGGTTATGATATTCTTCGATTTGATGACGTGGTGACTAATATTGGAGGTAACTACGAGGGCGCAACGGGCAAGTTCACCTGTAAGATTCCTGGCACCTACTTTTTCATCTACAATGTGCTGATGAGGGGAGGAGATGGCACTAGCATGTGGGCTGACCTGATCAAGAATGGTCTGGTGGGTATCACTTCTAACTCTTCAGACACATTCTCAAAAAGCCAAATGTTTAATGATTTACTGTTGAATTTGACAGATGTTATAACCCCAGTTTCTCAAAGTACAAAAAGTAGAGAATTATCCATTTACTGACATTATGTGTTCCCTGAATCACACACTGAGATGAATCTACATCAAGATGCTCAGGGAGTAGTGAAACCAGTGTGCTGGCAGTCTAAATTGAGTAGTCATGCATTCATGTGGATAGTGATTTTAGGTCCGTCTTGGTCTGGTGTTATAGTCCAGTATAATGACAATGCACAGTGGCACGCTGCCAGATTGCGTATCTGTGCATATTACACATCCAATGATGTACACGTTGAAGTGAGTGGAAGGAGTGCAGCGCTATCTCAACTCTGCACACATCAAAACACAGCCTGGGGTAGTGGCTAGTTCAAAGCTGGTGCCCTTTGAAATACAACAAACTTCATGGAGCCACGATGTGCTAGTATGCGTTATCAGACTGCCTGTCAGACCCAGCCGTTTCAATATCAAATCATGATATTTGCCAGGTTCATGGGTAATTTTGTAATGTCTTTAAAGCCTCAAGTGATGACACTGATCAAACACCATGTAAATCTGAGTCTTGACATTTTCCTGCAAACATCACAGCCAGGTTGCAACAGGCTGTACAGAAAGTGGACCAAATAACACAAACAGCTGTTTATTATAATGCAGTCCTGTACAAGGGGCACACAGTAAATACCATATTCGTGAGGCTAATACAGATCAATTTTAGTTGAGACTGAAGGTTCAGTTTTGCAGTCATTGCTTTTTGGTGTTTTACTGGGTTGCACTGCAATATATACCACTTGATATGGACCGACACATACAATTTCAACATACACCACTCTGTACGCATTTTGCTGTCATATCGGAGCGGATCATCCTGTAAGGTATTTGCCTTATTTTTTTCCCCAAGGGAACAAAATACACCACAGCACCATCAACAACACTAAATCCTCTCTCACCTGTCCTCACAAAAATAGACATTTTAAGTTCTGTTAATGTGATGTTTACGATCACATTGATCAGACTTTAACCTAAGCTTGCAAACGTTTTTGTAAAAGAAGGGTGTAAAGAGGGATGTGCACAAATACTTTAAGGACAAAGTGGCTGAAATTTTAAAAAGGGCATCGTTTCCCACTCCTCACCCCAACCACATCTTATTAAATGTGTGGCCAAACACACACACACACACCTCTTACAACAAAGACTATATTTTTAATAATTAAAAAGCATAGACAAGCAATTTAAAGGTAGTAGAAAGTTAATAACAAAATTTACATTTGCAATCCAAAAGGCACTAATATAGTAAATGGAGAGAGACTGTGTTAGAGCTGGAAGCTAGATATTTTAATCACAGTGATTCACCTGTTGGTGGACTGTTGTTTTCTGAAGACTTCTTCAAGCTGCCTCCCCCAGCTCTTAACCTCTCTGCCGCTGTCTGCTTTCCAGGGCAATGGCACTGTGTGCAGCACCAGACACAAAGTTTCTTATACAGAGCTAAATTTACCAACTGCAGTTGAAAATGAATTGATTACTGTCTCACGCTGTCGTGAACAACATGAGTTCTGAGATGAAACATGAAAAAACTATTATTAAACAGCTTCCTTGGGTTCTTCGAAAGAAATTAAGTATTTTGCCAGATCCTAACACACACCACTGAGGTTCACGCTGATAGTTACATAACCAAACACAAATGCAGTCTCTATGTGGTTAATGAGGACCAATTACGAACAATGAAGTCATGTAAACTTGGCTTCAGTCAAACATGCAAACCAACTATAACTGCTGATTAAATCACCATATATCACGATGCAACCTAATTTGTGTTCATTCACACATACAGGAGAAAAGAAGTTCTAAAGGCAAAAGATGCAACAAAAATAAAATGATCATTGATTAAGTATTCATTTGGCTCAAGAGGAGGCCAAAATGGTGTCCTGCCAGTTTAGCCGCTAAAATGTCCCTGGTTAAAATTACGATATCACACAACTTACACAGTTTTCCACGTTTACAACATAGCGTATGACACCATCTTACTGTAAATGAACTTTTCAGTCAATTTCTTTTTGGATTGGACATTATGCTGCTACAGTGGAGTGATGCTGGACACAAGGAGGGAAGTGAGTTTGGGCTGCATTGCCATCATGTCTCAGAAATCCATCATCATGCTGTCATCTGTGGCTCAAACTCTCCTCTCAGACCCTGCGGCCTCTTGAAATACACTTTTGTACTTCACTGGTACTGATTAGATCTCCTTGTTCCTATTTTGGTTCTAACTTAGTTTAGAAGCTGTCGCCACAGTCTGGTTGAAGGAGGGATTACACTTTTGTGATTGGTCTGGTGAAGATGCAGCATAACAGCCAACCTGGCAACCCAAATCATTATACATTAGCTAAAGCTTAGAGGGGATATGTCCCTTCAGCGGCTAGCTGTACATGTAGAACAACTTCTAACACCCTCAGTAACTCCCTCATGTTGACATGATGACACTTAAATTTGGAAAGGAATTTTTCAGTGCTCCACCCAGAAAAAGGTGGATGCGCTGTAAGAGTAGAACATGAGGCAAAGGGATAGTCTGTGCTGCCATCCTTCCTCAGAGGCAGACTGACTCAAGCCTGACCCTATCAGTTGAGTCATGAGAAGAAACAACAAGATATTCACCACAGGGGACACTCTTTACACCAACTCTCAAATTTACTCCACTCTTCTTGCAAATACTCTCTTCCTTAAATAAAAAAAATAAATATCTTTCTGTCCAACTCATACATGGCAAATAAATGTGCAGCTCATTTAGTGAGTTCTAATAATCATGTATAATCATTTATATTTGCATTGTATGCTGAAAAGTGAATGCATTTTGCTAGCAGTGGTTGGTTAACAATTCTTCATTGTAAATATTTTCCTTGGCGTTCTACTAGCATTTACATTTCTTTATTTCCTCTCTCCTTGTCTGTGTGTGCGTGTCATATTCCAGGTCAGGGCCAGCGCTATTGCCCAAGACCAGGACCAGAGTTATGACTACGCCAGCAACAGTGTCATCCTTCATTTGGATGCAGGCGATGAGGTTTTCATAAAATTGGATGGGGGCAAAGCTCACGGGGGAAACAGCAACAAATACAGCACCTTCTCAGGGTTCATCCTCTACGCCGACTGAGGACTGGACAGGATGTGGGCTCAGAGGTGAAAGGTCACAGCCAGAGGACATTCACTTCCTGACTTTCACTTGGCTCCTGCAGTAAGGTTAATGTTGCCCATAGCCACTGATCCGCTGCCAGATTGTTTTTAAGGATGCATAAGATCAGTGCCGATACGGCAGTTAAGGCCGTGGATCTGTGGTTATCGGTAACTGTCTACCTGCTCCTCCATACATCCCATTGTATACAGGGTGCCTATGCCACTACTCTGATGGACGCGAGCCACGTAACAGCGACTGTCACTGTCCATGTGTCATGCTGAGGTGCAGTAACAATTCTGACAGTGCAGAAGCCTCGCCATCATTTTTGAGCTGTCATGTCAAATGCAAGTCTGGAAATCCAGCAGTTGTGGCGACTGCAGTGTTCGTAAACGTGCCGTTTTAGATTTATGTTTTCTCATGCTGTTTGTATGATAAGGTGTTGTCCTTCAACGACAGAGGAGATATATTCATTCTCAAGAAATACTAATTTGTCAAATACTGGGTGCCAAGATGAGATTATTCTTGTGTTGAATGGCGGTGTCACAAAATGTACTGTGTCTCAGTGTGATGGTTTGGAAAATCATGTCATATTAGCCCATCATATTCGGCATATTGTTAGTGTATAAACTGTACATTTGATATTGAATCTTGATGTCTGAACACAATCAAAATAGTGAACATGCACCATATTGTGTGTGTCTGTTAAAAAATATAGCTGTTATAGCTGTGATAGATAGTTGTACAATTATATCATGTAATGGTTAATGTGCCATTTGTAAAGACCCATTTATTTAATTCATGCATGTAAGACCTGTTAAAATGTTCTGTATGTTTCCACAAATGATAAAGAGAAAATACAGTGACCTTAAATCAAGTTTAAATTACAAGACGTGGGCTGGAAGAACATCTATTGCTATTGTTTTTACTTTTAATGTCCATGATTTCTCTTCTTTTTTTTGTTGCATTTACTCACACATTATGTAGTTAATTATGTGGTTAATGTCACTCACCTCATCTATTTCTTGATCAGCTGTTCTAATCTCTCATTTTCCAGTGAAACCAGCATTTAGTCTCGCAAATGTTACGAACAAGAGAGCCACATCAGCTCAGCGAGAGGCAATCAATGCAGAGATGATCGTTGAGGGAAAGGGAGAGCAAATCACAGCTGTGTTAAATGCCAAATGAGGCGGGAGATGATTGTGTTTCAGAATCAAAGGGGGCACGCGTTTTTTCCTCTAATGGGTGTGGAGACGCTGAGATGTAGCAGGAGAAAGTCAGGGGGACGGGTGTTAAAACATATCATGGCAAAGCTTAGATCAGTGTCGGAAAGCGATCCAGGCAAATTAGGCTCTACTGTGACGCCGACATCAGTGTCAGAGACAAGAAAATAGCTTCCAGGGCTAAACTGTAAAAGCCAATATATTTTTTTTCTTAAGAGCGCCGCTGTGATATTGTGCCTTTGACATGGGCCACACAGGGTCCAAAACTCTCTCTCTCTCTCTCTTATATAGTTTGAAAGACCAAGTTAAGAGTTTAAGAACAAAAGTTTGACGGCGTGACGAAATAGATGCACATTCACTCAGTCGCCAAAGCTCAGCTCAGTGTGCTGCTCGAAGCTCAATTAAATTCAATTAAATTCAGCATTTTGAGGTGCAAATTGGTGTAATAGTGTACACTTGATTAAAATGAAGGGAAGAGACTAGACTGCTGCACTGTTCGTCATCACGTTGTCTGTTTGACTGCTTTATGCAGAAAAGGCCAGGGAGCCCTCTGGTCTAAACTTAAGCTTGTCTTAAGACAGCACAATTCCTCCAGACACAATTAAGACCGAGGGTCCGTGCCTGAGCAGAGGTCACCCGAGCCACGGGGCAGCTGAGCACTAGCACGGGCTGTTTTCTTCTTGCAGGGTGTATGAGCACATCGTCAAATTAGAGAGACTTCATGTCACAATGTCAAAGACAAACGCCCCAGGTCGGCGAGAAACAGCTTTCACTGCTGAAACCACTGGAAGTGAACGTTGCCCGAGAGTCTGCAACATCTGTACTTTTCCTGAAGTCCTCGGGGAGAAACACAAACAGGGCAAAATCATTCTCATGAGAAAAACACTTAAGAGACACGGGGGGATTATGCCAGAAGTTCAACAGCATTAACCCTTTTAAAATATACAAGTGAGGACAGCGAAGAGAAAATGCACCTGAATTCATTTGTCTTCTTCCCCAGAACATAATTAGTACTTTGGGACTGCCATCATGCCAGTAAATAATACTAATTATTGCATTACATTGCACAGATAAACAGAAACCCCCTATTAAGCCTTCTACCCATCCCTGTTTGAGTCATTTATCCAGGTCAGACTCACAGTGACAACAGGGGTAAGCACAAAACCGTCTGTGTGAAGCGTAGAAAAATTCTCCTGGCAGGAACCATCTTTGCCTCATCCTGCAAAACTGGGTGATCCTTACTCAAGCTATTGTGCTTGTGTAAGCGACACAAACCCCCTCCTCGGGGAGTGTTTGGTTTTGATGGTGACTTTAGCTGAACAACCTACCCAACAGGACACTCTGGGGGCCGGTGGTTTAATTTATGATGAAACAGCATCTGGACTGTGCGCAACGCTTGAACCTTTGACTCACATTTCATCTCATGTCCTCCCTAACTTTAAACAGGACCAGGGTTTGAAGATAAGTATTTCCCTGAGAAGCGCTGTAAGCTGCTTTTTGTTGACGTAAGCGTCGTCTCTTGGACTCGGCTGTGGGGATATTTGGAGATTTCCTACTGTACCTTTTTTCATCATGTGTAAGTAGAGGGATTTGAAAGATTATGCCTCTGCTGCAGACTTGTTTTAATTTAGGTAATCTCCAGCCGATGCAAATGTAACTGAAGGAAATTTTGATTTCATTCACTCCCGCCCACTCCCTATCAGTAAACTGAGATGGCTTCAGCTTGACATTTGCAGGGGCCAATTGGTGAGGCGTGAGGCTTATCAGGCTACTGCAGAGTGCGCGTGCATGACTGTGGATCTGTGTGTGTGTTAGTGTTTGGGTCAGCGTTCGGGTCAGCGTACGTGTGTGTCCCTGCATGTGTCTTTAGTCTGAACTAGACAGGAGAATACAGGGCTCGGAGAGAGAACCTCCCCTGAAATGTCTGAAGTGACATTAATGAGCCCTTGGTGTTGTTATCTTGAGCGTCCCCACTTAACTCACCAGGGGAGATCCAAATTAGAGATAGATGCTTTAATTGTTGAGCTAAATTGCCCGTTGTGCTCAACTACACTTCCTCCCATCAAATGCACAGCCCCCTTTCCCACGCTTATGTACTCAAATGTTTTTTGCATATGTGCACTTAGGGAGAGGTTTTCTTTTACACAAAGAGATCAGAAATCTCCATTTGATAAAAGGTCACAAAGCCACAGCCATGCTAGCATCTTCATGCGACCGTGCTCTGCAAGCTGCTGCATTGTCCAACTGCTGGGGTTGACAGGACAGCTTTGCAGGTACACTATATGGACAAAGGTATTGGGACACCTGACCATTGCACTAACAGGGACTTAAATGACATTGCGTTCTAAATACAGCTTCCACTCTTCCTAAACCAAGATGGTGGACTGACATTGCCGTCCACAGAGCGTTGCCACTAGCATGGCTTAAAATGAGTGTCTCCTCAACACTGCCTGGCTGTCAATAACTACTGACATTGTACAGAGTCTTCCCAGCTGCTCTGCCATGCATTTCAGACCTGCAATCTCAAGGGTCACCACAAGCCTTTACAAAGTACCTTGACTTCTAAAAATAAACAGTTAAGTCTTGTGTGTACAGTAGCTGAACTCATCCTCAGTGTGCACTCTGAAATGCAGCATACCTCTAGCACCTCACTGAACTTTTGTCTGCCTATACTATCAGGAGTCTGCAAAGATGTCACAGTCATTATTGTTAAATGTGCTTAAGGTACATTAGCAGATACAAAATTACTTTCGTGCAGCACTACGTCAGAAGTCCCATCACGCCTGCATAAGGACGGCTCTGTTAATATGGAAACCTGGCATTCATTATGTCCTCAAAATCCCAATAAAAGGCGTGATTACAAGGAAGAAGCAGGTCGTGATTGATCTTTGCGAGACCTTGAATCTTGGTCGTATTGTGAAAAGGACAATGCTCTCATCAGTTCTTGCTGCTTTCTCATCAGTTTTCTCAGCTTTGTGGTGGTGTGGTCAGCAAAGCCGGAGGAGAGGTAAGTATTTGTGATACGCTCTAACACTGTAGAGTTTTAAGTGTAGAAAGCAATGCTGCTGATGCTTATGAGCTGACTTGATATGATTCACCAGACACTTACATAACATGCAAATGTCCGACATTGTTTATATACTTGCACCTTACCATTAACTTAACTTATGATCCTTATTATTATCTGTTTACATTTCTGGCACTGTGTAAATTTGGCTTTTGCACCTTATTTGTTAGATTTTGTTTTTATTTGCACTTTTATTTCCTATTTTGTAGTGGACATTGCGTATCAACGTCCCTCAGGATCCATCTGTGATATCTATGATGTTGTTACATTACATACATACATTACTTACATTCAGCTAACAAAAGGGTCTCTGGGAAAATTTCTGAAAACTTGGGTAGAGGGCAATGGAGGAAATATACAAGTTATGTCTCACAACGATGACAGGCGTTCATGCCAATGTACAGAAAATTGGTTCTTGAAATAATCACACAATAATCACTGGGGCACACCGATATAATTATAGAGTTCTTAACAGGTTAAACACTAGCCTGCACGGGCAATTTGGTCTACCAGCTTATATGCTTCTGACGGCCTGCAATGTAAGTGTTGTTTCTTGGAGTAATGGCTGTGGTGCACCACAGTGAGTGATTCTGTTCTTTGCTCATGGCAGTCGTTAGGTAAAGTTGCCCCAGTGGTAGACATACATGCGCAAAGTCATTGCGTCTTGCATTAGATCATGTATGCATGGGTGCGTTACCCCTCATCCTAGCACTCCTTGGGACAACATGACAACGCGCAGCCCCCACGTTCTTCCTCATCGTCGTGCTCGGTCTGGGGATTGTCCAGTGTGTCAGTGACTCAATACCGACGTCCTCGTTCCCTCATGGCCCTGACTGAGTCGGGGCTAACACATAGGGACAGGTTGAGTCATGTGTCCGGGGACGCTCCGCTGGCGTGTTGCCTGTCTGTTCACCTCACCGCAGTCTCATGGATGCAGTCTGACAAGAGGCTACGGAGGCGCTGCAAGTGCCCCTTCCTCAGCATGACACCAGATGCCAGAGTTCAAGAACACTACAGTGGTTACAGTTTCTCAGGCCAGTGCAGTCTACCCGCTGGTGTCGGGCTGCATTTGTGAGCTGTTGTGTGCTTGGGGAGAGCGGGCACATCAGCGGCTTTGTGGGCTTTTCATCACTGCTCTTTTTGTCAGTTTGTGCTTTAGCATAGCCTGAATCAACATTTCATCGTTAAGAAGTGGTTCTCATTGGCCAATAATCCGTAAATCTTCATGTTAAATATGACAAATTCACCCTGTTGCACAACCAGAGATAATCTTTCACGCCCAACCATCTCTTCACTCGCGGTTACTTCCATCAAATATTTCTAGTCAGCTCAGAGAAATGAAACCCCTTTCGTTTGCTCCTTGAGTCTCCAGAAGACACTTAAAATAATTGCCTCCGTTTTTTTCTAGTCAAGTAAAGGTGCCTGTAGAAAACAATGTGGGAACTTGAAAATTATATCTATATATATATATATAAAATGGTCTCACTTAACAGATGGCAAATCCATAAATGTAGAAGGTGTGGATGCTTTATATTCTGGTACAGCGAGGTAGTGATTCACTGTGATTATTATTGTCTGTGCAGCCTGGTGGAGTTTTTGTGTTCAGAGCAAGTAAAACAAACTCATTTACATTTGATGTTTGAGATAGAGACAAAATTATGTGCAACCAACTGTAGCAGCTACACAGGAAATATCCTATCTTGATGGGAGCATGAAAAGCACACCTACCTTGCCATTACCTGTTTTTATCAATGCTAGCTAGCTGCAAGGCTCCAGGGATGGCAGTGCCAGTCGGTCGGTACACCACTATGGTACATACCTCAACAGCTACTGACTGGATTCTCCCTCCTCTCCTTCCTTGTGTACTTCATCAAGATGCTGAATGCACTTGGAGTGGAATAGTTTTATACAGTTCTTCCACCCCCAACCAGAACACTGAAGAAGAAACTACAAATTACTGCATCTGTTCATTTTATTATTGACACCAGTGCTTTTCCTACTGAGATGTGTCAAAATGTCTTCTGTCAAAATGGCCCATAGGAAATGGAAATGTACCTGGTGATGTAGACCTTGCGACGTTGAGAAATCGTTTGAACCTTTGTTCAGGTTGTAGGTGGGTGCAGCAAAGTTTATGAAAAATCATTCATGTGTTGACTGGCCCATCCTATTAGCTGCCACAGAACAAGACAATGAGTAAAATGTCAATCAAACACCGTCACCGTACTGAGACAAAGTCTGATTAGTCAAATAAATGAAATAAAAACTTTGTAGGGGCTTTAACAATTATATCAAAGCCAGATTTGGGACCTAATTGTTGCTCTTGCATACACACTCACATACATAAATACTAAAATGTGTCCACAACTGCCATGTCTTGTTTTAACTGATAATTTGCTAAAATGGCACAGCTGAATTGCTATTAACAAAAGGCTACTGAACACAGAAAGCCTATTACCCTCCAGGGCAGCATGTACTTTCACGGCTGTGATAAAAAAAAAAAAAAAAAAATTAGCTCCTTGACAAAGACTGACTGACTAACGCAGCAGTAACTGAAAATTAATTCAGACCGTCAACTATCTAGAGCTGCGGCCGAGTTTTGGTGCGAAGCTATTTATTTTGCTTGCCTTTGCCCAAGCTGCTTTACCTTCGCTGATGGCAGGAGGCGGGGGAAATGATGAAAAACCACTCAGACAGGAGATTCCAAAATGTCGACACGCTGTGGTGCCGTAGGCCAACTCTCTGAACATGATGGCGAGATTATAGAAGTCTTTACCCCCTGCCATCAGAAAATTATTTGCTCTGCTCCTGGAGAGGACCCACAACACACAATAAAGCAGTGGGTTGCGCCTGCATCCATGTACTTTTACAAAGTGTAACAAGGCGACTTAAGACTTTCACCTTTTAGCTTGACACCTTCAGAATTAAACCCAATTTATATTCAGACCGAGACTTTGCCACCATTCTCTCCCTGGGGCATTCACACTTGCTGGTACAGATATAGTCCTCCTTCCATGCTCTGCATCTGGCCTCTGTCTGTCTCTGAGAAAGAGGCAGAGAAAAGGCACACTTGAAAATCTCTGCTGAACAGCTGGCTGGTCAGTAAAGCAGGTTAACACCACCACCCCACCACCCCCCCGGATCACGGTGGTGGAGCCAGATTAAAAAGAAAAAAAAAAAAAGCAACTGAAGAATGGACCATAGTCTTCATCGTGGGTCTGAATGACGGACAGCTGTGGATGGATTAAATTACAGTGCGATTGTGCGCATTATGGAAACTTGCAGGTACTGTTTTGCATGTGTGTAAAAGATTACACTCTTGTGTGTGTGTGGCTGTTTGTGGAGCCTTGCTTGACTGCCCCCCCCCGCCTCCCTTCCACCCCCACCACAGCCCGAGTCACTTTGCATTAATTCTGCAGTGGCTTGACAAAAACAAGGAGCAGACCAGTAGGGGCTTTCAACGGAGCCAAGTGAGCCACACAAGCTAGTGGGACCTCAGTGCCAGGATGATGTCACCACGCCCGCCCGTGGGCCTGAATCTTCATGCCGAAGCTCTGATGTGGACAAGAGCAAGGACATCATATCTCACCATTAATATAGGTTTATTATTCTCTTCTCCCGAAGTCCTGTTACTAACACATTTTCCCGTAGGATCTAATTACATCGCTGTCTTTTCCATAGAATGCTTGGTTGGAAGATGATGAGTTTCAATATTGCCAACATGAATTCAGTTCATTACTATAAGGGCCAGAGCTGCAAGGAAAAAAAAAATATTTTAGAGAGCAGCAAATATATGCAGGTTCTCAAATCTCGTCTTTGCCCTGCATGATTGATACTAAGTGATGAAATAACCGACAGATAAAACAATGATGTCCCAATGATGTCACCGGGATTACCTTGACTTGGGGTTGACTTGGTTGTATTACAAACTGGAGGTGCAGGGTTTGAAAGATGTTACTTAACATGCAGGGAAAGTCTAACAAAGACTAGACTGGTAAGTTGCACTATGGGAAATGTAGGATTCAGTGTTTTTGATGGAGTCTGATACGTACTAGTGACTAAAATCCAACATATCTCTGTCTCTGTTGCTTCAATTTTGATTATTACTTTTCAGATTTGTGTGTTCCAAGTCCTGCAGCTTAACGAAGGTCCAATCCTAAATCGCCGGAGTACACCTTTAAATAACCTTTAATGTCCTTGTCACGCTTCCACTGATATCTTAACTGAAGTACACCAACAGTGTTTCAATATCTCCATAATTTTTACTCTACTTTGACTAATAATTTGAATGATATGTATTTCTCAACACAAATACTCCTCCGTCTGGCAGTCTATGTGGCGTTTTTTTCAGCGTTTGTTCAAGTTCAACATCTAGACTAGAGTTGAGGTTTTCAGATCATGTGTTAGATTGTCACTGAATAATGTCACACAGTCCTGCTTGCGTATACTAAAGTGATCAGAGGCAAACGTCCCCAAACCACCTTCATCAGATCAATTTAAAAACAGCCTTCTGGTGTCAAACTGCATAATTATCGTTCTGCATAGCGAACATGCTGTGTAAATAACAAGCGAAACAGATCTGAGTGGAGGACATGAAATGTGACGCAGTAGAAGTAAAATGACAAAACAGGGAAAACTGGCACCATCTGACAGCTGTTGTTATTTTAAAACAGTAGCACTGTATCATTTAGACTTCATTTAAGCAGCTAGTGTTACAAACGTTGTGTTTGAGTTACAAGTGAGAGTACACAGAAAACACTTAATATTTACAGAGGACAGCTTCAAGTGTAAGAAAATACAGTGATAGATATAAAGTCTCTTAATTCATGTAAATTCAAACTGTTCCCATTTAAAAAATGGATTGTCCAACACATTCTGTCGTTTATCTTCATTACATAGGTCATTATCATACAGTCATATTTTGCAAGCCTCAGACGGTTCCTACAATGTTTTAAACTTATAATATTCATGACTGGGGATAGCATTGACATTTCGCACTAAAACTAAAAGGTGACAGTCCGCGAACCACAAGCCACGGTGACTTCTGCACATCTAGAGTTGTTAAGACTGTACAGCTTTTTTTGACTTTTTCATTTGTTCTCTGGTATTGGTATTTAAAATCTATACAAGTCACCCAAAATTGCTAGCTTGGATAATCATTCATTCAATTCAGTGCAAAAGGTCTAACAGAATAAAATCTCTTACTTTTTTGTACAATTGTCAGTTCTGCCTTTTTTTTCCCCACTAATGTTAGTTAAGATTTGCACCAAAAACGAAAAGCTGAACCACATTTTTGGTCGCAGACTGTCATCGCTGTATCGGGGAAGTGTGTGCAACGACTGAGCTTCACATGTGTTAAATATCTGACCAAAACCAACTCAAACTGCACATAGCAACCCTTCACACCAAACCATATTTGTCAGTGCATGTTGTGTCAAAACTGTAAGTCAGTGTTCACTGCAAACAGAGCATGTCACACCTCTGAGCTGTAGCAGTTGGTGCTGTAGAGGTAATCTCACAGTAAATTGCACCCTGACGTGCTATCGCCTGCTTCTTTTTCGCACCCTCATCTCTGACCACATCCTGGACCAAATACCCTTTATCCTCCTCCCCCTCGCCTGTCCTCTGTTAGGATAAAAGTATCTTGACTGCATACAGCAGTATCCCACCCAGACCAGCAGTGGCTGCAATAGCAATGGCCCTCACTAACAGGAAGTCCATGGAGTCCTCCAGCTTTGTGTGCAGCCGCAGGACTTGCCGGTGGGTGTCCTCTCGGCTGCCTGAGTTCTCAATAACATGATTGGCCAAGCCACGCTTTTCATTGAGCGGCATCTGTGCAGCCACGCGCTGCTCGGCCTGCTCCTGGGTCAGGCCGTCCCTCTGCATCAGGCGCGATAGCTGAGTGGCAGGGTCACTGAAAAGGAACAGACAATGGAGGTTATTTATGGTGCAGCCAGCGCGCCTTGTTAAAAAAATCCAGAGGCAGTGAGTCACGCTAATAAGGCACAGAGAGAGAAAGAGATGGGCAGAGGTAACCAATAACTCACAAAACTGGGCTTAATGGCCAGTTTCTGGCAAAAACAAACCTTCAAAACATTTAATGAATTAAAATATAAAAATTGTAAACAATCAATCTAAAAAACTCTGAAGCGATAGGAGAATATGGAGAAAACTGAGCAGTGGTCTTACCAGTAAACTACAACAGTGTGGTTTAGAAACTGAGTGAGACGCCTGGTTTCAAAGAGAAGCGGCACATCCAGCACGACGTAGCGGTACCCTAAGGAGACCGAACACATTTACAGTCTGGCATTCGAAAAATACAACAACAATACAACACAACACAATACAATATACAACAAGAGGTGCACGTCTAAATTTATTTTCTCAATGCACTTGAGAAATCTCGAGTGGGAGTCATGTCTCTTGCAGTAGAAAGTTAGAGCAATGGGCCTGTGAGCAGCAGCTACTTTTATCCCCAGTCCCCATCATTGCTTTGCAAAACAGCCTTGGCTCATTTTTCCCTTTTAACTGAGCCAAACTCAGTTCCTCCGTCACCTCTGAGAAAGTAGAACAGGATCTCTTTGAGCATTGCTTTATGGATCTCCGGGTGGGTGATGGAGTTCAGCAGCTTCCTCTTCTCCTCACTGGCGAAGATGAGCTGACCCAGCTTCTGCCGGTCAATCTCGCCGTTCTCAAGCAGGATCTCTGGCCCGAAGTGGTAGACGATGCGGGAGTAGGCAGGAGTGTGAGGCTCCACAACTGATCTCAAGAAAAGAAAGTAACGTTTGCTTTTTATATGATAAGAGTATTTTGATTGAGGACAAGACAAAGACAAACCCAGTTAGTATAAAATGTTGCTAAAGCCCAAACTTCTGTTGTGATTTGACACCATATAAATAAAACTGATTTGACTTTTATGTTCTCCTACATGCAGCTCGGCACTTTTCACCTAGTTCTGTGACCTTTTTATCTTCACTACATAACCAAAGTATCATCCCTGCAGTCAGCCGTCGTGATTCATGCGCTCTCTCTCTCCAAGCGTTAGTCTTAATGAACCTCCTACAGGCCCCAGCCCCTTTATGTCAATTTCAGCATAATATCAGTTGCTATTACACCAAGTAGAGTTTGCTTAGTGTCATAGGCGAATCCCAACTCCCACATCTTAGTTTATTTGAGAGACAAGAGTTGAACAGTTTGGAGAGGATAGGTCTTCACCAACCTTTCCTGGCCACAACATCAGCATCGATAATGGGGCAGCCAAGCTCCCGCAGCATTGAAGACACTGTGCTTTTTCCTGAGGCAATACCTCCTGTCAGCCCCACCAGGAACATCTTCAAGCAAAGACACAGAGAGATGTACCCAAGCCCTCAGCAAAGTAATAATGCTGTTAACAGTTTGCAGTGACTCACAGAAAATAAACATAAATAAATGAAATTTCTGCACTGGCACAGCTGGACTAGTTTGTAAACAGCACCAACTAATAATGAAATATATAGAAATGTCGCTTCTTGCAAAAATATACAAGCCACACATGATATACAGTGTAATATGTATATATCCACACATAATAATGTCAGTAAACTTCACAGTATGCAGGGAATTGGTACAACCTTAAGAAGACAAATACCAAAGCTATGGACACATAAAAGTGTTTCCACAATTAATTTCTGGGAATACTTGGGTACTTGGGTGTGCAGTTAATTATAAAAGCTTTGCTATCAAATGTCAGGCAGCTGATGTCATTTGAACTTTCCTTTTGAAATTGAGTGTTCCAAAGGCTGTAATGAAGTTTAACAACACGCCCCCTGCTGTGGAGGTGCTGAGCTACACTCAGCTACACGGTTTATGAACTACTTCGCTTGCCAGCCAACTTGGGAGCCTAACTTATATGACTGATAGGAACATCGGCTCTTAAATTACTCTTGACTAAACGTCAAGATAAACCCGGGCGAGGCTCAACAGCTGCCTCACGATCCAGCTAGAGAGGGAGAAGCTAATTGTTTACAAACTGTATATACCGTTATACACAAAGACACCTGGGGCCCGTTTCATGAAGCAGGTTATGTGGAAACTCTGAGTATGTTAAGCCTGAAATCAGCGAAACCCTGAGTTAAGCGTTTCAAGAAGCGAGGTAAGTTAACCCTGAGATCGGGGTAAGTTCAGGAGTAAGTTAAGCCCGTTTCATAAAGCGAGGTAACTCATACTCAGAGTCTGTTACCGCGGTAACTTAGTCTGTGAACATAACCTGGTCGGGAGCAGGTTTTATCCCAGAAACCCTGAGTTTGTCTCCGACTCCTCCCCTTTACGGAACATAAGCCTGAACCGTTTCCTTATTCACCGAGTCTCCGTCGAACCTGCTAAGTTTACGAAAATCGAGTGTGTGTTTCTGGAGGAGCCTGTAGACGAAGAAGCAATACTGATTCACAGAGAAATGTGATTGCGTCGGGCGAGGATTTTCCTCGCACGTCTGGGTAATTTTTCATCCTGTCCCGACTTTTTATATGAGCCTTATCGTTTTTCGTTACAGTCACTGCAATACATTCACAACCTCATCCGTCCTGTCATCACTCACATCACCCACCGTGGCCGTGCACTCACCACTGAACAGATACTTTACGTTGCTCTACGTTTCTGCAAACGGGAGTGTTTTATACAACATGCAGAGCACATAAGTAAAGCACCTGTTTGCAGAGCTGTCAGAAAGGTGAGCCTCGCTCTGAAACGGTTTCTCTCAGTTTGTCTTGTTTTTCCTGGCCACAAGCCTGTGAGAGCCATCAAATGAATAATAATTTTTCTGTTAACATGTTGCTGAGACCTCTGGGAGCAAAGATTTGAATGTCTTTTAGGATTTCCCAATGTGACTGGCCGCATTGATGGCACTCACATTCCTATCACTGCTCCTTCAGAAAATGAATATTATGTGAACAGGAAGTCTCATTTTCTGTACTGTTAAAATCGTTTGTGATGCAGCTCACATCATCACAAATGTGGAAGCCAAGTGGCCTGGGTCTGAGCATGGCTCCTGTATATATCAAGAGTCTACTCTGAGCAACAGAATATACTGTGGCAAGTGGCCTGAAACACTGCACTGGTGGCTGTTTGTCACTGTAAAGAGCTTTGAAAAATATCTGTACTAAATAAATGTGACTTTACTTGCAGGAGAGATTGAAGGCTTCCTTCTGGGTGACAGGAGTTACCCCTGCTAACCCACACTCATAACTCCTTACCCAGACCCTCAACCAGGCCCCCAGCAGCACTTCAGTGTGGCACACTGCAGTACCAGAGCCAGGGTAGAGATGACTGTAGGCCTGCTGAAAGCCTGTTTCCAGGGCTTGCATCATCTCAGAGTAACCCCTGAGAGAGCCTGTGACATAAGTGTGGCATGTGTTATTCTCCATAATATTGCAACTATTAGAGGAGAGCAACACCCTGCCCTACAAACAGAAGACCATGAGGAGGACCCCATCCACCTCCCAGAAAACCAGGATGGAAGAGCAATCAGAGATCTCATATGCAATAATCATTTTCCAGGTTAAATCAATAAAAGCACGACCACACTGTCACACATTGATTTTATTTAGTCTTCCTTATATCCTACAGACAGAGAGAGACAAAGAGAACATTTTTCTGTTAGTTTTTCATATTGTTCCAATAATAAATTAAATTTACCTGTGACTGCACACCCACCTCTAAGTTGTATTTAAGTATCTCGATTTCCAGATCTGCCTTTTGGATCTGGCGGTCCAAGTACACCATTTCCTTATCTGTTATATATTATTCTACATGTACAATTGTACAGAATTAAACTGTGTTGTTTACTGAAACTCTCACTGTGTTCATTGGTGCTGCAGAGTTTGATGGACGCTCTTCATGCTGTCCAGTTACGCTCTGTTAAAAAAGGATAATATGTTAATATAAATCCATACAAGCATGTCACATACATGTAAAGCTGATCTAATATGATACCTCTGTAGGCCTTTCTGTGACAGCAGACACAGTGTCTTCATCTTCATTATCCTTTGAAGACAAGCATTTTATTCTGTGAACTTTACACCACTATTGGTTATGAGTTTTGGTGTGTTGAGTTACATACAACAGGTTGGAGTCTGGAGTCTGCCCTCTTTCTGTTGGCCAGGCAGGAGTCAAATGTTAACTTCACCACATTAATTAATGAAACATTACAGAGAACAGAATGTGTGAAAACATCATGTGGGGATGAAAGAGTTGTACAGTATTAAATCATTTAAATAGTTTGACATGTCAAATGTTAGCAAAGTGAGATACAACCAGGCATGTTATGTTTCAGCCTCACCTGACTGAATTATATTTTTTTATTTCACCCGTTTTTCACCCCCTGGGTTGCACCTACATGAACAGAGGGTCAATACCATATTTTACATGCAATATTTTATGAGTGATTAAACAAAATTTACGCATTGACTCGAGCAGTGATTTTTTTTTCCCCACGCGTTTTCGCTTTCCTTTTGCCGCAGGTGTTACTTTTTCCGGATTACATACCGATATTCACCGTACGCCTCCATCAAAATTTCCACCTCCAGCGGTGAAAAATATGCTGAGCGCTTTCTTTCCCCTCCGGCCTCCGTGGTGAATCAGTGAATTGGGGCTCCATTGATGAGGGCTTTTTGTAGAGTCGCGGTGCACGAGCTTGCCTCAACATACTCAGAGTCAACATACTCAGAGTCGACAAAACTAATGCGAATCCGCTTTGTTGAAACAGGAAACTCTGAGTTTTTCATCTCAGGGTTTGTCAACTCAGAGTTAACATACATACTCAGAGTTTGTTGAACCTGCTTCATGAAACGGACCCCTGATATGCATTTTTATTTACCTTATAAATCCGTGACACCCCTTAAAGTAGCTCAATGTTCAGTGGAAATCCGTGCAGAGCCACAGTGGTGGTGGGGCTGATGTGGTAAACAACCCGGACTGCTAACAGGCTAACGTTAGCTCAAGTCTCGATCAAGTCAGAGCGACGACATACACGCAGTCACACGAAGCCGCAGACATTTTCACTAAGTCCTATTAAAAACACAACCAGACGAAGAGGTTTGACACTGCCGTGTTGCTCAGAATAGCTGTCTGTAACTATGACTTGTACTCATCGGACTGCTAAAGACCTAGCTCCTTAGCTTCGCGAGCGCCACCGCAAATTGTGTCCGACATGTCTCCCGATTTCATAAGAGTTCCGACTCGCTAGTTTTAGCGAGTAGTTTTGGTGGCAAAACTACAGTAAAAATACAACAGCCATCTAATAAATATAGCTATGGAATTGTAAAGTATAATATTTACCTCCAAAATATAGTACAGAAATACTAAGCAGCATAAAATGAAAATAAATACAAGTACCTGTATTTGAGTAAATGTACTTAAATTCAACTGCTGACTTAAAACCAAACCACTTCTTTCAAAACACGTTTATTTCCAAATCAAATGGATATTTACATGGAAGTAAAGGTAAATACATTTTCCTATTATACACAACAGAAAAATCCACTGTTTTGTTTCCTGAAATAAAAAATTATGACAAATTTCATTTTGGCAAGTCCTGTGAGAAAATATCAATCTTCTGTCTTTTGAGCTGTACTTCCTTTTGATGACGGCATCTCCGCAGAAACTGGGAGACTGGGGCAATTCTGGGAATGTCTGGACCTTTTCCCTCTGTGGACCATTTCACCCCCGTTCTCCCCTTCCTCCCACTCCAGCCTGCCTCTTTTGACAAAATGGTTTATCCTGGACTCCAGGCTCTCGCAGCATGGACGTTCCAGCAGGGGCCGGTAGTTTTTCTGCCTGCTACCTTCCACTAGCCAGCAATGGTTAGAGGATTCTCCACCTGTGGATGGAGAGAAGTGAAACAATTTAGATCGATTTCTAGCATTTATGTACATGTGAGATAAGCAAAATGCTCAAAGAGTATTAAATGACGTAAGCCTATCAGCACTGGTTACGGTCAGTCAAAATTCACTGGGCTGAGTTTCTGGCAGGGAAAATGCACCAAAATGTTCCACAATCCTGCTTAAAAGTGTATGCAGGAAAGCAGAAGAAAAATATCAGAGTCCGTTCATCTCACTGAACAGCTCACCTATGGCCTCCAAACCCTGGATCATCCCATGGAGGACGTGGGTCTTGACCGCACTCTGTGTCCAGTGTTGCTGTAGCGCAGACAGGACGTGATTCACCTCTTCTTTCTCCTGTTTCCAGCTCAAACCTTCAAAGTGGCAGTCGTACAGCACCAGAGGGTAGTCGACTGCCATGCTTGGAGACAGGAAGGGAAATGTTTAAAACAGATTCATACTGACGTGACTGAAGTATTGCTGCGACAATTTAAAAACCGAGACAAAGCGCAGCCTCTTCACCAGCAGTCAACTCACCTGTACTGAGGCTTCCTGGGGTTACTCTGAACATCCAGGAGCTGATTAATTATCTCTGGGGCTTCCAGTTTCTGCCCAATCAGGAGAAGCAGTGCCATCATGCATCGTACCTGCAGCGTAACACAACAGGAAACTCATTGCAGTAAGAGACTGCAAATGTCATTAATCAAAGTATTACAAGTGCGAAAGAGATTAGCTCCACAAGAGACTGTATGTGAATTGCAAAAATCAGTAATAGAAGTTTAGCGTTAACATCTTTCTCATGAGTGAATATGCTTTTTTTTTTTTTTTTAATCAGTTCAATGGCTTGACATGAATATGATTTCCTGTTGAGCAGAGCTGTGAAACACTGAGGGAAAAAAAGCCTCGATCTCTTGATACCTGGTGGTAAAGGAAAGCCAGTCCTTTGATCTCAAACATGAAGAGGTCATATTGGCCTGTGCTGGAGGTGTGCTGGGGCTGCACAGGCTTGACTGATGCCGACAAGATGGTCCTCTCAAACTGCAGGACTCCGTTGCCCACATCCATTTTGCACAGGTTGCGAAAGTCGTGAGTGCCCTCATATCTGTTGGGTGTCAAAGAGCTTCTCAAATCACAACTGTGACTTTCAGTGGTAACATCAGTCTTTATCATGTTGTGTCTTCACCCACCTTTTTGCAGCATCTGCCATCAACGCCACATCCAAAGATCCTCGGGGAAAGTAGTACCGGTATGTGCGAGACTGACAGTCAAAGCGTGCACTGAAGCCCTCTGGTACTGGTGCCCAGTCCAGGAGCCTGATGTCCTGGGGCAGGACTCTATTCAGCATCTTCACATATGGAAGCTCGGTGCCAGATGCTTTATTCTTGGCACTTACGTCAACATTTTCAGGGAGTGTGACGCCCAATCCCCCACAAAACTGTGTGGAGCGCAAATCGATGGTTATGACCTGAGGAGAACGGACAAGTTCACTCGGCCGCTGTATGGACCATTACAAGGAAGGGGAGGCATGCAAGACACTATGTTCTTGTTTTGGAAACACAATGTGAACTCACCTGAGAGAACGCACTGACTCCCTTATCGGTGCGACCACACCGGTGGTAGTTGGAGCTCTGTCGGTCTTGAATCAGCCGAGTCTTTAGCAAAGCTTCAAAGAGTCTGGCTTCCACAGTGTTGTCTGTGTTCTCCTGAACTGCAAAGCCCTGGTAGGCCCATCCCAGGTAAGCCAGCCGCAGAGCCACGTGGCGCCGAGGGTGGGCTGAGAAGTCAAAAGGACGCTCTTTGCCTGCTTTCTTTCCCTTTTTGCTGCTGTTGTTGAAGTGACCATCAGGTCTGCAGTGTGTGTTTTCGTTTGGAGGTGCACTGGAGATCAGGTCCGGGTCACCTCCAGCTTTGCTCCTCTCTTTCAGCTGGTACTTGAGCTTCTCCAGCTCTGCCTCCAGCTCCTGTATTCGCTGGGCCAAAGGCTCTGTCATGCTGCTTGACAAATAAGCGAGAAGAGAGACCATTTATGGGGAATAACCAATAGTTTTTACAAATGAGTAGCGCTCCTAGCTAATACATAAACGTGCTCTTGTGTAGCCACATGCTTAATTGTTCTTGTTTTATTGTACAGTGTGACACCAGGTTAATTAGCCTAGTGTAATTGGTATGTCTGCTTCATGTACAGTCGGACATTATAACATTCATCCAGACAGCTAGCTTGAGTCTGGAAGTTTTAAGTTAATGCAGCGTTATGTTTACTGGCTAAATGCTACACAGCGTCTGTTAACTGTTGTAATAAATGAAACAACAGAGCGATATAAAGTCTGTTGGTGTATGTATTCATGATATCACAACAAAACACCTTCTTTACCTTCGATTTTAATCTCAGTAGTGATGATAAACGCTTTTTCAGTCACTTCTCGGGCAGGAGTGCACGTTACTTTCCGCGCTGACACGGGACGGACCGATTTAGAGAGCGGACACATTTCCCTTTAGAAGAATTCTGGGAAATGTTGTTTACTACTTAATTTGCTCTCTCTCTCTCTCTCTCTCTCTCTCTCTCTCTCTCTCTCTCTCTCTCTGTCTGTCTCTTTTATAAATATCTCTTATATATATACAAATTTATATGCGTATGATATGGTGTTTTACATGTTTAATCCTGAAATCTGATAAATAAAAAGTAATGTTGTTTGGCTGAACTGCTTAAAACTCCTAAAGACACACAGCATGCGATGTCTATGCCTTTTGATGTCCTTTTATAATTTGTAATATAATATAATATAATATAATATAATAGATACCATGAATGTACTGTGCACAGTTCAGTGGTTGAAGAAGTACTTAGATCTTCGACATAAGTAAAAGTAACACTCCAACACTGTGAAAATACTCCTCAACAAGTAAACGTCGTGCATTCAAAACCTTATTCAAGTATTGGTGAGTATTATCAGCAAAATGTAAACTTGCACATCCACACAACCACTTAACCAGAGACTTTCACACATTTATTGAATATTTAAATGTAAGTCTGTTATAACAGATGTTTTCAAGACCATAATAGACCAAAAGCAAGTTCAATTTGTCAGATAGATCAGTAGGGAACTTTTCCAGCAATCAAATGCAACATAATCAGATCTCAATTGCACATTTAGTCATTGCGTCACATTTTAGACATCTGAGACAACATGGAAACAACAATGCATAATCTAGAAGAAATAAGCTAAAAAAGCAAATAAAATAGATCCAATTTAAACAAAAGAAAAAAAGTCAGCCATGTGGGAAGTCATCTGTACTTGGGCACTCTGGCACATCAGCTGAGATTTTCATAGTTTTTTTGTTTTATTTGCAGACACAAGCAGACCCCAACTAATACTCCAAAAACCTGCAACAAGTAAAAAGGTCAGAAGTTACTGGCGGCAGATTAATTCATTCTCTCTCTCTCCCTCCATAGTTTCTAATTAATCCTGGATTTCATTTCCTGAGGCAAACAGCATGAGATAGGCTATAGGCTATTATCATTCATGCCATCCTCTACTTACCTTCCAACGGTCTATAATACCAATACCAATACAACAGACCTTCCATGCACAGCATAATTTATCGTCTTTAACATGTCATTCTCATATGCAAGGCAAATGTTTCATATTGTACTGAATGCTGTAGAAAACTGCCAGCAGTTTACCTCTGTGATTCCAAGAGCAATGCAGACAGCACCGACCCACACCAGGTTTTTCAACAGAAAGAGCTTGATAGCCTGAATACAGCCCTGAGGAGGAGCGCACCGCCGTGAAATTCTGTATCGTTTCTTCACAGAAAAACTACATGAAATGGTTGTAATTTATTTTTTATATAACAAGATTTCCCAGCAGACCTTGGTGTGTGCTTTCTGCTTGTCCTGCCCGCAGCCATCGCTCTTCACCACGCAGCAGGAATCTGGCACGGCATCGTGGTTTTCCCAGCCCACACTTGTGGACCAGTCAGCGCTGCTGTCTGCACCGCAGCAGCTGAACTGCAACGTGGTTTATGATAATAGATGAAGATTGCACTAAAGTCCTGATGCTGCCTCACATGTGCATCTGTCTGATTATGGTGAAGTATAAAACTTCAAAAGGACAGGTTCACACAGTTTGTATCATTCCTGTACATACAGGCTGTGAAGAATTACCATGATAAGTTATCCACTTTCTATCTTAGAGAAAGCAAAGAACTTTTCCGATCATCTTTTCTACCGTAAGGACCAGATCTCCTCATGGAGATCTACTACAGTCAAAGTCAAAAGTCAAAAAGAAATCTTCTGTGTACAATAACTGCCTGTTTTGGTTTCTATGAACATTTCAAATTCTGTTAACAAATACTCTCAGGAGATGATGTTCAGTACTGCTTCTCCAGTCATGACTGATTCTAAGAAGCTGACCGAGAATCAGTCACATTTACTTGGATGACAAGCTGTGTAAAACAGAATGTGATCGTTTAATAATCCTTTGTGACATACACTCAACTGAAAACAGTACAGGGGCAATATATTTAATGTTTTAACTCCTCCTCATCATTGTTTTGTATAAATACACTATGTGGACAAAAGTATTTTGGACACCTGACCATTACATCAACTTTAAGGACATCACATTGTAAACACACAGACAGCTTTGCAGCTATAAGAGCTTCCACTCCTCTCTGGGAACCCCTGAAAAACATCCCCATAAGGAGGTTAAATAGTGTATATGGTTATTCTGAATTTGATGCCGGAAACAGGTTTCAAACAAGTTGGGACAGGAGCAACAAAAGACTGGGAAAGTTGTGGACCGTGCAATAAACACCTGTTGGGAACATTCCACAGGTGAACAGGTTGACTGGTAACAGGCAATAGTCGCCTGACTGGATATGAAAGCGGCGTCCTCGAAACACTCAGAAGCAGGGGGCGAGGTTCAGAAACTGTTGTCGGTAAACAGAGTTCATTTGCAAGTGATTGCATTCTGTTTTTATGCAGCATCCCAACTATTTTGTCATCAGGGCTTATCAATCAAGGGGAAAAGGGCTGCAGGGCCTGAAGGCTCCTGGTTTACTGTCAACACAGAATAAAATAATAAGGAATTTGTCCTGCGTTGGAAGTTTGAATTTAGCCTTTTTTAAAATTTTTCTAATACTTCTACCGCTTTTTAGTTTCAATTTGTTTTGTGTTTACACAAAGCAAATCCTTGAATATCTTTTAGTCAAATTCACACAAACTAATTTCAAATTAGACATGTTACACACTGCACACAGAGTGAGATACCACTTCCATTATTTTTGCTCCATTCGTCCCAGTCTCCTGTCTGTCAAGCAGTTCTGACAAATACGAAACATAAATCTTTGAACTGTAATGTCACCTTTTCCTGAATTCTGTTGATGGCATGTCTGTTCTCTTGGCGATATTCATTGATCACCCCATGTGCTTTGGTGTTGATAGCGCTGTTCATCTGCAGGAGGGCGGTCTACAGAGATGATGAGATTGAAATATCTTTATAACTGCAAACTTTAATGTCTTGATCTCAAATTCCTTCCTTATGGGCAGGATTTAAGCGTCTCACCCTGCTGCGGAATATGTAAAAAGCAGCCCCGGTGAGTATCTCCAAAAGGATGATGATTATCAGGATACAGATGAACTGGTTCATAAAAAAACAGAAAGCGAGAGTAAGCAGGGTGTGAGTAAAGTCATGTCTAAAAGAAATAACCTTACAACAATCTCCCAGAAGGTTAGGCCTCACAAGTTTGTCCCACAGGAATGTTCTTAATAAAGTCTATGAGGAAGCAATCTCAAACTCCTGGAGGAGCAGTATGTTACTTACACAAGCCACCATAGAAGAGTTGTTAAAGAATGCCCCAGCATGGCCCAAGAAGGAGACGAAGGCTATGATGACGCCTACTGTAATGAGGACTATGGCGATTTTTGACAGGCCGCTCCCTGCAAAAGTGCCTATCTGTGAGTAGGTTGAGTACTGCAGCACTCCGATGGTGATGAGGGCAACCCCAGATGCCTGAAAAACAAATTTGTCAACTGGAAAATTAATTCAGTGCTTTATGTGGCAACATTAAAGCCAATGAACCCAGTTCTGCTGGTGCTTTCATGCTGGTCTACTGGCATCCTGCTGCAGCGTGTGAACTGAGATGAATACGAGGAGGTCAGGAACAAAGAAAGTGAATGAGTTGGATCTCCCTAAAGGTGCAAAACGAGAGTAAGACCAGTCAGGTTTTAGACTCTATCTGCCTATCTCAGTTTTTGTCTTGCACATAGAGCTGAACTTTAAACTCTCTTAATTGTAATGCTAAATAAAACAGAATTTTTAAATGAAGCTTAAAGTTTAATCTAAGTTAACAATTAAATAAAGCCTGGGTTACATATTCTGCACTGTTGGGTTAATTTTTTTGATCCACAGCAGTTAATAATCTGTACTTACCTCAATGATTTATTTTATTTTTACACATGGAAGAGTGTAAAAAAATATGTAGAAGCTTCTGCTGGACTGATTATCTTCCATGCTTGTTGCTGCTCCCTCTGCTCAACCTCATCCTCTGAGACCCCTGAGACCATCTCATATAAATATGTTTGATACGGTTGGAAGAACAAATTAATCCCTTAATTCTCTTTCAATTTATGCAACAAATTACTTTGCCTCTCCTGCATCTTCCTTGCATACATTAAATATCAGATCAGACTAAGCAGTATTATAGTCACAGTCACGAGAGAGATACAGATTTTCTCTAACAAGTTAAGATTTAAGTGGGACATTTGGTCCATAGTGGGATTATTTAGATCTGCAATTCACTCATTTCAATACTGTAAAAATTACATGAAGTAGCTAATCTGCATCTTTATTTTTTCTTTATATTTTTTCTGTTGACGAAATACAATATTGAATATTTGTTAAAATCCTGTTTCATTTAGCCTATTTTAATCACTCACCTCTCCGTCCAACACGTTCATTCATTCACTAAATTCCTCCCAATATGACTTACCAGGAAGATTGTGTTGAAGAAAATGAACAAGCATTTCAAGCTGCAAAACTTGCACATCGTGAGAACTCGATGAGGGCAATCCAGGTCCGTACCTTATGAAAAGATAAACGAGAACATACTGAGTGTGAACACGTAAGGACAGGGCATCTGAATGTGATCCAGTATTGAGTCATGTGATCTTATGGAAATGTACAGGTAGACTGATAACATTTAAAATGCTGTATCACATGAAAACACAAAGTACCTGTTGGGCTATTTGAATAGGAGCACCGAAGAAGTGTGAAAAGTAGGCCCTGCGATAAAACTCCACAACCTCAATACTTAGTAGTGTCTACATACTACTTACTGCGGGAGTATAAAGTGAATACTGGCCCAATGGAGGAGCTTGTTTTGAAAACTACTAACTTCTGTCTGACTTTTACGTATCCGTCAATGCTGGGTTTCTGGCCATTGTTGGAGAGACTTTGTTACATATGTACAATAACCTGGAAAAACAGTTGATCATTATGTCCCTCATATTAAAAATTCCAGCTTCAGTTTATTTTGTTGTTCTACACTCTCCTCTTCTTCCTTACGAGTTTATTTAAGAGTTAGTTTTTTCCCCCATTACTATCTCTTACGGGTGATTCTGTTACTTCAACAATTAAAATATTCAAACACGCATTGTCTTTCCTCCATAAAACATCTGTTAAATCACAAGACAAAGAACTTAAGAAATGCAGTTCATACTCTCACAGCTTTATTAAAAGCTGTCTGACTGCTGGAGCTTGCTTCGGGGCTCCTTCCATCCTTTTGAGGACTAAGCTTTTCCCCAAAGTGTCTCCACCAACATGGAGCTGCAGGAAACCTGCAGTCCAGACTCCACAGGCTGGAGGAGGACCGAAGCCTCTGGCAGCAGCACAATAATCTTTGTCACAGTAGAGTGAACAGCCGGGATGCTTGTGACACACTGCCAGGGTGTCCTCTGTTTGTCACATTTCCATTCATGTGTTTTTCTACCTCTCTCTCCTCTGTGTTTATTCTTCTCTCCGTTTTTCCTGCTTTCTTAGAGCTCGGGCCAGAGTGCATCAGGCTGTGAAGGATCCTGCTGCTTTCTAATTTCAGCATCAGAAATTCTTCTCTTTACTCTGTCCTCATTAGCACAGCAGAATCACAGCACGCTCTCTTTGAATGTATGCGAGGGGAAAGACTGGGACAAAACAGACTCGGCTGTAGCCTGAGTTACAAAGTTTTACAGCAAAACGACGTAATTATTAGCAGGACATACAGAGGCTTGTTTGCGTGCTGAGAGTAGTTCACTTGAGTATGTGGTTTTGTCTTTCTGTCTGCCCATCACTGACTCTCTGTGCATGAAGCCTTATCTACTTTTTCTTATTTGCCTGCAAAGAAATTCAGACTGAGAAGATAAACAATCATATGAGTTTGCATCATTTCTCGCTGGTCAATATACTCAAATCAGTTACAACATTAAAACCAGGTGACAAGTGAAGTGAATCCCATCTGTGGGATGCACCAGGATAAGTCGAATCCCAACTCAGACCAGGTGTGTCCTGTGTCCCATCCCGCGACAGGTCAGGGATATTTTGGCAGCACAAATCTACAAAATGTTGCCAGGTGCCAGGTGGCATTAAGGCTGTGTATTTTGTTAGTTTAGCTGAGGATTTAAGTTTCACTTTGAGTTTCGCTGTTCTTGATTTGACTGTAGTCTCTCTGGATATCAATGCTGGGTAACAGATTTCGATCATTTCTCTGCAATGGGAGGTCTACAACCACAGGAGGGCCCCATTCCACTTTTCTTTCTTCAGCATTTTAGTTGCCATCATTCCTCTTCAGTGGTGTAATGCAGTGGGCATGTGTTCGAAGGAATTTTTGGGGACAGGAAAACACTGGGCCAGCATGTCTTTGAAGGATACCATGGGAACAGGAAGCAAAATGATTACCATAATTGGAATTCTCAGTCACACAGAGAGGACTGTGTCCTTCCCACTCTTTGCTTTCCTGTTTTGAATTCCCCAAGACTTAAACAAAATCTTGAATTATTTCCATCTGATAAGGATAACTGTCCAAGAAATAGTTGGAGCTGTGCTATTTACTGCATGGGATATTAAAATATAAGCTCGTTGTACAACAATATAATTATTTTGTATTGCTGCATATATAGTGAATAAAGAAAAGAAAAGAAAACCTCAGCTTATTCCGTGATATATTGTTACCTTATATGGCTCTTTCTGAAGAATGTACAGAAGCTTATTTTTTCAAGGTCATGTGCTTCTTTTATTTATTATCTTTATACACTTACTTATCTTTATACACACAACAAATTAGGCAGCACTCATCAGCCAATGAGAATGTAAATAAAACAGAAGAACAGGAATGAACAGCCTCAAAGCATACACAAATCCAAAACGCAACAGGCCCAACTACATATTTTTAATAAGTTTTAATAAGTTTAGCTAAGAACACAGTCTGCCATAGGAATCTACAATTTTAGGTGTTGGACTAAATAAACAGAAAGAAGAAAAAAAGCATATTAAAAAGATTTAGAAAACCAGGAGGTTTGGCTGGTTATGCTATGGTTATGGTTAGGCTAGCTGTACTAGCTTAAAGCTAATTTAAGCTCGTTTTACTGTTTCCTGTGATTGCAAAATTGCAATTTTAATGATCTGACCTAATCTAGTAATAGACCTAGTAATAAGAAGACAACACCAGTAAACTTCTGCTGAAGACTGGCTTAGCAGTTAATGTTAGCAGATCATCTCTGTCTGTAGTGGAATTCAAATAAGATGAACTAATCCATTACTGATGTTCCAGAGAGGAATTTTGGGTGTGATAAAGTTGACAAAAAGAGGAACAAATGAAGTAAAAGCAATTCGATCTGTTGAAGAAGCTACAAAAGAAAGAAAAACAAATTTCCCTGCTAACGTTATTGTCCAAAGTGCAGTATCTGCAGGTTATATTACTGTACTGTACCATATTACTATAGACTGGCCTTCAAACCTCAAACCTTTCTTCTCAACTTCACTTTCTGTAGTTTCTGCTCTTAGCTTAAGGTCAGTCTTATTTATTTCTTGAACCACATATGTGTAAACTATTTTCATTGAAAACAAAAACATTAAGGATTTTTCTTCATATTGCAGAGCTTAAAAGTGGTGAGAGTCGGTCTCTCCAAGCAGTAAACAGTTAAGTTTTTGCTGATGTCTGGTCCATCAATCAAGCTGCTCTTAGTGCTAAGGGACGTGTTTGTAGTCTAAAGTAAATCGTGTACCTCCCACCATATGGTACTACTTAGGCCTGCACATACCAATCTGCGTAACAGTTTCCTTACATTGTTGCACTGACCATCACTGAGTGAAATGTGTCCATTCAAAACCACAACATAGACTCTCAAAAGGAAAAAAGATTTTACAGCCATCATTGTAGCACTGCAAGTGTGCTGCACAGGAATCGTTTGGTGGTTGTTTAAGTCAGCCACAAATGCACCAGTTATCAGGTGTTAATTCCATATTTTCATACTACTGCACAAGCAGTCATCATTTGCGGTTAATACGATAACCATGTAGCAACACTTGTACAGTCCCATATCAATATGAGGTGTATTCAGACAAATTACAGTGGCTCATGGGCTTATTGCACTGAATGAAACACTGACTACAGTATAAGGTTGAATGTAATTTATCAGCCTCACATTTAACAGGGACATTGATTTCACATTTGCTGTGAGCCACTGGCTTCAGTTGGGTTGATGGAAGGCAGGTGTGTCTGGGTGTGCCTCCCCTCTGTGGTCTGCAGATGCCACATGTAGGAAGCACCGATCGTATTTATTTTTCTGTGTAGACCAGGGCCCACTCAGGGCGTTGTGGACTGTGAGCAGAGTTTGGCTTCCTGGATCCTGCTACTGAAGAATCAACCTGCGGTTTTGGACAAGTTGAGTGACAAATTATGAGCTCTTGGACTGTTTTCCTCTCCTCTCCTGACTCTTCCAATGTTTATTTAAATAGCTGAGCAATTAGCCACAAGCCGCATGAATTTTTTATATGAAACAATAAACTGAGCTTCTAAACCTGTTTTTGTCACGTGGTCTTTTGCACCTGGGTGAAATTTGGAAACCTGCAGCTTCCTAAAATCAGTGAGGTTTTTATGGACATTCACTGAAACTGCTTTTCAGAGCCGTAATGGACAGAAAGAAAACCGTAATATCCTATCATCTTGCTAAGAGAAAGGCACTTTGTAGAACAACCATTCAACAAAAGGTAACTGAAAAGCACACCTTGGAGACACACCCAGCCAGCTGCTCCTCCTACCTCCATGTCAATAGAATGTAAGTGTCCCTCATTTACAAGCGGAGCTTACTATTTGTGGTCACATGGTCCTGCTTCTCCACTTTCATTCAAAGAAACAGAAATCCAAAGGCTTGGAGGAGCCACTTCAATGATTTCTCTACCTGTTGTCTTGTTGTACAGTGGTAAACGCTCACAGAAAGCTGCCCCACAGGCTCTTCTTGATTCCTGCGGTGCGTCTGCCGGTGTGGCTCCACCTACAGCTTGCTGACTGTTTACAGGGAACATGGGTAAAATGGTCAAAAGTAGCTGACAGTGGGAATCTGTAATTATGTTCTGAGAGGAGAAGTGGTTTTTATGAAGAGGATCCTCAGGTAAAATCTGCCTTTTCTCTGTTGTGTATTTCTTTTATCACAATCCACCTCATTACTCTCTCTTTCTCTTGAATGTTTTGTCTCTCCCACATGTTTCCTAGCTTTTCTTACTATCTCTTTTGTTTTCTGTCACATGTGCTTCTGTCTCTTTAGCTCTGTTCTCGGCACAGGGGGACAGTCGGGGGAAGGACGTGTGTTTTTAATTGGCCTTCCGATAAAACTGACTGTTTCCTGTGTACTGTGGGGCTGAGAGGTGGGGAGTGATTTCAGAGGCAGTCTGAAAGCAGAGGCCCCTCCTGTTAACTTCTCAGAGGATGTGTGAACAGAGACAGGGTGAAAATTCAACACATCACCCCAACACTATACACACATACTGAATACAACACACCACAACCAAGAGAAGAGCAGCAGGAGGAGGACTGACTGACTATTTGAAACTCAGCTGCTGTCTGGTTTTCATTTCTACTCTAAGATGGACAAGGATGGAAAGAAGCCAAAGACCTATGTTTCTACTTTCCAGCTTGCTCTTAAGCCTCAATTCAGACCTCTCTGTAAGGAGAGGCAGGAAAAGGATGTACTGGATGCCAATAACAGGACATTAATGGGAAACAACAAAGTGGAAGTCTCATCTGCAACAGGTAAAGAAGAAAAGCAGGGCAAATGTTGCAGGTGCTTTGTGTTTTAATTTCCACTGAGCCCTTTGCGTGATTACTTTGCAACAGTCTGTCAGGGAAACCAGGAATAACTGGAATCTGTCAGGGTGCATATGTATGATACAGTTAGCTCCCCTGAGGCTAATTTGCTACTTCTCAAAATATTAGAGTTCATCTGTATAAATATTGAACAAGATTATTGTGAAATGTGTTGTTTCTGTACTCGCTGTTAGATTTTCCAACACCAAAATACACATGTGAAAACACTCATGTGGTGGGAAAAACCACGTAAACACCAAGTCAAAGTCACCATGCTGTAACATACTGTAGTAGACAGCAATCCCCCATGCCAGAGTACAGTTTTTTATTGATAGCTTTTGACTACAGGGTGCATTTAAATTCATCTGCAGTTTGATACATCTTGTCTGGGGTTGAAAACCCCTCAAAATACAGTTGTTATGCGTAACATAACGCCCTCTGAAAATCACAGCACTGTAGTGTATACAGTTTGTAAACCCATTGTGTTTATCTTATCTTCTTTGCGAAGAGTCCCGACTGAGACCCGTCCAGGCACTGGAGACACCTCACTTCGAAAAAGCACTTAGTGATTGTACGGTCTGTGAAGGAAGCGATGCTACTTTTCAAGGTGTTATCACAGGAAGTCAGCCTCTGAGCATTTCCTGGCAACACAATGGTAAATGACTGATTGTGGTACCTTCAGAATATCTACCTGTTTTCTAGTATAAGCAAGGAAATTATGGTGAAGTTTGTCAACAGAAGCTCTTATGTAGAGATTCAAGCCACAGTATTGTGTATTTTTCAGCTGCAGTGACAGTGTGCGTCATGTTATTTTGTCATGCAGGCAAAAGGGTGCGTTCAAATAACACTTTCTTCAAGAATGGTGTTGCCAGTCTGACTCTGACTCAGTGTTCACCTGGAGATGCTGGGACGTATACCTGCGTAGCAGAGAACGCTGCTGGAAAACAGTCAAGCAGTGCCGTGTTACACGTCACAGGTAAAGCATGGCTAAAATGCAGAGATAGAAATTCATCGCACGCACACACATCAACATGAGTGTAACCTGTCCTTATATAATACATAATGAAATGACCCGTGTACAGGAAACCTAATTGTTTCACTCTGTTTGCAATGTATCAGCAACAAAGGAAATCCCCGGAACAAACAACCACGAGCTGCGCGGTGAGGTCACATTCAAGATTGCGTCACCTGAAAACACCCGATTGTCCCCAGCTTCTAAAGAGAAAAGCCATCAGAAAGAAGACAATGGTAGATTACATACTTTTATTATTAAGCTCCTTACACTGTTACATACCCATAGAAAAGCTCCTTTCTTTCTGCTTTTCTTTTTACTATGAATAGAAATATTGAAAATTAACAGTATAGTTATGTTGATAATAGAGTGCAGCAAAGCAGCAACAAACATGCATTGTGACAAACAAAACTGGATGGCATAATTTTTATTGTTATTGATTTTGTTTTTAAAGTTCACACAGTTTCTGATTAGACCTGACTCAAATAATGTGTGCTGATTACATTGCCACCACAACCAAACATGACTGCTCCCATGTGATTGGTCAGATACTTCTTAACCCTGCCTATTGTAGCACCCACACACACACACACCTGTTAAGTCCACCTACTTCTTCAGTCTCCGCAGATATCACAGGCATCGGCTTTCAAACAAAACTCCCTGCTTGCAAAGGTGAGTGGAGGGGAACCACAACATGTAAGTTACTAAGGTAAAAAGACTAATTTCAGTCCAATTCAGTCATGTTTTATTGATACAAGCAAACTGCTTGTCCTCAGAATCTCCTGTGGAGTTTTTAGACCCGCCAGAGAAGGTGGAGGTTCGAATAGGAGAGCAGGCCCGGCTGCACTGTGAGTTCAGGAGCAGCTCCCTACCTGTGGCCTGCTGCTGGATTTACAACAAAGACAAGGTAACAGTGGTTGTTGGTATTGTTGGATTCATCACATTATACTCTCACTTTGAAATTCTGTGCCACTGAAGGTCTTGGTATGTACTCTTCTCCTCCTCTTCAGGTGGTGGTAGGAGGGCAGAGGTTCTCTGTGAGGAGCAGTGAGACGCAAAGCCGGGTGGAGGTGTCTCAGGCCTGTCCAGCAGACACAGGCTTGTACACTGTCATAGTACGAAACAGAGAAGGCTCTGCCCAGCACACAGTCTCCCTCAGTGTCATAGGTGAGACTTTGAGAGTTCTCCAGTGATTTTAGATGATGCAACATTGGTATTTGTTGTCCCTTAAATGCATGCTCAGGCACAACACGAATACCCTGCCAGAACTTAATAGACCATAACAGAAACAGCATATAACTAATGCTACAAAAATAATTGAATTTGGCTACATACTCATTACTTTGTTTTGTAATTCCCCTCAGATCGGCCTGACCCACCGGCATCCCAGCCTGTTGTATCCCAGCTGTCCACTCAGTCCCTGGTTCTGTCCTGGACGGGTCCCAGCTACGACGGAGGAACAGCTGTGTTGGGCTACATCGTGGAGGTCAAACAAGAAGGCCTGGACGAGCCTGGGAGCTGGACTGAAGCAGCAAGCCGTTGTAAAAACACATCCTACCACGTCCGCTCAGACTTGGAGCCCCTGGGGCAGTACCGCTTTCGTGTCAGAGCTTACAACTCAGCAGGGGTCAGCGAACCAAGCCAGGAGTCTGAGTGCGTCAAGATGGCCACTGCAAGTAAGTTTGGAAAATGTTTGAGAAGGGGATTTGAGGTTTTCTGATATCTGTCAGAAGGGATGACCTAATTTGTCATTTTTGTGTGTTTCAAGACAAAAAGAAGGAAGACCCTGGTTCATACGTCACAGTGAACATTGACACCAAGAACAAGGTCAAGGACCACTACAATGTGCATGAGAAGCTCGGAGTGTAAGCATGGATTTAGAACAAACTTTAACTTTACAGATGGATGAGAGATACAGTAGAGTTAATTATTCTTGCGTAAAATGACTTTCAAAGTGACGTGAAGTTGTGTTGCCTCATATTTCCAGTGGGAAGTTTGGCCAGGTCTTCCGCTTGTCCCACAAAGAAACGGGCCAGGTGTGTGCAGGAAAGTTCTACCGAGCCCGAACCTCCAAGGAAAGGGAAGCGGCTCGCAAAGAAGTCGAACTAATGAACTGTCTCCACCACCCGAAACTGGTCCAGTGTTTGGCTGCTTATGACACTCGCTCGGAGATGGTCATGGTCATGGAGTAGTGAGTAATACTGGAAAAGAGAAGTGACTTTGATCTGGTAAAATCCTTGTGTTATCTGGAGATGGGAAGTTTCTCCTGCTAATCGGGACAAACCACAAATGATAGATCTATTGTCTACTAATGGCAAAGCAGGTAGTTTGAGGAAGCCCTGGTTTCACCTCATTCACATCATTACTAGTGTTTTTAGATGGTTCCGGTGGCTGCCATGTGATTGTAAGGCTGCTTGTACCATGAGAGTCCAGCAATCTGCACGGCAAATACTTAACATAGGAGCTCCAGACCTACAGCACTTCAGGGCTGGTTTTGGACCTGATGTTTGTTTGTCTGCCCAGCATTGCAGGTGGGGAGCTCTTCGAACGCATCGTGGGTGACAACTTTGAGCACACGGAACCCACCAGTGCCCGCTACATGCAGCAGATCCTGGAGGGCATGCAATATGTTCACAAGCAGAATATTGTCCACCTGGACCTCAAACCAGAGAACATTGTGTGTGTGGATACAACCGGTACACAGATCAAGATTATCGACTTTGGCTTGGCTAGTAAACTTGGTGAGTTTTTCAGATCTGTGGGATCTCACACTGGGACCTATTTTTTTTATCATTTTTGCAGTTGCTCACTAGGGGCAGTGAGTAAATCACCGCCTGTCTATTTTGATAAATGACACATCCTGTTTGTATTCTAGTAGACACAGTTACAGTACAGGGAAAGAGCCCTTATAAGGCAGCAGTCAATGGTGCTCAGCAAAATGCAATGCCATCAACTTTATACATCATTTTGCATCCAGCACGAAGAATAAAATCCCTCCTGTTACAGCTGCATAACACCTCTCAGTATGGGTTTACCATAATTCATCGTCACAATGCAGAAAGCCCTGCACAGGGACACTTGTTTTAACACATGCCAAAAATAACTAGAGATAACATTAAGGAGTGTCACCGCTAAATTCCTAGATGCAACACCCATTATGTAATAGATGACTACCTCATCTCAATAAATGCAGCAAAGCCTGTGAAGCCAATTCAGGCAGAAAATTTGGTGGCGCTCCAGATGCTGCATTTCCACACTGGGTGGTCCATTCAGACATGAGTTAAGCTTTCTGTAAATAGGCTAACGCAAACGGGCAGATACGAAACACTGGGGTGAAATTTTGAATTTCCGACTGTGACTCTTGTCCTTTTCTTCAGAGGAGGGTAAACCTCTGATGGTGATGCATGGTACACCAGAATTTGTGGCTCCTGAGGTAATCAACTATGAGCCTGTGGGCCTGGAGACGGACATGTGGAGCATTGGAGTCATCTGCTTCATCTTGTAAGTGGAGCGAAGGCCATAGCAGCCACAGTCACATACAGTTAAACAAATGGAACTGTGGTGTTGGACAGAAATATGTGAAATAACATAAATGTTCTCTGTTTGCCCTTTTGCATATTTACATATCGAGGTAAAGTCATTTTAAAATCCTGAATCTATCAAAGTGAGTCTACAAATGCAGATCTGGCGCCATCCCCTGGCCATTTTGTCTTCCTACAATCATCCATAACAACAGCAGTGCTACAGCTGTTGAAGTGCTGATAGTTCGAAACAACTCGCTTAAGGGTACAATTAACTCAAGGCAATTCATTTACTTAAAGGTCAATTTGAAAAAGAATATTTCCCTTGTTAATGAGTTCTGTCACAAAAGATGAGGACATGCTGGTTGTACAGAAACATGACACTTACCTTAAGCTTGCATGACTACATGTTTCAGTAATTGTTGGACTGTTTTGTGTCTCAGGCTCAGTGGAGAATCTCCCTTCCAGGGAAACAGCGATGCTGAAACTTTTGCTCTTGTGACAAAGGCCTGCTACATGTTTGACCAAGACAGTTTTGAGGACATATCTGATCAAGCTAAAGACTTCATCAGCTCGCTGCTGAAGAAAGACCGGAGGTTGGAATTTTGTTTTTTCCTTTAGTTTAGTTTTGGCCCATAGCATAATCTCACCTTGGTCACCTATATGATACAGTACCGCTTTGTGACACAGTCAGAAATCAAAGTACTCATGAGAAGAGGCTACAAGAGTAAGAAAAAAATAAATGGATCTCCTCTATCTGATAATATCATATTATGAGCAATGTATGTAAATTTCCAAACATTTGCAGACAGTTTGCATGGCAACAAATCATTCAGCAAGGTTTAAATATAACTTTAAGAGAGGTCTTATTTATGCAGTTCAGGAGACTGCTGGCAGCATTTGACAGCCTTTGTCCTCTATCCATGTACATTGCAGATGCAGGTTGTCATGTACCGAAGCCCTCGCCCATCCCTGGATGGTGTCTTTTACCCCTCTGACCCGCAGACCCACCAAGTCCCTGAATAAAGGGAAGATGAAACGCTTCCTCGCCAGGCGCAAGTGGAAGGTAACGCAACTGAAGAGCAACTGTTAGCCCAGCATTGGACAAATGTACAATTTTCTTATCTGTGCTTCCCTGTAATGACCTTTCAATCCATTGTCCTATATAGACCTAAAGCTTGGCTGTGAGTGGAGTTTGTCATCCAGTGCTATTTGTCCTTTAAACTTTTAGAAAACTGGCAAGGCTGTTTTGGCCCTACAGCGGATGGCTAACCTCTCTAACAGGCCAGACTCTCCTGGCAGCTCCTCAGAGGGTAAGACAGATAAAAAGGCACACACATACACACACACACACACACACACAAGGCCTTGTATGTCCTAGAGCTACATGCATATGGCAGATGACTCACAGTTTCCGATTGTCACTTCAAGTTTACCCTTTTGTGATCAGTAAAGCCTCGTTTCTGTTTTATTCGTCATGTTCCTCCCTCTCATCCAGAGCCAGGCTGGAGCCAAGAGGCAGAGGAGGCCATCCAGTCCCTGGATAAGCAGCTCCATAGCGAACCTCGCTTCCGGCGGGCCCTGAGGGACACAACCCTTCCCAAAGGAGCAACTGCTCAGCTAACATGCCTTGTGAATGGTAGAGTGACAGAGCTGTGATGCACTTCATTAAATAATGGCCCATCACATTCTACAAGGGCCAAGGGGAAGAGCAGAAAACACCACACTGTGTGAAATGCTTTGGGTGGCTGAACTTAAGGTTGCTATGATTTGTGTTTTTATATAAACTGTGGATCAAATAAGTATCACAGATGGGTATCACCCGCTCTGTAGTTTCCATCACTTTTATGGAGCATTTCACCATCTTTGACCTGTTTTTGTAAAGCTAAGCCGGTGATGGAGTAAAGCTGAAGGCTCATATTTACTGTACACCCGGCACTGTAGTGGTCCTGGTCTTCTCATACAACAGAATAAGCGACATTCCCCACATTCCTCAGAACGTTTGAACAGATTTTGGTCTGCATTACAGCTATTCATCCTTCACAGAATAATATTGAATACTCAACAAACCATTCAGATGTTTATATTTGATTATTTAATATCCTGTGTGTATTATGATGTTCTTAATTCTATCCCATGTATCACTGTCTCAATTCTAGGGTACCCGCAGCCGGAGGTGAAGTGGCTTCAGAACGAGAAGCCGGTCTCTGGATCGTGTAGGGTGACCATGGAGCAGCATGAAGACGGGCTCTGTTGTCTGGTTCTGGCAGATCTGGAGCCTTCTGACTCTGGGGTTTACGTGTGCAGGGCCAGCAACAAGCTGGGGGAAGCAATGTGCTCTGCCAAACTGAAAGTGGAGATGTGACTGAGGGAAAACACCAGCTGAGGCAACAACTGAAGGTTTGGTTTGGGAGGAGATTCTTCAAGTCGACTGATTTGAACAGACTGGACTTTGACACGACATGAGTGTGTTGTGGACTTCCACGATCGAAGGGATAATGACGTACATCACAGTGTACCGACTAAGCCTGCTTTCTTTGTGTGGCTAACATGTTCAGCCACCAAAGCACATTGTTTTGTTGTACTTAAGTAAGACACTGTGGCTCAGCATCGTTGACAGGACAGGTCACGTGAAAACTGTACATTTTGCATATGTTAAGTATCATTAAAATGTAAAAGTTTTAAATGTATTCAAATTAAAGATTGGATTTTAGGGAAAAATACTGCATGGTTGAACATGAATGTTTAACACATTTCTCAAAAGGCACACTTTCCTTTCAAACTAAGTGTAAAGACTGAAATAAAACTGTCCATGCTATTTTCAATTGTTTTATGAAAAAAAATACACAGAACTAATAAAATTTAACGACACAATTTTGGTCCAGAAATTCAAAGCTCATGCCATTACAAACACAGATCACTCAGGGGTTTAAAACATTAAATTTAATGCAAATTTCTTAAAACATTCCAGTTTCCATATGACGTGCAGGTTGAAACAAAAATCAGACACTTGAATTTTCTGACCACCTGTATGACTACGTTACACTTGACTGGACACACCCTGTAATATTTCAGGTATGTCTATAGCAAAGAAGCAGTATTTCATTGTTGTTATGTAAACATTTGTTTGAAATTTTGATATGACAACATGAATTTAACACATCATCATGACTTATGCTTCCACTCCGATGTCCCTCTTAGCTATTTCAGATACTTTCAAGGAATATTGAAATGTTTTGAATGTTTGGGTGAGTTCTTTAAGGGTCATGCACTCATTACAATTCAAGATTTCATTTACAGATTCAAAGACATTAAGATCTTTATCACATCTGCTTGATTTATCTCTATGTACTTATGTGGTTTCCTTTATTAGTCACTGTACTGATCCTGTCTCAGGATGTCAATCTTTTTCAATGTCCACTGTATATTTATTTACCCACCTTAAATGTGACAACTACACCAATAATATTACAAAATATTATCTATTGCACGTATTTCTACAAGGACCTTGATTAGTAATCTATAATTCCACATTACATAATTACAAAGAATTTGTTAAAATATTCTGTCAACCCCGAAGACGCAAAGATTAACACAACATTTAATTGATTTAAAAGTGGCGATTTTCCAATATATCTCACCTTTCCTTCGTCGTTTTCTCTTCTAAGCTACATTCATTGCACTAAGAAGACATGGAGAGGAGACAGAAGGAAGGGAAGTGTCTTCAGTTGACAAGGTGCCCAAAATTTTGCAGAAAGATTTGGTCTTAACATTGTGGTGAATGTTGGGCATACTGTTGTATGAATTTAAAGGCCATTCATACAAAGAAAAAAACCATCTTTGGATGAAAACAGAGTTACAGTTCTTGGGATAAGGTAACACTTTATTAATCCCCAAACATGAAGTCCAGCTTTCAAATTCCAAAAATATAGATGTTTTCTGTTAAGGATCATTTATGCTCTTTTTTTTTTTTTTTTTTTTGCACCCATCGACCTTTCATTTTCACAAAGTATCTTAAATTAAGTTTAAAAACCTGTGAAAAGTCAATCAGGCACTGAATCTTGATCAGAGAAGCTTGGCGAGTTTGTTGCAACGGCACAGTAACCCGCTCACTTCTTCCTAAGGCAGTGTTTCCTGTGTGGATTAGTCGTTTGTGCGCACACGTGCTTGTTGCGCGTGCACACAGGTCACAGCTGATGATGATGATGTAGTGACTCATGCATGTTCCTACTGTCCCTTTTGCCTCTCCTGGATTCTCTTCTGAAGAAGATTCCAGGCTTTCAGTACCTTTGAAATATAACACATTGGGAAAATTAACACAGCTCTACACTTTATAAAAATTTTCACTTTCATGTACTGCAGATGTGCAGCGGCATGATGAGTGTCTGACCTGTTTCTGAGTGACCTCTGGCTCCCACAGTGTGCTGAGCACTACATTGGCTTGCTCCACTTGCTTATCATTGGACCACTGGCTCTGCAGTCGGCGCACAGCATCTTCTGAAGTTACCCCATCTCGCTCAGTTATTCTTGACACAGCCTGGGCGGGGAAACGAGAGGAGGCAGCAAGGTGAGTATTTCTGGTGTTTCATTTGTATGTAGAATTACAAGAGTGAGAACTTTAGTGCCCCCCAGTGGTAGTACTGAAAAAAACCCAAACAAACAGCAATCCACAGTGATACCAATACTATCAGCAGAAATGCCAGTTTTACTTTTCACAACCTGTGCCATGAGAATGTCTTACTACATGTTTAAGGACTTCCTAAACAATAGCACATTTTGTTGCTGCATTGTGTAGAAATTACACGCAGTGAGGAATTCTGATACAGCAACACCTTTTTAGCCACATTCACAGAGTGATGATGAACCAAGTACCAGCTTTGTGACCAGCAGTAGTCACCTTTACACCTTTACATCCCCTCCTCCCCCCAACCTGGGCTGATGTGACTCGGTATCTGCAGGTACAAACACTTACCTCCTCGTCAGGGATGATGGTGACCCAGACCTCGTGGACCATGTCTGTCCAGCCGGCCTCCAGAAGAACTGCTGCATCCACCACACAAACCTGTTTACCTTCAAAGAGCAAAGAATCATATGAACACAGAGAAAATCTGGAGCCTGGAAAAAGAGTTTTGGAAGCACTGTAGCTGTAACTGAATCTTATCACTACAAAAAAGCAAAGCAAATGAAAACCGAAACAAAATCTAAGTTTACCACAAATTGTAAAACATATAGCATGCTATAACTTGCATTTTGCATGAACAGAAGACAGAAGACATTAACTCGAACGCCCTACATCCACAGAAGAACGAGGGAGATTAATCCATACAATACCTTCCTCTCTGGCTTGGTTGATTCTGCTCTTCACCAGAAGTGCAATCTCAGGCCACACAATGTCTGTTAGGGCTTTTAACCGCTTCTGCACGAACCAAAAGCACCTCTGATAAATTTTCCACTCACAGCGGCCTTGTCCGACTGCTCAATTTGCAATGTCGTAATGTGCTGACATGTTATTCATACTTGTCACATTACCTGGTTTCCAAAAACTTTCCTTCCTAATGCACGTCTGTCGATTGTTTTATCTTCATTCAGGAGATCTAAAAGTGATGAAATACACGAAAGAGTGCATTGCAACGCATGAGATTTCATACAGCATAGCATTCATAAGACAATTTGGGAAAAAAAATAAATAAATAAAGCTATGGACCAACTTATTTTTGCAGTAACTGCTGAGGATTATGCTACACCTGTAAACCATAGCCTCCCATAATTACATGTCAGGGGTCTTTCCTCACCTGACCCAAATTCTTCAAGCACTCTGTGATAGGCCGCTGTGTCAGGCTGGTACACCTCATGGCCCAGTTTGTCACAGTCGATCCGGACTGCGCCCAGTTCCTCCAGCCGCCTGGCGATGGAGCTCTTTCCACTGCCGCTGCCTCCTGTCAGGCCAATCACGTACGGAAGGGGAGGCAGATGGGACTTGTCCTAGTGCAGAAGAAACAGGACACATACAAGGATGTGAAAGGTGATCGTTTGATAATTTCATACTTAGAGCTAACACTGTAGCATCACACATGAGAGCAACAAAGAATGAGTGGAGGTGAAGACAGGACTAATGCTTAAAAGCAGTATATTTGTACAGGCAAGTGACATGACCAGCTCAGAGCCCCTCTCCACCATCGCAGCAGGGGAGCTCACTGTATCTCTGGTAACGCAGGATCAGGAACAGTCTGGATCACCAGGAACACAAAGTCATGTTCAGTTTGTAATCTGGTCGACACCTTTCACCTTTTCCACCGAATCTTGAAACTCGTGAACAGAAATCTGACAAATCCTCTGACAGAACTGTGTAAATGATCTTTCAGTACAGTTGTCTGTAAGCCCTCACGTGCAATCCGTTGGCATACGCTGGGACAAAAACGGTTATTATTTACCTGAATGAGACACTGTCTATGAGAACAGTTAAACATTTAAGTTTCCAACGACCAATCTGTGTGTTTGACCCTTGTTACAAAATGCTCAGCTGCTTCTGCTTTTATGTATGAAAACACTTTTTCCTCACCTATTGCGGGAAAACAGCCAGTTGAGTTAAATGTTTGACTTCTGCTAAATCAAAATGACTGTTTCCTGACTGTGCAGAGTTTCCACTTGAAAAGGAAATTCACTATTTGACTCTTTGCTGCAACACTAATCTGTTAGTATCTATCTTGCATTGACGTTGCTCATCAAAATGTAAACATCTTTAAAAGTAACCTACTTTAGGTGGTGTAAGGAGGGTGCCCAGCAGGCGAGAGCGTAGACTGGAGGAGCTGATCTTCTCCTCCTCTGTCTCAGTATGGTGAGCATCTTTAAGCAACTGGATCTCGTGGAGGATGAGAGCTGGAAGTCCCTGATTTTAGGAAGCAGAGAACACAAAACACTGAATATGAGCTAATGTGTCCAACACCTGTGGACCAACGAGCTCCTCTGCTGACCCAGGATTAAATCTTGCACTTGAGACGTTTTCTGTGCTTTCCTCACACCGTAAGCCTCTTAGGTTTCTTTCAACAAGTCAGAGGAAAATGATTTTGAACAACCAGCAATCCTTAAAAGCTCAGTGACTCTCAGGATAGAACCTAAGGTGTGTCGAGAGTAGTTATGGACAGATAAAAAGACAACGGATCATCTGTTTGATACGTTGGTAAAACCTTAATCATCCTACAGTTTTATTTTAAAACATATGTAACACGCACTTTCAGTTTCCTCAACTTACATTCTCAATGCGTCTCTTGTTGACAGCCTCGCCTCCCTTTCTGGTCTCCTCGCTAACCACAATGCACTGCAGCAGGGGGTCAACCACAGAGACTCCAAAGGGGTCATCAAGGGGTACGATCTCCACCTGCAGCGAGGGTCTGATGTCTCGCAGGAACTCCTGTAGTTTCTGGACCCGCAGAGAATAGGGCTCGATCAGCTCCTTGAGCACTTTTTCTAAAGTGGGGAGGAAACAGATGTCAGGTGAGCAGCCTCTTCATTATCCATTAAAATACGAGACACTAACCTAAGAAATATCACACGAACGCACATTCCTAAACAGGAACACTCACTTTTCAGCATTGCTTGGTCGCACAAACCAATAAGGAACCTTCTATTGGCTAGCAGGCATGAGATGTTGAGCAACGTCTTGTGGGCCCCGTGGAGCCTGTCAAACGTCCCCCCGACCACCACATCACTGTAGGTCTCCAAGGGTTCTGCCTTTTCTTCTGGCTCTTTTAACTGTTCCTCTTTCTCCTGCACCCTCGATAGCTGTGGGTGAAGCAGCACTGAGGGCAGGCTGGGGCTACAGACGTAGCAGTGACCCGTGTACCTCTGCAGACACTGCGTAACCTGATGGGACTGACCTGGGTCCTGCAGAGGAAAGTCCGTCAGCACCACCTCTGGGGAGTGAGACAGAGATTGTGGCGTGGGGAAGGGGCAGTTTGGGACTGTCTGGATCCCGCTGCACTGAGCGCGCACATTAGTCAGCAAAACACGGACATCCAGGTGCCCGCATATATCAGCTGCATTGCTGTAAAGACGGGAAATGAGCGTGGACAGGTCCACCGCCGGTGGAATGAAAACTGGCCGAGGCTGGCTCCCACTTCCCAGGTTCAGCCCGGGGTGGAGGTGGACATACAGTGTGCGTTCAACGAGCTGAGCAGCTGAGGTCAGCACCGGAGCGATGCGCAAGGGGAGGGTGTGGAGGGGAGATGTCAGCACAAGGATGCCCGTGCTGAACATGGACATGTTAGTGGCTGATAGTGTGGAGAACCGCAGGTGTCGCAGTGTCTCGGGAGTTGTTGCAAGGCAGTGGATAAACACTGGAAGGAATGAAAAGTTGACAGACAAGGATGTGGTGTTAAAAATGTTCTAATTACAATCAAATTACAGTGCTGACTACACACACACACACTCTCTCTCTCTCTCTAGCACTAGCGGTTATTTTTTAGTTACTGTGCTTTTGCAACACCGCAAAATGAATAAACAAAGAAAATATTCAGAGACAAGAAGACTTACAGAAAACTTACTCAACCTCAGGACTCAAAAGCCTTTATAAATATAGTAGCAAGTTGTCATAGCTTCATGCTTTCGTGATTCTTTGTCTGATAATCGCTGACTTGCTAAGAATGTTACCAACACAAGTCTGTGCCCCGTCTGCACACTAATCAGATTCTTTACATATTTCATTACTGTTGCACCACTGGTTTGCTATCTTGACAGGGCTGTTATTCAGTGATTCCAGCTGCTGGTATGCTCCACTGACTATGAAAACATCCAGACATGATCACCATGCTTGCAGTGTCTCTATGGGCCCTCTGCTGAGTTAACCTGATGTATTTGGATGGAATGACTTACCAGCTTTGACAATAGCGCTCTTATCTGCTTATGTTCCAACTCAACACAAGTCAACACCGTGACTTTCCCGATGGAAGTTGCTCTATGTTTAGCAGCACTGACTTGTTGCTAGCTAGCCATCTGCTAAAAGGAGGACCAACAGCAAGTATTCACGCGATGCTTGACAGCCGTAAAATATGAAGCACCGGCTTTATTTTCCACAAACATTTGTCAGCTAGAAATGCTATGAAGTTATCCGTGTAACGTTTCTCGAAAGTGGTAGCTCGCTAGCTATGTAGTGCCACCATCACATTGCCTGTAGGGAGTTGCAATGCGAATCCTTTGCAGCGTGATCCTCCGGGATCAAAATCAAAACAATCCCGGAGGAACGATGATGATCTTACTTATGATCCTGTGATAACGAAGCACCCTGTGTCCGTACTTTGTTATGAACAACATTTAGTGCGGCCCATACATGGAGCAATCTGTCAGACAGGCAGACCTTGCAGTTTAGCATGAGCTTACCTGTGCTGGACAAACCTAAAGCGACGTGGCGACGAATTGTGCGCTACGTAAACACACCTTTCAACAGCTCTACTGAAAAAGTCAATTTCCTGATAATCTTCAAAGGGGAACTCTTTTCACCAGCCCACTCCTCCAAATTACTGAGCACCCACTAGTGGAAGTCATTCACACATGAGCTGGGTTGAAGAGTCATGTGATATGGCACATGCACGCTGATTGGCTGAGAAAAAAAAAGCTGTGACTTGTGGGAAAAGTAGTCACATTGGAGCCTGGGAGACATGGACAGGTAACTAGAGAAATACAGTCTATATTATGATAAATTTCTCTTACATTGCTATATCTTTACTCCATGTATTAGTAGTTGACAAAGCAGCAACAGCTGAAACTGTGACAATATAAAACTGAAAAGGAATAGTTCTTTCTGATCAAAGTTAGGTTTAAGACAGACAAGGCAGAAAATAAAATACAACACAGCATAAAGACTGAATAAATGCAATGTATAAATAAAGCTTGGTGACAAGAGTGTAAAGTTCAAAGTTCCTACACATTATGTTTTAATAATTGAACAGCCTGACTGGACCTCTTTTCACAACAATGGAGGTGTATAAAGTAGCTTATGTGCTTGATTGACATGTCCCTCCCTCCGTTATTGTACATCAGAAGTTGCTTAAACTGTCAGCATTCCCACCAATAGAGCTTGGTTACCCCCACCACAGCTCTGACCATCTCAAACCTGAGCAGATGAGGTCCAGTCAGGCAGTCAATATCTAAATGCCAATCAGTGTAATCCTGAAAATGCACTGGTGGTGCAACAAAATTAGTTTAGTATCAGTGGCATCTTAATTCCCACAGAGACATCATCTGATAGCCGAAGGGTTCTTGGCAGCATCCTAGGCCTTTCACATCACACTAAGACTTGAACAAATGTTGAATGACTATTTTATACATCAAACCCAAGGCAAACATGAGAATTTGCAGCAATCACACAGACAAAGGCAAACAATAACTCTCGCAGAATATTTTTTTTTAATGTTCAATTTATACTTTGAGGCCAACAATTTGTTTTTACAAAAATAATAAAAAGAAATTAAGTGTTATCTCCATACTGTAGAAAGAGTTGCATGACGAAGCCCTGGGGTTGACTGGGCAGAGGCATTGCATAATTAGCAAAAGGGACATCAACACAAGTAAAAACAACATATTCAAGTAAAAAGTCATGTAAATCACAATGCAGTCACGTTACAGCCAGTAGGCAATTCTCAGAAATTAAGACTCTTGCTGGATTTCACTATTGGTCAGAGGGAGTCAAACTGAACTCAAAGGAACAGTCCCTCTCATGAATTCTGTGTCCTCTTCAAGACATTTTTGACAGCAAGCTGCTCAGTACGATTTACAGAACAATGTTGCCTTTGTTGGCTTGTTGGTTTTGAAATGTGAGAAATCTTTAATCAAAGTATGAAATTCTCCACGGTGAGCCTGCAGTATTGGGTATGACATCTTCAGTGGGTGTATGTTTCTGAACAAGGACACACACATTTTGTTCAGTTTAACTCCCCTGCTCTACATAAAGCCTGTTCCAATATATTAATTTAGTTTCTTATCGCTGGTGCTATCAGTGGCAGCTGTGTCATAATGGCACTTCTCCACGCATCGCCTTGGAAACCATCCCCTGACACGCTCTCCCGCTGCGGAAACCGAACCAGAAAGAAAGGACACATCACGTTTGTTACAGGGAATTTAAAACTTAATTCACACCAAAGCAAAAGCATCTCACCTCTCATCTGGTCCTCGCTCAAAACCTTGTCTCCATACATCCACCATCTAAAGAGAAAAACCCATTAATTTTGCTCCTTTACTCGCGAATTCTAAATAACTCTTTCATCAGATTTCAAATGACCACGATGAGTGTTGTTTGCATTCGGCCTAAATGAACTCACTTGGTGCCACGAGTGGCCAGGATGGTGTCCCCCTTGTCGAGGGGGATCCTGGGCTCCTCGGTGCAGGGGGTTCTAAAAAAGGTCTGGAGACCTTTGCTTAGAGGGCAGCAAGCTCCATTATAGTCCTCCACTGCACGGTACTGGACCTGCTGGCCGAGGCATACAAGATATCTGGTTATTTTACTGCTCTGACTAATTTAAAATATATAAGCAAGTTTATTTACCAAATCTGACCGGTTTAATAATATGTCATGTATGTAATCTGTAATGTATTTGGGTTTTGTTACGCATGTATAAATATATGATGTAGCAGAAAGAGCCTCAGTGTCGTGGTTCAGAATTGGTGTTAATACAATATTTCTACATCCAAGCCAGACGTAGCGGAGACTCATTTGGTTAGTCCAGCTTTCCATCATTTCATTGGCTTATTAGCACGCAACAAGCTGATCATTCAAAATTATTATTTACATTATATAAATAAGCTGAAAAGGTGAAAGAATATATTTTAATTGTGTTGATAAATCAGAGATTGAGAATTGTATATTTGTTTGACCTTTTTACTTGAGTTCACTATAGTAGCTGTAGTAGTTTGCTAAAGACAAGATTCCTCCATGCACATAAGTTCAGTTTCCTCGAGGAAAGCTAAATACTCTTACTGCTCCTGATTCGGTACTGATTTGTTTCAAAACAACCACTGTGAACTGAATATGCGCTGACCAGATGAAATCAGATGGATGGATCAGATTGCACTCTAATTCATCTTTGCTGGATATTAAACATGGGGAGTACTGGCCATTTAATAAGTCACGCACATTCATTGCCAGCTCTTGTGCGCTACCACATGGATCTCAGAACAGCTTCTGCAGGTACTTACACTTCTCACTCGTTTGTCAGCTTTCTGCTTCAGTTGCTCAATCTGTTGGAACAGGAATAACATAATTCATATGACTGTTGTTTGACAATGTAACTTTTATCTCATTATTTAACAGGAAATATATCAAGACCAGGAGCTGTTAGAATACATGCTACCAACACTGCCTTTATACATCCTACAAATTAAAGACAATTTATCATTTAAGGTCAAAGACACTTTACAGTACACATAACAACAGTAAGAAGCAAATCAAAGCAGCAAAAACAGCACTGCGCATATTACTCGTCTCATACAAACTAAACTTACAGTTAAGGTGTGCTGGTGACACTTGGGATGTACCGGCCATTCAAGGCCATCACCCTTGGGCATCCCTGACCACGTGAAGACTTGCTTGAAGTTCAGCCAGCGGCTTCCGAGGTCGTATGGGAAGATGAATTCCTCCCCTGTTTGGTAGTGCTGTATTCTATCTTTGGCCTAGCGGAAAACAGCCAGGGAGTGACAGTGGGTGAGTAAGTGAGTCAATGCGATCAGGTGTGGGGATCAAATGAGGTGGTTTTTAGTTGCTGTAATCAGTGCAACACACTGCGCTGACAAATGATCCTGGAACTCATGTACATTGATTATAAATTTTAATTATAAATTTTAATTTAAAGAATTCTGACAATAAAGCATTCAAAGCATGTTAATTAAAACTCACTGTGGCTCAAACAATAACTTACAATGAACAAATAATAAACGACACAAACATCACACAATGTCAGAAACAGACATCCTGACCTTTTCCTCGATCCAGGACTCGATTGAGGTTTTGTTTCGAATAATGACTTTCATCTGAAAAAAGACAGACTTTTTCATTATCAGTGTCAACTTATATTTTATTACTGCATCACTGATTCTTCTTGGATATGCACTGTGAATCATTGCTGAAATTTCAGCCAACAATTTTTGCCTTCTTACAGTGTTCATCAGAATTATGTGGGATAAGCAGGGTATTTGTTGAACAATGCTGCATTTTTGCATCTTTGTTTATGTTTTTGTTTTGTTTATGAGGATGGCAAATGTGAAAGGGAGAAAGTCACACTATAGTCTAAATACCTGTCCTACCTGTTTTACAAACTACTTTTGTTTTCTCATTAAAAACTGAGCTCACAGGTAGTCTGGGTTTGCAAGGTTAAAACAATTTAGAACTTGCACAATTTACAGCCTGTGCAATCTGAAAATCCCACTATAAACGTTATGGTAAACTCACCTGTATGAAGAAAAGCATGCCAACGGCAATAGTAGTGCCCAGTGCCAAACCTAAGGCAAAGAGTGTGGCAGCAAAGGCAAGCACACTGAAGGGCATGAGGGGCTGGAACTGACGCACAGCACTCATGTCAATCTTTACAGTGCTCCAGCCAAATGATATCTGCAGTGACAGAGAAAAAAAAAAACTTAACATATGTGGCAACATCAGTATGAAATGCTGAAATGAATGAGGCCATCAAAACTACGGAACAGTGGGGTATGGAGACTGCCCACCCTCTCATACAGCTGTGTGTACATGGTCATAATGAAGATGATGGCAGCATGTGAGCAGCCCAGTGGAGCCAGCAGCAGGAAGCTGGTGAAGTAGGCATGGTTTAGGTGCCCACAGCAGTTGTTGATCCAAGGGCAGTGGTGGTCCATCTTCATGACGCACCTGGAAAAGGGGAGGAAGAGGAGGACAGGAGTGCTGGGGGAACTGACTGGTTGTTCGGGAAGACACAGAGTGACAAGTTCATCAGCGAGTCACACTGCATCATTAACACTGCAGGTATAAGGTGTCAATCTATTTTAACATCACATAAATAGATTATGTGATTATGGTGCTCTATATAGATTGATGATTGATGATTTTCTGGCTATAGTAGCTCTCTGGGCTCTTTATGTTTTCTCTATCTCCATATCAAACAAGTGGTAGAACACCCACTCTCTCTGTGGTAATAAATGTATCTACCTGTTACACTTGCGACAGTGGTGAGATCTGGGGGCCTTGTACCCTTGGCACACTCTGCAGTACTGTAGATACTGGGTGTCCTGTTCATTCTCCTGTTTCGGGACAAATAAATGTGTTAAATGTCTGATGTAACATATTCCCTTTGAGTAGGTGGTAATTGTGTACACATGGTCCAAACTGATTCTTTACACTGTCAACATGAACAAACACCAGTAACAAAGGCTATAAGCTTTTATCCTAATCAAGGATTCTTACTGGTGTCCAACCAAGAGGGATGTATCCAGGTCCAACAAACATAGCGTTGAAGTAGTTGTAAAGGATGAGAACAGTCCAGTTGATGAGCATGATGAAGTTAATGCTGCCTCCTGTAGTGTCTAGTGGCCAATACCAGATGATGGAGTCCAGAATAGCCATGGTAGAGCATATAGCAATGACAGACAGTGCTATGACTGGACCCCAGTGGCACAATCTCCGAACCTCATGGAGGTTTTCAAATGTCACAAGGGTTGAGAAGAAGTTCATCTTTTCTCCACAAGGTTAGGACTAGTATTTTGTGTGTTGAGTTCTTGAAATGTATCGTCCAAGCTTCAATGTGTTACTTTTTTTCTTTGCTATCTTGCAAAGTCAGTGGTGCAGATGGTGCACATATTTTTCCTCGTCTTCTGAGTACCCAGCAACTGGCCTGGTCTTGGGTCACTGGGACTCTTTGTGTGTCCTTGTTCGTTGCACCAACAAAGAGCAACATCCTCTCCTGCCAATACTGGGAACACACTATCTTTGTGACTGAGTCATATTCCCCATCTAAGAAATGGAGAGAGAAATTTTAATATATTAGAACCAGTGTTGCTACATTTCAAAACATATCTGTTTAACTGTGGAGTACTCACAGTGATGTCCATTATCATTTTTAAATAAATATTGCTTTTAGCTGTAAATATGTAATTATTATGTAATTTCCTTCCTACTCACTGGATGCAAACCCATATAGCATTTGCTCAACAGCGACCCAACTAATTAGCTCATGTTACCAAGCTAGCGAATTCACAGCAAGAATACATTGCACGGAAACATCATATACAAGCACTGTCCATCATATTCACTTGTCAAACAAGAGAGACCACTCTGGGAAAGAAAAAAAAGTAAAAAATAAAACGAAGAGTACATAAGTAAATAGCTTTAGCAAAAAAAAATATTCGGTTTAGCATAAAGGCTAACGTTCCTGCAGTTAGCTAGTTAGCTAACGCTACCCTTTTGACAGCTTGACAAAAGTAAAGTAGCAGGCTGGACTACTGCCATTAAAAGGACAACAGTGTATATCAAAGTTATAACGAAAGCTTACCGCTACAGGTATACGCACAGCTTTTATGAATGGAGAAAAACTGTCACTTTAAATTACCACCCTGGCCACTTCCTTGAATTTTTTTTCAATTTCTTCAACGTACAGGGAGGAACCTTCCTCATGGTGTCTCAGAAACTATGTTAGTACCTTTAACCTATTGTGGACACTTTTTTCGAAACAATTCATTACTCAAACATCAGAACCGCAAAAATAATTTCTTTATGGACGTTCGGCAAAAATAAACGTGAATGACATTTTCAATTCATTGGATGAACCGTTTTCAGTGTCGTACTAACGAAATACAGTTCCTTATCGAGCATATTACACTGTGACTCAAGGAAGTGACTCCATTCGAGCCTTGTTTTTATTATTCTGAGCTAACTGTCAACCTGTAAGCCACCTGTTTTAAACTTAAACGTCAAGATGTCGTCAGACTTTGAAGCCTACGAGCAGGACTTTGGGACAATTACAGCAGAAGTAACGAACAAAATTGGCAGAATTCCCAAATTAAGTGGAGGTAAGACAGTTAAATTTATTAGCTGGAATCGCTGAGCTGGAGGTAGCTATGAGCTAACTGGCATTTCTCAGCTGAGAGGGCTAGCTAACGGTTTTAGGTGTTCTTGTTGTGTTGTTTCATTAGTTTAATATTCCATCTACTGGAAATTTATCGCACTAAATGGGGAAACGAGGCTAAAACGTGTTGTTGAATCCTATTTAAAACTAGACATCATGTATTACAGGCTGACTCACTAGCTTGGTATTTGGATTTAGTCAGTGTGAAAATGTGAAACACCGAGTTTGTCGGCAAATAACATCTCATGTTTTACAGTAGATGAGGTTAGTTAAGGTATCTATGCTTTTGTGGGCTACTACAGCTACCAATGGCATTTTTAAATGGAAAACATAAGCTTTTGGCCGCTTGTATTCTAACTGGTAACTAAACAACATTTAGAAAACACAGCAATGAATGGATAGGAAGTGAACTTTAACATTACAATAATATCTCTTGGTACAGATACAGCTTCATTCCACAGAGTTTTGATGATGAAAACAAAGAGTTTATTTCATAAATACATGTTAACTAGAGTCACCATTAATAACACAGCGGGTTTCTGTGTTTTTGGCATCAAAAGAAACCTGACAGTCATTAATGAGATTATCAAACAACTGGGTCATCCTACAACAAGCGGTCAGACCCAGGTTTGGATGTCAGTTGTGGGCATTTTGCATGTGGGGCTCTTTTAACAGAGACATACAGGTCAGATGTATTCATCAAGATAAACAGTCCATAGGTGTGAATGAATCTTTTTCATATGTGTGTTAGTTAGACTCTAGGTTTATACAGAATATGGATAGAAAGATGGATGAATGACATCGTCAAACATTCTTTTTCACCCAAGTGGGAGTTTAAGTTGTCATCAAGTCAAGATGTGTTGTTTCATACTAATGCTTTAGTTATGTATTTGCCCCTTGATTACATTGATGCAGCCAACTTTGGTTCTGTAGTCACACGGCTGGGCCTGATTTAGAGCATCTCAGTATGTTTTGCAGTGGCTCAGAAATAGGATCTTAACTCTTAACTTTTTTCTTAGTGCCTGCCATGTTTGGGCACACACATTCCAGGTTGCAAATTATTTTCTTGATTGGATGGATTTGTGTTCATTATGAAAGTACCTTACAACTGACAACTTTCTGTTTAGTCTGCACACATTGAGACAATGAGAGAAGTGAGGATAGCATGCAGCAGAGATGATTAATCTGATTTAAACTTGCATCTTGATAACAGCAGGTGTTGAGTCCCATTCAAAATTCATTTATTTGTCAATAGTAAATTTATATTTGTTGGGACATATTTTGACCAAAGCACACACCGATTCAGTGTGTTGATAATAAATAGACACAATGGTGTCCCCATGTCATCAGTTTTATGCAGATTTATAAATGGACAATAAGCACATCCTTTTGCATACAGTGTAAGGATGATAGGACGGATGATCTTGCGGTACTGTTATACTCACAGAATTGATCCTAGTGGCACAAGCTTTAAGCTGTAGAAAGTGAAAAAGCTTTTGTGGTAAGAAATATTTATCTTTCTTTTATCCTGAAGCACAATTTGTGCTCCATTTGAATATGAATATATTTGGGTCACACATGAAAAACAAGAGTGTTACAAGCAGTTGTGTAGTGTAGTAATTGCATAATAGACTGCACATAAGAACTTTGCCCATTTATAGTGTGTCTCTGCATGTGATCTGATGCACCTGTTTTACCCAACCTGTTATTTTTTAATTTCAATTTTTTTTTAATTTAAGTTACTTTATTAATCTTAAACTTACTTCTCTGCATTTAACCCATCACTGATTGAAACACACACATGCAACATGCAGTGAAACACACAGGAGCAGTGGGCTGCATCAAGGGCCCAGGGAATTGGGGGTCTTGGGGGAACCGAACCAGCGACCTTCTGATCACAAGCCCCTTTTCTATCCTCTAGGCCACGGGTCATCTTCCTCCTGATGTTCTGGAACTTGGTTAGATTGTTGTTTATTCAGCGTGCCGTCATGGCATGTTTTTTTTGTTTTGCAGACACTATATTTTCACACACGTCTCGTTTTCCTTGATACATTTTTAGAGCTGTTAAAAGCAGATATCAAGCCATCACTGTGCCAGTTTCACACCGCTGTGCACAGTAGCCTTTTTGATGTCTTGAGTATGAAGACCGGTCCTTATTTACACACATCAAACACTGTTTTTACAATGCACATAATCTACCTTGCAAATTTCAGTTTCTGTGTGTCATTTGATACAAATCATATTTGGAAGTGGAGGTAAATATTAAATATGTAAAAATGCGGTAAAAAAGTGAGATGTTCTCCATAACATGTCTTCACTTGATACAGTTGTTTTATCCAGTTGGTATTTTGCAGAGTGAAATACAGTGCATGTTTTTAATTAGCATCAAGTGCACAAATCCAATAGATATGATAAATATGTGCAACTATAAATACTGTATAATGAACCACAGTAAATGTAGTAGTGCAGCCTGAATTGTACTGTCCGCAGCTAATTGACTTCTGCTCTGCTAGTTGTTTGTTTTCAATTTTGACTGCTCAAAGCTGCTTCCAACCCCTACTTGGAACATTTATCTCTTTCTTTGGACTCAGACACACTCATTGTTTTATTTCTATTTTTTTCAAAGGCCACTGCCGCTCATGAAACCTCGCCTGATTAAATATTTTTGGTTTGGAGTTGGCATCTTTGAAGATTCATGGCAACCCATTCCACTGTGTAATTCCACATTGCTTTCTTTCGCCATCTGTTGACTGTGTCAGAGTAAGCCCATATGAATATGTACAAAGCCAGGGAACACATTACAGCCATAAGTAGTTATTCAGTGTCCTCTGCCAACAGAATAGTTTACAGTTAAATTTCAGTTCCCTTCCTTCTCATTAAGGGTTTGCTTCTTTTCTTCCTTAAGTCCCCCAGGCTTTACTTCCTGAAGTGGCTGAATTTTCCATGGATTGACAGACCTCTATTTAATACATTAATATAACTCCAGACAAAGGGCTTTTGTCATTGCTGTTGTCGTACCTCTCCATGTCACATGTGTACAGTTGCTGATAATGGCGAAGGTGTGTGGAACAACTGTCCTTGACTGGCATCATTCATGTAACAGTCAACTGAACATGTGTTTGTATGCTCACATGTTACCATCCCCCAAAACCCGAGGTTCAATGAACATGAAATGTGAATGTCAATCTTTTTCTTTTTTTTTCCACCTTTGAGTGTTTATGGCAACAGATTCCCTGTCAGTCACTGCAACTCAAATTTTGGGAGAGTTTTTCAAGTTAAAAACAAAAGTCCTACTTCTTCTTTATTTACCTTTACTGTTGTGTACAAAACTTCTCATCCGTCTGTCAGCAGGTTGTAGTCTTGGTAAATATCCATACATATTTCACAGCCCTCCAGCTTGGGCCTGAGTTTGAGCAAGAAAGCACCATCTCATCGCGAATCGCCTCTGGCTATTTACTGTGTAGGTTGTGGGGCTGGACACAGGTTTTAAAAATGAATTTTAGGACTGGCAAAAGGTAATGTTGGCCCATGGTGTGTGAGAAATGAAGATCTTGGCTTAGCTTTTTATGATGCTGCATTCTCGCACCTGAAATCCTTGTGATTTGAAGTTCTGTTTTTTGGGGGGTTTTTGTGCTTTATTTTTCTGTTTTATAGAGCATCCGTTGGTTGATACGCAGTGCATAGTGTTCATTTTTTATTTTTGGTTAAAGGTTCTACTCATGGTTTTTCATTTGCTGATTTTAAAAATGTCTTTAGTTAATATATCACTTTGATTTAAATGAGAAATATTTGAATTGATCACAACAGTATTTTGCATTTGTTGCATTTTGTTTGAACTACTGGCATGCTGATATCACAGAGTCCTCTCAAAAAGATGCCAGTTCCTTTTTCTCATCATCATTATTATTTTGATCTGCTGAAATGTCATTGGTTTGTTTTGGAAGACAGTAGTCACTTCTTGGTGTGTATTATCTTCAAAGCTTTGTAGTTTTAGGTATCCTTAAAAAATATTTTGTTTAAGTTTGACATATTTTGGGGGCAGTTGAGAAATTGAGGCCTCCATCTATACTATTTATGGCTAATTTCTATTTTTCATGTAATATTATATGCATTGTTATAATTTGGCCTGAAAGTAGTGACTTGGTGAAACCTGGTTCATGACTAATACGCATACATCCATACAACTGTGAGCACAAATAATGCAAAATTTGTGCTAAATCTTAACAAAGGCCAGTTTTGCTTTGGGACTGTAAAATGTTGTAGTAGAGCTAGAGGTTTCTAAGGTAATTCTAAGGTAAATGTAAAACTAATGTGACGTGTTAACACCACATGTTATAATAGCTCAGGTTAGTGTTTTTAAAATAGCTCTTTTTGTCTCCAGTCATTAAAAAAACTCTATGACTTAAACAATAACTCCTTCATTATTATCTGACTATGTTTATACAATAACTGAAGTGTTCAAGCACATTTTATCATGTATTTCAATCTTTTGGTTAATCTTCTATCCTTTTTGTGCCTCCATTAAAATATGTTGCATTAATGATGCTTGACTGGACCTCTACAGTTCTTATGGTTCCCTTTAATGGCAACGAGGGCTAATTTCAGAACAAAAAGCAGTTCTTTATAGAGATATTAGGTGGAAATGCTGCTGCCTTAAGCGGCGATAGGATGTAGTTCGCAAGCTTCTCTGGAACTCTCGCAAGTGATAATGAGTTTCAATGGGTAATATGGAAGAGGAGCCACGGGGTGAGGTGCAGAACGGTGCGTTAGTCATTCTGAGTGGGACTCATACTTCTGGCAAGTGAGCAAAGCTGACGCCTCCCTTCCCTTTGAGTTGGCACGAGGTGTCTCACTGCTCCTCAACAGAAACCAACAAAGGCCTCATAGACGCCAATAACTAAGAGACATCAAATGTTGGCTCGTCGTGTAGAGAGAATGTGTAAATATATCTTCAAATGTGTCCTCGTGTGTTGTTTTCTCCCAGTCTCTTTCTCTCTCCCCCTCTCTTCCCCCGTTGCGGGGGAGTTAGGTTGTTGTCATGAAGCGCTGTTCCTCTGTCGGCTGATCAATATGTTGCTGTTTTTTTTTTCCCTTTCAGAGGAGAAGACACAGCTGGTTCTAAATGTCGACAAACAGCTTGAAGAAGTCAGAGAGTTGGTATGTCTTTGATCAGTAATTTTCTCCTCTTCCCATTTCCTAAATAATGAATTTGTGCAAACAGGGAGGGGACAATTTTCACTGGCAGCAGACAACAGCACCTGTATTATCCTGGTGGTGACATGACATGCAGACACACACGTGGCGGAAAGGAGGCTTCCTCCTCACATGATTACTTTCCAGTAATCTGCTTTTAAGTGACACCCCTATGACACATTTCAAGCCATTATCTTGAGGTGGGAGTCTTCATGTTGCTGTTTAAAGAATGAGCAAAGTCACCTGACAGAGACAAATTGTTGTTGCATTTGTCTTGTTATGTCACAGTGATTAGTTTCCTCCAGATCTGCCACACAGAGACCTGTCTAGCCATGTATCAAATGTACTTTTACTTCATTCATGCTGACATTTTTGGGCCTGTCGCATGTCGCTGCGATGAAGAGGCCCTCGTATTTGATTGTGTATTTATTTACAGAACAGCCTTCCTCTGTCACAACTTATATCATAGCTGAGTGACGTGAACGGGAGGCATTTTCCTTTTAGAATCAACGTTCAAGTCAATGCCGCTGTTATTAATTTCAGAAAGTTTAATATTTCCAGAGTTGTCAAAATTTCTATGTTCAGCAGCTTTTTGTCATAGATAATAACCCTTTTTTGAGACTTAGCTATGCAACATTTAGAGAAATGCATAGATGGTGAGAGACATATGATCATAAGTATATTGGGAGGCCTACATTTTTTAGCATCTGTTCAGGAGTGCTGTGAAAGTGATGAAGTATCTTATCATTATGATGTGGATCAGAATGATCTCTAAGCCTGTAAGTTTTGTAACTTTTTATATTCTAAAATATTTTTTGAAACTGATCTTAAAGTGTTAACCAGGAAAAGCATTTGAAATACTACTCAGTTAACTGCATTAACTGCGGGTTTTAGCTGGAGCAAATGGACCTGGAGGTGCGGGAGATCCCCATCCAGAGCCGAGCCATGTACAACAGCAGACTGAAGAGCTACAAGCAGGAGGTAGAGAAGCTCGAGAAAGACTTTGTAAGTACTCAAACACCTTCTCAAATCTTTGTTAACAGTTATTTGAATGTTAAAAACATAATGTACCTCATCAGTACTTTAAAACTGACTTTAAAAATCTGTATAGCAAAAACACTGTTAATTCTTATGACATACTGTTTTTAAAAGTTCTCAGATCCATTGTGGTTTATATACACATCTTTTGTTGGCGCTCCACAACCAAACTCTCTCTCTCTCTCTCTCGCACACACACACACACACACACACACACACACACACACATACAGACACTGAAGCTCAGTGGTGCCTCCGCTGAGGTTAATTCAGAGTTCGTATTTGAACTTGCACTGTGATGCCTATTGAGAACAGGTTGGGTGTGTTTGTGTTGTTGCTGCCGAATCTGGCCTTGTTTAGTAATTCATAAATCACGGTATATCTCGACTTGATCTCTAGCCTCTATCAAAGCTTAATGAACAGCCCAGTCTAACGGGCCCCTCGCTTTTAGTCCCTATTGTTGGCTACCGATATTGCTCAAGGTATTTCAGTTGATCAATAATATGATAGAAATAAGCAATTACATTTAATGTAAATGTAACTCCATTGCTCTCTTATTTTTATCTTATCTTCGCAGCTTTTTACTCTTTTCACCCTTATGTTGCAAAAATATCTTCAATTCTCTGTTATTCAAGCATTTTACTTGTAAAAATATGTATCTTTAATGATATCTTTACTTTGTCTCTTGTCTGTTGTTGTTTTCTGTTAGTCAGTTTTGTTTGTGCTGGCATTCACAACACGTTAATAAACCCATGGTGTAAATGCAGCTGACCTTGAGCTACCGAGCAGCCGAGTCAGTCCACAAATCAAATATGATGAGAAACAAATCCACAACCTCAGAATGTGTTGGAGAAATAAATACTAAATTGGACATTTAAGAACCTTAACCTTAATTCACAAAAGACTGACCTGGGACAGGGGCAACATTTAACCTTGCCACTAATGTGCTTCCAGTTAAGTTTTGCTGCCTGGAGATTTTAGGCAAAAAAGCAAACTTTTCTAAAAATTTTGAAATCAATTGAAAAATCCCCTCTCAAATGTGAACTTTTTCTTCTCCTCACTGGAACATTCATTGTTGGCCATCTGAAGCATGAAGGAATGATTTCAGGAAATAATAAACACCACAAAACTGATCACAGAGAACCATTTTAGAATGCGTGCCTTCACAGTAAAGTCATCACAATCACAACTGCAAGTTTAAAATATTTTTGTATTTTCAAAATGAAATGAAAATTGTGGGAATGACATTTAAACAAAGCAGGATTATCATGACAAACTGCATATTGTGAGTGTTTAATAATCTTTATTCACCAGAAACTCCTTGTTAGAATCTGTGTTGAATCAAACTAGGGAATATAGCAACATTTTCCCCCCAAACCATCATTATTCCAAATGCAGAACAAACAAGTAAACATGCATAAACACCCCATTTGGATGAAGTTATCATGTGTTAGTGATCTGCGAGCGCACCACAGAGATGTGCTAACTGAGATCACAGAGGAGATCTCTCTGCCAAGACAGTTTACTTTCCTCGCCATGGGCATTTAATTGGCTGCCGATTAATCTTTAACTTTTCTTCTCCCTGCACTTACCATGCTTAATCATCAAGCAGTAAACACCTGCTGGGGCTGATATTGGTGCTAAATTTCATTATTTGCATTTTTTTGGTCTGTTTTCTTAAACCGGGAAAAACGTCAGCATTCCTCTATCCACCTTCTAAAACGAAACCTTGCATGCATATTTCATTAACAGAACATGAATGCATCTAAATTCCTACTTTCGTATCGCTGCATACTCACAGCCCACAGTACTGAAATGCAAAGCAGAAGGTAGCTGTGGGATAGTCCAAGTGGATGAAGAATATTCGCCTGCTTCTCGCTGTGACTCCCCCACTCTGGTGGAGTCATTTCTACAACTCTGTGTGTGGTGTTCATTGTACAGTTAAACCAGGAACATCCTCCTTCGCAGTCACATCTAGTATATCTGGTCTCCGGTAAATCTTATGCAAGTGTTCATAAGGCAGGAACTTCAGCCCATAAGGCAAGAACTTCAGCCCCCTTTGCCTAAGATGTGCCAAATGCTATAGCCAGACTCAGCCTCTAGCTTCCTGTAGGCCTAGTGAGAACATGACACTCAGCACGAAAGGCGTCAGGTGGAGAAAGGCAATCTCCTCTCTTTTTAATGTAAAAATCTCCAGCTTTGTTGTGTCTTCCGTGGATATCAAGGCCTTTCCACTCCCTCACCCCCCCAACCTACTGGCCTCCCACGGGTGTCTCCTCCCCTTAACCTGTTCTCTCATCCTCCCATTCACCCATAGTTTGAAGTCTTTCTACCACCGGTGTGCCAGCTTGAGACCTCAGTCCCGCTCCTTTCCAGACAGGGCCTGAGTCGACCTCAGTAACCCAACCATTTCATCCAGGAAGACAACTTATCAAACGGGCATCCCAGAGGCGTATATATGAGCTGTAGCTTTGTTGGCTTGGTTGACAGCTTCATTGCGATAATAGAGGGGACAGTGGGGGTCTTGAAGGTGCTGGGTCACAGCAAAGGGGAATTGTAGCAGCCAAAGGGGATGCCAGCCTGACAAAAAAAAAGGAAATAAAGAAGAAGTCAGAGTGTGGAAACATTTTTTAAAAAGGACAATGAAAATCCTATTTGATGGGATCAGTTTGTTCAAGTCAGGAGAAGCAGGGTGGTGTGGGTCTTAGCAGTGGCTTTGATCAGGCAAAGAAGAGGCCTAACGTAAGCTTAATTTAATGAAATCTATCGGGTAAACAGAGCCAGCATCTTCAAAGGACCACGATTGGTCTGTCCCAGTAGGGAAGGTGGGGGACTGCAGACGTCTGCTGTGTCTCTCACATAACACACTCCATTTTTGAAGATGTGACTCAAATCATGTACCATGCTAATTGTAAAAGTGTGATGTCTCTGACAGGATGAGATGTCATAAGCTGTCATGAAGCAACACCAGCTCAGAGATTTAGAGGTGATTTTTGTCAGTCCTGGAAACTCGTGGTGGTGTCTTCTCTGTTGTCAGAACATATTTTTAATATCAAAGCTCTTTCTTTCTTGCCCTTTTCAAAGCGTTTTCATGTTGTATTGTTAAGTCTGTGCTTGAGTCTGTTTAGCAAGTGGGAAATATTTTTAGTCCAAAGCAGATTTCAGTCAATGTGCAGTTAATGATGTGTCTTAATTAACTGATTTTACAATTCACAGTATCATTTATTAAACAGAAACAACTGCGTCCAACCTTTCAGCTAGTATAACACATTAGCTTAATCTGACGCGAAATGGTGGTGTAGTTAAGAGCATTCTCTCCTGGTTACTTTTTAAAATTAATCATTTAATCAGCATTATATTTTTCTATACCTTTGTTCAAATCTTGCAGTGCCTCCTGATTGCCCTTCACACATAATATTAAGTGTATAGAGATGGTTTTTGAGGCATCAGTATGCTGTTGTTGTTGATTTCTTTGTGCAGCAGATGGCGATATTGCCCTAAGAATTTGTATGTATGTGACAAGGACAGTAGTGGGCAAATTTACCAATTACTTAGCCTTTCTGATGTATGAGCAGACTTGCTATGATAAATCCTTCCACTTATTATTAAGCCTGACCTCATCCTTTTTGCTTTGTAATAGAGATTGAAAATAATGTTACAGAAAACGTCCTTGTGCTAAAAGCACATTTAATACAAGTGTCTTATGGCAGTCTGGCTCCCAACTTTATGTATTTTCTGTAGTTTGTCTGGTTCTCTAAAAGTTAATTAAGGAAGCCAAACAAAATATGAATGAACTAATGCCTCCTTAGCAAAGTGGAATGTCTTTTTGAAATGATATTGTTAACAATTTCATCCTTCAAATCTCCCCTCCCAATTAATCTTTCTTGACATTAGGTGTTGCTGCAAATATTTTCCCTCCTTAAGTTGCATGTAAGGAGGTCACTTTACTTTTAAGAAATAATATTTTTTGCCTTTTCAGTGATAAAAACACTCCTCGTCTGGTCAGAGGCTTTGTGTTCAAGGATCCTTGACTCTGTTGAAAGGTTAATTGATAGTCACTAAATATCAAGCTTTGACAAGTTTTATTGTTGAATACATCATCTTTTTCTGACTTTAAGTGGGACTTAGTGCCAGTAATGGTCAAGGCAGTTTTGTCGATGGCATGAGAGTCACTCGGTTATTCTTTGGAAGGAGGATTAATTTTGTTCGATAAATACCAATTGAGAATAAAAAGCTGTTGTCATAATATGCTGTCGACCATTTCATCAAGGACCATGAAGATGTCCTTTCTTAGCAAGCATCAATATTCCTTTTGAGAAACATATCATTGCTCAGTCTTTATATGAGACTATCACAGTATATAATGCAAGTTATTACATGATATGAAAAATGTGATGCGGTCAAATTTTGATTCACCTGAGGTATAATGCTTAACTTCAAGAGAGGCCTGTTAAGAGAAGTTTGAAATTACACTGGATAATTTTCCTCTCCCGTTCCTGGCTTCATTTATTCTATTATAGATACAGTGAAATTTGATCTAGCCTGTGTTTTCTCTGATTATGAATCACAAGGCCAAGTGTCACTGGGATATAACTAACACCTCCTTATTTCTTATTGTCGAGTGTTGTGTTGTTTGGACCTACACTCACAGTCAAGTACAATGTCTGCACTGCCTTTTGCTGTAATAAAAATACCTTTAGATGGAATGCCTCCTAGTGTCTGCCCAGGGAGTTAATTAATACATTTCCAAAGAGTCAGTCAACCTTGAGATTTTGAACACTTTATTTGTCAGGTACACCAAGGTGAAGGAATGAAAAAGCTGCTTGTATTGATTACTCTTCTTATTTCTTGATATTTTTTTAACCTGATATATCAGTTTCATAAGTGGTTTGACCTTGTAGAGATAACTTAAAGAATTTCGCTTTCAGCTGTGGCAAACATTGAGTGCTGTGTTTAATGAATTGGCACATTGGACCTTTGAAGACTTGGAAATGAGGAGAAAATGGTTTGATTTGAAAATATGGAGCTGCAAACAAGATCGGTTAATGATCACATCGGACGTGTTTCACGTGTGAGCACCCCTCAGATGAGGCCGAGGCAAACTTGTGTAGCTCTTGGTTCTTGTTTAGTTCAAAAGTGTCAAAATAAATTGACTTGTAGAAGATGTAATGAGTGGCTTTTGACTTTAAAACATACAGCTCAGATTACATGTTTCAGTTGCCAGTCAGAAGTTTGTTTTTTTTATAAGCCTCTTCTCTTGAATCCAAACCCCAGAGCTATTTGTTGCCTCTGCATCTGAGGGTCATTCGCGATCGGTTCATCATTGGCAATGAATTAACATTTTTCTCTGGTGTTTGAAATGCTTTAGAAAGTATAGGATATTGTCTCTATTTCTGTTCTAGTGTGGGACCTGTTATTTACTCTCCACCCAAAGAATGCAAATTCTTTGGTATGTATGTAACCAAGCCAAATATATGAAGACGACGGTGCCCTTCATTAATGTAATACGGACAATTCAAGGTTGTTGAGACTATCCAACTTAAGCTTACAGTGGCCATAAACTTATTATGTTTAGAAACATAAATGGAGAAAGAAGAGTTTGCAAAGTCATTTATTGGAAAGTCGTGTTTCTGTCTTAATAAGCTCTGACAGCATAAATTTTTTTTAACCAGATGCCGATAATCATGTTAAGATTTGGGTTTTGATGGGAGTTTTTAGGACCACTGTACTTCCCACGCTAGAATCACACCAGTAGTGATTAAAAATTAGCATTGTTGTAATCCATTTTGAAGGGCTCTTGTCGTTTGCCCCCTGTCCTCATTATGGTGACTCCTGCAAACAAACAACATGACAGACCAACATTAGTTGGATGTTAGACAGTTTAAATCGCCTTAGGTTGCGTTGGCTTACTTGCTGTTCTTAAACACAAAGGAGTAAACACAGATTGACTCTTTTCATGGTTTGTTGCTTAACAACCCATCAATGACACCAAAGTCTAATCACTCACAACCGGTTTTAAAAGGAGTCCATCAGTTGACGAGGATTTTTCCCATATATTTCCTCTGAGCTGAGTGCAGATTTAAGATGTAAACAAATAGATCTGCTTCTCTGCTTATGAATTATGTCTTTCATTTGGAACTTGTTGTGCACAGTATGTCTTCCTCAAGCCCTTTGTGGATTTGTGGCATTGGAGGCTTTTCCATGTCTTCTTTATGGGCATGAAGATGGGATTCATTTGTGGATTAGCCTTTTGTCACACGTGTTGAAACTGTTTTTTTTTTTTTATTGGTTTGATGGTGTAAAGACAGCTGTAGGTCAAAGCTGGGTTGAAGGACAGTGTCACAATAAGGACAAAAGGATGTGTTGTCCAGTGGAGCAATGTTCATATTTCATTTTCAGAAAAAAATGAGGGAGACACAAGCCAGAAAATCATCACGTGCAATAGGTTTTTTAATTCTTTTTGTAACTTCTTGTGATTAAAAGTATCACTGCTGTTCACTGTTTAAATTATGAATATCTATCCAACCACACTAAAAGATACACAATGAATAATCATTAATTATTAAGTGATTTTAGTAATCATCTGTACCCCATGAGCTAAAAAGCATGACAGTGTTGTCGACCAGATGTGATGGCACTTAAACCTTAATAGGGAACACTGCAACAGTCTTCAACTTCATTTTCCACTGTGGCTATAACAATATATTTTCAAGTTAACACTTTAAGTAGCTGTTAACACTGTTAATAATCACTAGAATAATTGCACAGATGAGGCTGATACCATATTGTAAAAGCCTGATGTTGCAGGACGTTACAGGAAATACGACTGCAAAATTATCACATAAAAATATGTTTGCCAACCATTTTAAAGATTAAGTTGAGAGTATCCCAGACAGAGGAGTGGGAATAAATTTTGGCATCATTTGCTTTCCTGTCATCCTTATGAGTTTTACGGTTGTTAACAAGATGAGTTCTTGTCAGTAGTCGACTCCGAGAAACAACAGAGCCCGTAATTTGTAAGCACGCCCTACTCCCTCTCCGTCTCTTTATGTTAACACTTGTCTGTATGGAAGGGGTATCTGCATTATGCCTGGAGCACAGGTTTTGTTTGGCAGTGTGCAAATTCGGCCGTTATCCTTCCATGCAATCATTTCCTCTCTCGCTTATCTCTCCTGGCCCCTCCGAAGTCGAAGTCGTACTTCCACACACACTGACAGCGATCAGTATAGCTTTCAGACGCTTGTCTGGCTGAGTCTGCCATGAAGCGAAGGCCCTCCCAGGTCCCCTCGCTGTCCTCAGGGCTTGTGTGATTGAGTGACTGGAGTGAGTGGGGGCCAAAGATAATAAGGGGGAAAATATAAAGACATGGGGTGATGATATGATAACACCCCCCTTCTTCCTCACCCCCCCACCCCCCAACTCCCCTTTCCACCTCCCCTTCACTTTTCCTTCTGTTCTTCTTTCTGTCCTACCCCCGATTTCTGTGCACCGAGCCTGTCCCACGCAGTAGTGTAAACCAGAAGTGACATGTGACACCCACTCCCCAGTGATGTGCTGACAAGCGGGTACTAGAATAGGTGACAATGTTTTCTTTTTTTTTTTTTTTTTGCCAGACTGGCTTAAGTATGGTGAAAGGGATTCATGAAGTATTTATGAAATATATTATGAATCATTGGGTCTGTGTTTTTCCTCTGTATTTTAGGCAGTGGCATTTGCTTTTTAATAAGTAAGCCTCAGAGAAAGCGAGACTGAGGAAAGGGGTAAATAGGAGAAGAATTCTTTACATTGCATCTTCACTGGTGTTTCTTCATAGTTAAAGCTCCATGTTTACAAATGTTTTAACCCCCGACTCGAGTCCCCTTCGCACACAAACACACACACGCATGCAGACACACAATTAAACTTAGTTTCTTCCTCTCATCCTAAGTGTTCCTAATGAGGGAGCGTGCCAGAAAGAAAGGGATCATGTTTTTGCTCTCAGCGACCAACAGTTTTGCCTTTTCTTCACTGTTTTTGAAGCCTGCAGTGGAATCTGGCCTTGATCAGAATTGCATTGTGGAAGATGAATTGCTTTTTTTTTTTTTTTTTTTTTTCAATTATCCCAGAGGTTGGCCACCATTAGAGCATCAGTCTACTCCTGCAGTGAGACTAAACTCTTTAGTTTTGTTCCTGTCGTCACCATAGTGTGCCTGTTTGTTCCATATTTACAAACTTTTAGTACATTTTTATCTTTGTAAATTTTTGTTCAGAAGTGATCTGTCTCACTTTCCTCTGCTTTAAGTGCTAGCATCAAATTCCCAGTTTACAAAAAAAGCAGTTAAATTAACAAATGGCTCGTGAAGCTAATGTTATGTAGTTTTTACTTTGCAGTGGTCCTTTTATATTTTCTGCTACTTTTTTAAATTAACAACAGATTGCTTTTGTCAGTTATTCAACACTGTTGTTTATTTCTGGGTTGAAAATAGAATGTTCTTTTCTGTATACTTTTGTTTTTTAATTCTGATTAAGAGGTGTTGGCAGGTCTTCCTTTCAGCCTTCATTTGGCTGTTTCTCATAATTTTTGAACTACTGTCGTAAATTCCAGCACAAAACCTGCAGACTCCCAGGAAACTGTTAAGTGTATTGGGAAGTTCAGGAGGGCACATGTTGCAAGGGCTTTGGAGAGGGGCCTTACTGGCCTCATCAGCATTTGAATACGTTCTGGCTAGTGAAATAACAAAGTATACATAAATATATAGAGATAATGATCTGGCTTAGTCCCTATATGTGCTGCTGCATTCTTATGCTAATGAGTGGGCTATTCAACACCAACAATGGTCACATTACAAGAAAAGGCAAAGCACTGAAGGAGATAGTCTTCTGTGCCTGTCCACTGATGGACGTGCACACGCATGTGCTCAGCAGGCCCGACTCCTCTTCCTTTGTGTCTAGGTTTTTTTTTTTTTATTACATTTTTCAATTTTAGATAACACTCCAAGAATAGACATCAAACGAAAATGAATCATAAATCGAGGTCAGGAGTGAACCTCTTTCCAAAGCTGAGAAAGGGTTAAAAGTGAAGGTATTTCTTTCTTTAAAAAAGATGGGGAGACTGATAGGAGAGGAGCTCTTCTCAGCAGAGGGTTCAGTGAACCATATGTAGGTAGCCACAGGCTAATGGGCCGGTTGGTCCCTGGCTTGCCAGGTATCCTGCAATGCACATCTCCTAACACCTTCCCACCCCTCCTCCTCCTCCTCCACACACACTTTTTCTCTCCTCGTCATCCTCCGACACCCACCTCTCCCACCCCTCCCACCTTCACTCTGTGAAAATCCCTCCTCCACTTTCCTCTAATCTCACCTTTTTCTCTGGTGCTGACCCGGGGAGGCCCACTTTATTCCCCACTGCACGCCAGAAGCCAGCGTTGTGATCGGAGCCCGAGCCCCTGTGCTGGTTCCCCCTCTCCTCTCCTGTCTCCTTGCCCTGGCTGCCCGCCTCCCCGACGGCTCTGCTCTATTGATTTACTCCTCCAACCAATGCTGTCTGTCTCTGTTTTGCACCACCAGCACCTAGGTCCCTCATCTCTATAACCCTCTCTCTTTTCCTGTCTTCTCTCTTTCCTTCTCTTGCTCTTTCTTTCTTTCTTTCTTTTCACAGTTTCTTTCTTTCTTTCTTTCTGTCCCCTCCTACACAACCACAGGCTAGGGGAGAAAACCTGACAGAACACGAGAGAAGGAGGGAAAGAGAAATGGAAGCATGGGGGTGTGGGAGGGGAAACGGGGCCTTTGATTTTTCATTAGAAGCGCCTCCATATTTTAATATTGGGTTTAATCGGGCCCTCATGCCTTAAAGAAATAACCATTGAGAGATGATCCCTCGGCCTTCAGAAAGTATATGGCGCTTCTTCAATCAAAGCCCTCCTCGAATTTGCTCTTTTGTTTGGAGTTCACTTGCAATCCTTCCCCCCCTCCTCTCTTCTCTTGCCGCCTCTCGGCCTCTCGCTTTGTGGGTACAGTCGTTAGGCTTATTGACTGATCTCGGCTGTACTTAGCAATAGAAATGACTTTGACAGGGAAATACTCCACCGGTATCACAGAGCTACAAGCATGAAAGGCCCCTCTATCAGAATAATATACTCTTTCACCAGCAAAGGGCTAGGTGTTTTCCCCTGGAGATAAAATCCTGTTTACTTGTGGTCTAATGTAAAAATACATTTAGATTTGGTGATGTCGTGTTATGATAGGAATTAGTGTTTTAATTTTTATTAAATTACACTGATAAAGAAAAGTTTTTTCACACTTGTATCTGACCGCATCTGATCTTCTATTTTTTTTGATTTGAGATATTTTTGAAGCTGACACTCTCTGTCACCCTAAAAAAACTCTCGTCACCTCATACCTCTTTAGATACATTCCAGGTTCATTTATTACCATGCTTCAGTTGATCATTCACCTTTTATTTGTGTTTTCGACAACTGCTTCTCTGAGACTCCTTCAGGTTTTTCATGGAAGTGGAACACAATGCAGCGTGCGTAGAAGCCACCAAAGCACCAACCTGTGAGCTAATGAGAGGCCCCATGCTGTTATCTAAGGCTCCGGCTTCCCTACCACTGCTGCACTTCTATTAGGGGAGAGAACACACACCGGGCTACCGTTCACATATGTCGCACGCGTGCGTTCTCTAAAGGAGGTTTTCCCTGGGAATGCAAAGGCTCGTAGAAGCCTCTGTCGTTCATACAGTAGCCCACATATGCACTCGCACTAAACACACACGCACACACACAATACAGTCAGAAGTGGAGGTTTCGATGGCACCAAAGACCACAGCAAAACAAAGGCACAAATGACACCCTCCTGTGACAGTCCCAATTGTAGCTACTTGCCTTTGTGTGATAATATATCAAATGCATTAAAAAAAAAGCACTTACTTAATTGAACAACCTCTCCCGACTTTGTTTGTTTTAAAGGAGAGTTGAAGACGACAGCAATTTGTGTGTGTGCACGTGCGCGTGTGTTCAACCCCTGCCAAGCAGAGATGCATTATTTAAGATGCTGTTGTGATACTTGTGCCTGCTTAAAGGTCTCTGCTTCCTTTTAACGCCATGCCGCATCAGTCCACCTCTGCCCCCACTTGTGGGGGGGAACCAGAGTGGGACCTGCTGGCACTGGTCCACACATCACCTGGGAAAATATCACAGCAGGGGTTGGAAGGGATGCAGTATAGATAACCTTTGAGTTTAGCACACATTCTTGAGAACACAGAGACGTTTTAGTACACCACTTTATTGTCATGTCAGTGCTGACGTTAGACTTTTTTTTATTTAGTAGGTTTTTTTACAAGATGCTCAAGGATATTACTGTCAGAAAAAAATATTTAAATGTGTATTTATTAACATTTTATGCCCATCTGAAAGTTATTTTTAAAATGGTGGTTTTTATGGTGCAACTCTGACGGTTAGGAAAATAAAAGGTTAAACGCCAGTTTCAGATAAGCACGTGGAGCTGGACAAGTGTTATTAGGTCTAAATTTGGAAATGCCCTGCCACTCTCCTGCTGGTGAAAAAGCCTGTAATGGAACACAGTATTGTAAATTGAATATGGTTAATTACTCTTTATGCCATGCCACCAGCCGTGTATGCAGGGTGAAAAAAGAAAAAGCTCGGAAAAGTGGAGGAAAAAGCATCTGCAGAGGAACTTCAGGGCCCCTCATTACACTCTGCCCCTGGGTACTTTTACGCCTTTTATTTCCCATCTAATGAACTGTTTACATTTTTCAGCTTTCCAGGCGCCACAATAATTTGCGCTTGTCCTTGTATCACTCGTTGCACTGGGCAAAAAGGAAGGAGGAGAATTGGAGGGCATTTAAATGTGTATATAAATCTCATTTTATTAGATTTTAATTAACACATTTACACATTTAATGTGCACTTTTTTGTTTTTGTTTTTTCGATCGCATAGAATTAGAAAAGGTTAAATATTTTTCCCATTTAATTTCTTCTTTTGGACTACAGAGGAACTTAAAAATCATCATGTTAATTTAGGACGTATATACACATGCTTGCTCATATATACAAAGGAAGGATCCATATATTTGCTATAATTAAATAAATATCATTTGCTGCTCAGAGGACTATGCCAAACTGATTAGCATATCTGATATGAGTTGTTATGCATGCATATGTAATTACATTTTGATGGGCAAAGAAGAATAGGTTTTTTTTTCTACTGCTATCCATGTCAACAGAGGTAAAACGTGTGTTTTTGACAGGACACCAGCACCTCCATTGCTGCATTTGACGGGATGTGTAGAGTTTTAAAGGCAGGCCACTTTGCATAAAGTTAAGATGTACCTTTGTACTTTTCTTGTGTGCTTCCGGGAATAGAAGCAAATTCTCACCCAAGATTAAAAAAGTGACAAAAGACAGACCTTTCAAAAGGATTAAAAAAAGCTCCTTTTTTCTTTTCTGAACAATAAGGTATCTTCTGAAAACGCTCCTTCTTTTTTAGATTACAAAGCCTGATTAGTTGGCTTCGTCTTAAGATGCGGAACTCAGCCTTTACATACTGTAACTGGAATGATAGAGTTTCAGTGCATTTTCTTTATAGAATAGAGGATTTTACGGGAACAGGTATCTAATATCTGCTTTCCTGACCTCAAGAGTGATCCTGCTGTAACATTGCAATTTTTGCTCAACACCATAACTTATAATCAAAATCTGCTAAACTCCTAAGCAGTCAATATTGCACAGCTGTTTATGTTTTGCATCAAATGGAAAGGCAGTAATCATTCTGAAATCTGTTGTTTTCCAGTGGGGAAATCCAAAAACTGGAGTATATACTGTAGGTACAGGGGAAGTAACGCTTTCATTTCAGTGACATTTTCCACTCTTTATACTTTCTTTGTTATCTACACTGTTCTCATCGCAGAAATGCTTCGTACGTTCATCTGTAACAGACAGCTATTTAGAAATACAAAAAACCCCTGCATATGGTTTGAAGGCAACGTAAGCCTTAACATTCAAATCATTGCTTCTCCCAGGTTTCCTCGTCTCAATTACTGGTGAAGTCGTCTTTCCCCCTAAGTTGCACTGCAGCTCTTTAAGATGAAACTTGACTTAAATGAAATATGTGGGTGTTTTCTTGACGACAAATATGTGTGTGTGCCTTGTGTACAAGTGTACACGCTGTCTTCAAATTGATGCTTATTGTCTTTGTGATTTTACTCAAATGCGAAATTCCGTTTAATGTCTTGACAGCAGCACAGTGACCACCCATTTACCCCTGCACAGGACAAGATGTAGCTTTAAAAATTCTGACATTACAATTGAAATTGAAAGTCAATCATCAATTTAATTTTTGAATAATCAAATTAAAAGGGACAAAACATCACTGGTTCATTTTTTATTTTCATAGACACATACAATTTTCTGCACACATTTTATCCATGGATGGGGTTTGGAAGAAAGAAAAAAGCAATTGTCGTTGTATTGTATACATCATGTGAGTATTGCTGTATAGTGCAAAAGACTGTGTTACTAAATTTAACCAAGAGTGTTAACTTACTAAATTTACATGCTTGATTTAAATAGAACATCCACGATACACTCTTGAATTACATGTCTGTATTTTTTACCTAATTCTTTCAGGTATTTTGGAATTTGCTATCACATAATTGAGTGTTGCAGCAATTATCACAAATGTTAAAATGTGTGTTACATGACACAATCACAAAGCAATGGGGGGAAAAAAAAACCCCATCTTGAATAGCACATTTTGACATGGTGCTCCTGTGTCTGGGGGTGTGTGTTTTGTTTGAGTGTTTGTTCCCGATCTTCTCTTTTCCCCCCAGTAGGCGTTCTGCGGTTAGCTTAGGTCCCTGTGGTTGAGCATTGTTTGGGTGCGCTCTTTATCTAATGGGTTTTGTGGTCTGGGTCAATCAGGCCTTCCATCTAGTCAGTAATTACTCCAGAGAACTGTGGCCCTCACCATCACGATAATAACAACCAAATCGCATCAGCCATGACTTTCCACTCAGTGCTCCAGATTATGAGGAGAGACAAAAAAAAAACAAACAAAATCAACTGGCTCCATTGTGATTGGTTCCAAAGTTATTTCAATCAAGGAACTTGATATCATCATTCTTGAGCTTAGAATTGGCTTTTTCAAGTTTGATTTGTGCTTTTCTTGTGGAAGGTAGCATCAAAGTACATTGTGCGATAGCTTCTTCTAACTTTTACCGATAATAGAAAGATACTGCGAAAAGGATACTGTATTTGAGGAAAAAAATGTCCCCACCAGGTAATTGGTGTTCCTCCACAGATTCTCTTACTTTGTTTTATCTGTTTAGAGTTGAGAACTAAGTAAATATAGAAAATAGAAAGAATTTGTGCTGTGAAAAAGTGATATTTTCGTTCTTATGCTGGTGTTTGTCTTTGATTTTGCCCATCTCCTGCAGCCCACCTAGAAACCCTGTCAAGGCAAGGGGAGAAAGTGAAGGAGGCTTAGTAAACACTTTCTGTGTCTGCTGCTGGTGTGTATTTAGTTTAGAGGGCATGCCAAGAGGCTGTTTTTCCATGGGTCGGGCGTCTGTAAACAAGCGGTACAACGGCAGCCCACTCTTCGACAATCGGAGGTGGCACACTCTGAAGTGTGTATGAAATGTGTGTGTCTGAGTGTTTGCCTTTTTGGCATTCCCTCTTATTCTAGCCTATCTGGAAACAGAGAGAGAGAGTGAGAGAGAGGGTTTGTGTGTGTGAGAGAGAAGGAGAGAGAGAGGCAACCCCAAATCCGATGGGCCACCAATGGGTGATGAATTATTCCCTGTCTGAGTCTCAGCATTGGTGTTATCACAGAGCCTGCCACTGCACTGGGATGACAGCAGTGACAGCCCCCAGAAAAGATTTAGTGCTGACAAGTGATACTTCCTCATAATACAACTCCCTGGCCCCATCCCCTGTCCCGCCATTCTACTGCCTCTCCATGCACACGAGATGAGATTTTTTTTTATCTCTCAACTTATATTTGTTTAAGTGGGCAAGGTGGAGGGGGGGGGGGGGGGCTATGCCACTGCTTCTGTGGCACAAGTGCACTAGGTACAGTAGATCACCTTGGAAGGGAGTCACGGGCCCCAACCCAGACATGCTTGTTTTCATTACGTGTGTTGTAGCGGTGTGCACATACATACATGCACAAACACAGACACACTCACACACATACGCACAACCTGCATGCATATGACTTGTCACCGAGTTCCATTAGGGGGCTCTCGTGCTTAAGGAATGCCTGTTGTGTTTTTGCACCAACAACAGTACTAAGACATATTTCTCCACTTGTTTTCTCTTTTTGCTCTGCTCTGTTTCTCCCTTCTCTTCTTCTTCTTTTTGTCCTTCATCCTCATCCTCCTCCCCCTGCAGAAAAGGTCACGTATTGCCTACAGTGATGAGGTGCGCAACGAGCTCCTGGGGGATGACGCCAGCTCCTCTGAGAACCAGGTGAGGTGCTAATCAGGGGCCCAAAAGACACCAGTGTGTGGGTGGCTGACTGGCCCCCAGGGTGAGGAGGTGGGCCCCTCATAGGGGCCATCGAGAGCTGAAACCACAGCATTGTCACCAAGTCATGCGGAAGGAACACTGTTTAATGCAAAGCTGGGCTGCCAGTGAGTCGGCTCAGGGCATGGAACCAGTGTCTGGCTAAAGCCAGATTGTGAGCGACAAACACACACACACACGTCTACGCCTAAACACAAACACACAATTCAACACAAATTTCAATCCAAATACCCGGCTTCCCCACTCCAACCGTCCCACAGCTGTTGTCCAGCCGGGTGTGGACTTAGGCCAATAATAGATCCTCCATCCTTCATCAAGGTCCACGCACATACACAGACATACATGCACATGCAGAATTGCTAAATCTTGTTCTCTGGTCTTTCTTTAAACTCCAAGGGTGGTAAACCTGCACAATGCAGATACTCAGAATTAATAAGATTGCACATTCTCTTATTGTTGACAACTGATATAAAAAAAAAAACACACTGAAATATCTTTGTGCAATAATCAGTAGAGATGATCCTTGAGCCCCTACATATTTTTTATTTATTATTAAATATCAGAGATGTATCAAAAATCTCAAATTCTATTTGGCTTCTTAATGATTTTGCTCTATTATCTATGAGCATATTGTTTTATTGTTTATCGAGATGATGACTGATATTTTGTTTGAATCTCAGTTCAGTTCAGCCTGTTGAATTGGAGGGACATAAACAATAGATAAAGACCACAAACAATTTTCATTCATCGTCAGGAATGCCTAAAGATCCATTCACAGCAGTTATGAAATGAAAGAAGAAGGAAAAAAACAATTATCTTGAATTGCGATCTTAATTGGCCAAAATATGCTGCATTATTTTCAGCTTAAGCTCTTTTGAATAAATTGCTTTGAATAAATGCATAACTGCATCAAAACAGTGATACATCAACGAATTCAGCAAACGCCGTTCTAACATCTACGACGCACTTACCTATTGCTCACCTGCACAGCTGCCAGTCATTTGCAACCACTCTCAACTATGACCAAATGTCTTTTGACTAATTATATATTACCTTTAGAATTGGCTGTCAACTTGGAGGGGTTACTGTGTCTCAAGGCACACACAATCACATCGCACTCAAATGCAAATAAATACTTTGCATTCGCAAACATGCACACTCGAAAAAGAAAAAAGACAAAGATGAATACTGAAATGCATATTTGCACATTTCGTCCCACCGTGCTTTATGTCAGTATATTTAGATGATTCACAGCTAAGCAAAGCTAAATAAAGTTCTATTTTTTTTTTTGAACATTTCCCTATTACCATTTCAATGATGACCCATGAACTGCACATCTTAGAAACATGTGTATCACGAGCCACGATGTGTAATTGAAATGCATATTCCTGGCAAATTAGTGAGACACAAAAGTGGCTCTGACATTTTATATACAAGTTGGAAGGAGATTTGCTGTCAGAAATGTCACGTTTCAGACGCTGATGAGCTCTATCAGAATTCTGTCAAGGAAAAGCTCAAAAAAAGTATCACATTTCATTTCAAATCTTATTTCCCTTTAATTAAAAATTCATGTAAAAATATTTAAAAGTAACATTTATAAATCTAGAATTTACACATCTGAAACAAAATTGCAGGAAAATAAAATGTAACATTATGGAGTTAATATTGTGGAATGATAGACTTTTCTGTTCTAAATTTTGGAAACTGTTGTTTTATTGCTCTAATAAGTGTTTTTAAAAATGAATTATTATTCATGACAGCAATTGTCAAATCTTTAAATATAATTTTTTCAAAAAGTAATTGTATTACCAAATGAAAAACAATAAAATGTTTTGTTGCTTTGCTCCATGCATGCACACATGTCAGGGAAAATAGAGATAGCAGAATGTGACATCTTGTACACAGTATTCACAGCTTCATTCTTAATTTTCAGTTCACATCAGCATGATGTTGTAAATTGTAAAACATTAAATAACATTTAAATAACATTAATAAAATCAAAAGTTCTGTTAAAAGGTGTAAAATATTTACCTTTAGATCAAACATGATACACTTCATACAATTCATAAGCTGTAGTAAGTGACATATTTCTCTTGTATACAAGTCTTTATTTTATTTTATTCTCCCAGTTCCCCCCCCCCCCCCCCCCAAAAAAAAATAAAAAAGACAGGACTCAAAACCTTTAAAACTTACACTATAAATTATTGTAAAAAACATAGTAATTATTAGAAATAATAATCTCTGATATGAAACAATGTAATTATACAGTATATCCAAAACACACACACACACAAAGCCTTAGAAAGAGTTCATTCTGGGGGCAAAAGCAAAGTAAATAGATGGTATACATTTTCCCCTTTTCTCCCAGGTGCCGCATTTACCTCATTTTCATTTTAAAACTTGTGGAGATAATACTTGTCTTGGTCTTGCTGTGAGTGGAGTACTCGGAACTTCAGGGTTTTTTATCTAACGAGACGGCGGTGATAGGAGAGGGGAAAAGATGGTGGGGGCCGGGGCAAGTCGGTCAATTTAATTCCTGACGATCTAAAAGAGGTCAGGATCATTTCATATAGCCCTGGCTGAGCAGATCATTACCAGTCACAAATCTGTTGGTTACATGGCAAGGATTTATAGCTAAGTAAATAGGGAATCGTCATAAGTTCTGAAAATGGCGTGTTGGCCCTGCGATAATGGCTAAAGGACGATTTAATAGAGTTCGGCATTTATTCGTTATCTGTATGCGGACAGAGACTGAATTGGCACTATCGCTCGTTTTTTTAATAATGTGGTAGGCTACTATTGCACATTTTTTCTTTCTGTTTCCTCTGCATGCAACACACGCACAAATGTTGGTGTGCGCACACACACACAGATGCCACACACAAAGCAGCAAATGCACACACATTTTTCACACACGAACACTATACGGAATAGTTTCGATTTCAGTCACAGCAGAAGGCTTGGCCACAAGAGATTGTGCTGGTTTGAGCCGGCATGGACCAGATTTTACAGGCTACAAAGGAAGCAGATTACCACTTGTATCGAATTCCGTATTGGATAAAAAAAATCTTTTGTTTGAAAAAAAAAATTGCTGATTATCATAACAGAAAAATTGCAGCAGTGCAATTTTGAATACTGGCTGGCATCACAAAAACACAAGGAAAGGCGCTCATGCAGGAGTAATTATAACGTTTACAATGTTCTGTATTTACTGCTCTATATCTCTTGAGCGACGTGAGCATCATTGGCTGTACTAAAGAATGGTTGCCAAAGAAAAATAAAGCTAAACAGGAAGAAACAAGAACCACAGCTCAACATGCCCCTCGTATAGTTTTAACAAATCCTCAACGAGGACTTGCAATCAGTCAGGCAGCACAAATGAGCTAGAACAAGTTTTGTTTGGTATCCATTGACTGATGGCAGAGCTGGGGTGAGGGATCGCAGGATCTGGTGGGTTTTTTCAAGCCCCAAATAACCACATCCACAGTGTAGTTTTAAACTTTGGCCTCCTCAATAATGCAGTCTTAGTGGGGAGTTGCTGCTTAAGTTGGAAAAGACAGTTTCAACTCTTAAGTGCGTCTTGATACTGCCGACGTTTTCAAGGAAAAGAAAGCTCTTTCGAAAAACATGTAATTATACTTGTTTACCTGCCACATTACAGATATCGTCAGTATTTTCATATTTGCAATATTGAGGTGAAGCATCATTATATGTTCTATTGGTAGAAAAACCAAAAATGATACAGGAACTATTTTTGAAATGCTTCTAAAATTATAAGGGGAAATGCTGTGACAAATGCTGAGAATGTAATGTGTGAAGTAGCTGATGTTTATTTTGGGCAGGCTTAAAGTTCTCACAAACCAAGCCAGGAACTAAGATTTCAGGCATAGAGCATTTTCATGTTCAGATAGTATTTAATTCATTGTACACATTTCCTCCAACTTTTCAGGCTCTCATTTTTTTCTTGCGTTAAATCTTTGGATTTCTGTAAATTTCTCTTTTGTTTATTATTATATCACAAATTTCTTTTCAGAAATTGTTTCAGATATCAGTAAGTATAACAGGTGAAAACGTTAAATGTTAGTTTTTGATGAATATTGGTCATAAAAGCCTGTAGTAGGAACTAATGCTTCATTTTTTACTCTTTTGTCACTTGGTTTGAATTATTTGAACACCAAAATATCATTTTTTGACCCTCTCCTAGCTGTATTTTTTTTTTTTTGCCTTAAAGTTAGCAATCGAGTTTGTAATTCAAATTTTGAGAACTCTCTCTTTTCATATGATACAAAATTATTCCAGATTCACAAAATCTCTCAGAAAACACAGCACAGGCGAAGCTGGCCCTGAGATTTCTTTTAGATCTGCTAACCTTCAATGATAGCCAAGAAATGTGGATTTAAAAAACAAATCACCTCTAAAAGGCTTGCAAATCAAGAATTTCGTCTTCCCCTTTTTCTTCCAAATGTGTTGCATTGCCACGATAAGCCCCAGTCTTCTCTTTTCTTCTCCACAGCCCTCGCTTAAGAGCAGTCAAGGGAAGCAACCTTTTAATTGTGATTAGGCATAATTAATGGAAAATGGGATTATTGCCCTCACTCAAACGTCTGATTCATTATCAGAGATGCAAGGTTTTCCAGGACAGGGAATAGGAAAAGCATTTCTTATTTACTTCACTTTAAATTTGCTATTCTCTTTCATCAAAAATGTATAGCTATGCTAAGATTCATTTTTCATGATCTGTGGCTGTCCCAATAATAAGCTGCACTGTATGTATGTACAATGGAAGCCTCACATGGTTTTCCACATATAAACCAAACAGCATGCACCTTTACTGAGATGCAAAAGCTCCATGAAATATTGACAGCATATCAGCATTAATAAACAGTTGTACATCTAGAGTGGCTCAGCATTTCTCCAACTTGGTTCCAAAGGGCACGTATTTCTTTTTATCCTTTTCCAGAGAATTCAGCAAAACGACAGATACAAAATATTTTCCTCAACATTTAAAACTGTAACTTTGAAGACTATATTTTACTTACTTTTTTCTCTTCTCTTGCTATATCAGCTTTTGTGATGTGACTTCCTTGATAATGTTAGTTGATACTGCAAGTCGAGCGATCCATTGCCTCTCTTTGTGTAATGTGACAGCGCCAGGACTTGATCTTTGTTTGTTCAAAAAAGTCAGCCCGAGAGATGTGTTTAGCTTCGTTTAATGTGTTTGTCTTGTGATTTCCAAATGCTAAGCATGCAAACGGATAAATCGTCAGGGTTAATTCTTTACGCAGCCACATGACTGATCTTCTTCCTGCCATGTTTTTCTGCCTTTTTTTAATCTCTCCTTCACTCTCTCCATCTTTTTCTTTTCTCTCTTTTGCTCTCATGATGCAGTTGATAAAGTTACGAGAAGAGGTAAGTGCTTCTGTGCTCTAACAATTTAAATTCTGCTGTCCCACTGAAATTTCAATTTGCCCTCCTCTCTCCTGTAGGAAATTAAAATCAGCTCATTTGGACACTTTTTTTTGCATGTCTGATTGAACAGCTTATAGGGCCAAGCCAAAGATAATGAATTCACTGAAGCCCAGTTTCTCCTGTTTCCCCTACCTTAAATATCAGAAAGTGAAGATAAGATATTATTTCTGATATAGCTTTTTGAAGACAAATATGGGGGAATGAAGGCTTAGAGTAGCTTTGGTTATTGGGTTCAACACAATTTCTTCGACACCTTAGTTTCAAAGGGAGGACTGTTGCTTGTTAGATTTACTATCCCTTAATTTTTTTTGAATGGGGTCATATCAGCTGCTCTTTGCCTTTTGAAATAAATTGGGTTGAGGTTACCATTAGTGATATATGTGTTTTAGACTGCAGGGTAGTTGTTTTGTCATTCACCACTGCATTAACATCACCACCATTGCCAAAGATGACTAAACTCAGTTCATGACATTTGTAATGTTTTTCACTGTTCATGTTCTGTAATATGGAATTTTAGATTGTGCTACTATGTGCTGTATGCAGTGCAGTGAAGCTGCTTAAGTGTCAACTCAGGTGTCGGTGCTCAAGGAAAGTATAGATCAGTCAAATAAAAATGTCAAAAAGCATCTTGATATCTACACGAATCTCCTGAAAATCTCATGTACCAAACATTGGTAGCTTGCAAATTCTATGAATTTGAGATACCTAAAATATTGTTTTGGGTCTAGCAGGTAAAGTTAGGTACAATCCACAGCTGGCAGAAATAAGAATCACGGTTGGCTTGTTGCTTGGCTGACTAGGAATGTAGCTGTAAGGTTTTGGGAATTAAATATAACCAAGTAAGAATCTCAGCTAATTGGAATTAATGATTATTTTATTATTCCTAAAAGTTTCCTGTGTCTAGCTCCATTAGCAACAGTGAGCAGTATTCTCTTGTGCTACCCTGCTCTCTCTGAGGTGGTGAAGTGAAAGGCACTGATGCTAGTATCAAACTAGTTCTTTGACCTTGTGTTGTCATATCTGTATTAACAAAGTAACAAGTAGCAGATGCTCTAATTGAGCGGCTCCACTCCACTCATTAAATATAGAATATTTAATCTTAAAAATCAGGTTTTAGAGACAGCGTATTTCCGTTTAATAGAGGCATATTTTGTCTGTTTGTTTCTGTTGATAGTATTGCTTGTCCTCTGAAGCCTGACTTGAACTTGCATTTTCAGGTGTACTTGCAGCAGGTTGTTGAATGTCTTTGAGTGAAGCTATGATAAACTGAAGCAAAGTAATTCAATTCTTATGAAAACCTCATAATCACAACCTATCCATAATTCAGGGCACCATTATGGCCCAGATGCCATCTTGTCACCTTTTTTTCCCTTTTGTTTAGCTGTACTTCTTTTATTTCATTTCTTTTGTTTCGCCATACTTTTGTTTCCCCTTCTCCTTCCCACCTTTTCTCTGCATTTATTCCTAGCCTGAGGTTCAGAAGACATCTTGAGTTACTTCACCTGTCCACTTCTTTTGGAATAGCCTGATCTGTGTAATAGGGCATGATTCTGCGCCCTCTTCGCCACTGCACTGTTACATTGCAGTCTTCAACCCTTCTACTCTTCCTGCATTTGAATCAAAGGCTGGTACAGCTTATACACACTTAAGCCTTGCTTTTAAAAAAAACTATACTTTTTTTTCTTCAGCTGAAAAACATGTTTAAATATTTAGCACCCATATTCACAGCTGTTTGACACTTGTAATTCCTCGTCTTACAAGTCCCAAACAAACGGCACAGAAGATCACACAGTCAGTCTGAATCACAGCTGTCATCATTATTCACTTTGACTCTCCCCCACCCTTATTGAAATAATAAGGAAATCATCTGAACTTTGGAAAATGGTGATAGTAACCGCCTGTGTTTGATATTGAAAAAAGGCAGGAGAGCGAAAGAAGAGGGGAGAGATTTCTTTTGAGCTACAGCTGCATTGTTCTGGGGCTCCCTGTTAATAACTTACAACTGAAGAGTGTTTCTTGACGCAAAAAAGCACAACAAAAAAACATCATTTTCATGGTTCCTAAGAAGATCTTTGTTCAAAATGTAGGTGTCAGATGAAAAGGCATACATACATAGGCAGAAATGGTGGTGGTGGTGCGAGGGGGAGCACCAGTGCACTCAGTGATGCACAGTATTTATCATATATTGTATTTAAACCCTTTGCTAGAATGCTTCATGAGACGATCAGATTTTATTTAGGTGAGATCCTTAGTTTTTCTTAAGTAGACTCATGGCAGATCTGAATTGCAAGCCGGTATTTGAGCTTAAATAGATGTTAGGCTGTGAGTGTCTTTTTCTTATTTTGAAGGTTTCTGATGGTTATATCAGAATCACAGGGGTCAAGCCTTGATATGTATCCTGTTGTAGCACAGTGGGGGCTGGCAGCCACTTTGCATTTCCTTCTGCAAAAATGCTGACAAGTATGTCTGGGATTTTGCTTGCTAACTGCAGAACATTACCATAGCTGATTGGTGCATTCATATTTTGGTTGTTTTTGTGTGACATATTGGACCAAAATTATCCTTCCGATAAGTAAAAACATCATCTAATTTTAGATTAAGTTGTTGACATAATTTCTCTGTCAGCCTCAGTTGTGATTACATACTGTAGGATGTTTAGTTTTAATTTCACATGTTCCTATTCATTATTTTCCATGGTATCATCCTGTGTCCATGGCTGGATTGTTTCATTATTAGGACCATCACAGTGTGCTATTACCACGTTCTTAGAGACTGAACTCTCACCCTTTCCTTCAGGTTCTGTCACTGTCAAACTCAGGGTGCATTATTCTAATGATCACACACATATACACTGCCACTGCCACACCCCCCCCAACACACACACACACACACACACACACTCCCCTCCCTTTGGCCCTAAAAGAAGACAGAACAAGGGAGAGAAGAGAGAGAGGGAGAGAGAGAAATTCAGGAAGAGAAAGCTTTGAAGTGGCTTTCCATCGCAGTGAGTCTGCCGGCCGTCTCCCCGAGACGTGTCACCTTTGCCGAGAGGGAATAGGAAAATCACGTTTCGAATGGTAATGATAACATACTAATCACTTGAGCTCTTTGAAGAACCCGGGGAGTGCGCTACTCTGTCAGTATCCCTGGCTGCCTCATGCTCCCAGGCACACACAGGCACTGCAGCCATGGTCTAGGTGTATTAGCTTAAGCATTGCATGTCAATACGTCCCCTCTGATCCATAGGGGCTCATTATAACCCAGGTTTGGTATCCATTTTCTCCCACATGCACACTGCCACCATGTCTGGTTGTGCCAAAACCAGTTCCACTCTCATGTAACCCCTCCATGAAAACCCCTACCACACCCTTCACCAAAAACGCACCACACCTTGCGCCCTGTCCCGCACACCGTCTCTCTCAATCACAGCCCATTTTACCACCCACCTACCCACTCATTTTCCCATCCTTCCATCCTCCCTCTGCCCTCCCTTTAACTATTAAAAAGTATCTCTGCAATTTTAAATGACATCTGTCAGCGGTGTGAAGAAAAAGGAAGCGAGGGAAAGAAAAGAGTTCAGAGGGAGTTTTCTCCTCCCTGCTCTTTTCCCATCCCTCTTATTGTCAAACTTTGAAAAGTGTGTCGTTGACTTTTTTTTTTTTTCATTTCCTCTGAGTGATTAGCTGGTACACATTTTGACAGCCTAACCAAAACTAGAGATTTCACTTCTCCCCCTGTCCCCTTCGCTCGTGTGATGGGCATAAACCCTTGTCAGAGAGGCGGTTGTCATTCGTCGGGTTGTTTTTGAGTGTCAAATATGTTACATCTGATCAGCTTCTTAACATAGCATATTAGAAAGGCCATCAAAACCAACAACATTCGAGTAAACATTTAAGTCTTCCATGTGTATGCTGCTTCTGATCCTCTCAACTGATCGCAGCTTGGATTTAATAAAGCTGGGACTTAGTTTGGATCTGCCCGTGTGAGTTTCTGTGTAAGATGGATTGTTGAAACTTGTACTGAATGCACAGATTAACAATATATTTAATTGAGATTGCACCCTGCCTCTTTCTAATGTGATAGACTGTGTTATGGTTTTGACTACCTTAAAATGTAATGGAATCAATAAGTGCAAAACTTGAATTAGCGAAGGTCTTCTTTTAAATACACCTAAATGTTTGACTGGCAACTTGGAAAAAGGGAAAAGTCAATTTAATTTTTGATCAGTCATCAAAATAACAGTTTGGTCAATATTTAAAATCTGCTAGATGAAACCATAAAGATGAAATGAGAGTACATAAATCCAGGCATCATTTGAAACAAAGGATGCTTCTATGATTAACCCCCTTGTGATACATTGTGCACCAGAATCTTTTAATGAGACACACAGTGTATTAGATCTTGGGAATCGTGTTAATTATGTTAGTATATAAGGTCAGAGCCACGGAATCAAACTTATTGCAGATATTTAGGATATGTTTTAAAATCATGTTTTCCTCAAGACCATTACATTTAATAGGAAACTCTACAGTAACTGCCATTTTTTGTCAATTTACTGCAACCCTAACCAAAGCAAGTGAGATCAGTGAAAGTTGCTAAGTCACTCTGGTACATTCATTTTTTTAAATGTATTATTAGAAATACTACAGCAGGTATTTCCAGCAAGAAAACTGTCTTCTTTCTTAAAAATTGATTTCCTGCACTAACTGACAATTTAACTACCTGTGGCTTTTAGCTGAGATGAAATTCAGTTTCCCATGAATGATTTTATTCAGGATAGTAAAGCATGCATTACATTGAACAACACAAAATTCTCATAGATTAGCATGCATTGTGGTTAGTATACATTTTTGTATGTATGCAACATTGGTCGCTTGTTATTGATTTCTGTTTTGATATAAGAAAACACTTTACTTTTTTCATAGCACTGCTTGTATATTTTATACGTATTGCTGTTAATACATGGGGCTGTAATTGGACATGTGAACACTGTGAAATAAAACCATAATGGTACAGTGCTGTGTTTGAGTCCCTAAGATGGAACTCAAGGCCGTCTGTCAACAGATCAGATCTTTTCTTGCCTTGCTTGTCAGACATGAATTGTTTAGCTATAGACAAGAAGCCAAAACCACTGATTTTCTTGGTATCTAAGGAACAGCCATCAGCTGATATGTGTACACATGATACTCAAGCTCTGCCTCACACCTTGATACTCATAAACATCCACTTTGAAAAAAAAAAAGATAAAGTTGCCCATTTAATTATTTACAAAACACATCTTTTTTTGATGTGCTTACTTGATATTCTTGTGAACTCCGTGGTTTCAATGGGCAGCCTTGTCAATTGTTGATATCTGTGAGTAAGCCAAGGGGGGATGCAGTAACTCGTATATCTTGAATACTGTTTTGGTCTTTTAATGTGGACAAACAAGAAGCAGAAAAGAAATTTGATGCTTTTGTTAAGGCTAATTATAACATTTAGCACCTTGATAATGATGTTCATTTTATACACATTTAGTAAATTGATTGTTTTGAAGAATCATCAATCATTGTTTAGAATTATCAATATTATTACTATTGTTATTCAAAAAATCTTAAACTTTACATTTTACATTACTGTCTACACCTGAGAGGATAAATGGTCATTGTGTCTTAAAATTCTCTTGTGGTTTCAACTATCCATCACCTACAGACGATTGTTTTTTTTTTAACTCTAAAGCTTCAAATAAAACTTTATTTTATTTCAATTTGCACAACCAGCTGAAGGCTGTGCTGTGAAACAATACAAGGAGGCAACAACCCTGAAAGTAGTTCTTGTTTTTATGTCCAAGATGAGGCAGCAGCACCTCTTACATTGTCAGCCTCAACATGCATATGTTTGATTTTCCATCAGCATATAACACATTGTCATCCATGAAGGTTATTGCCAACCTGGCTGTATTATGTTGTCGCTGTGGATGTGGTCTGTCTGTTTAGGTGACAGTGTTGATGTGTTTCTTTGAAATGGGTCCCAGCCTTCTCAATCAGGTTTTTTTCGTGACCAGAATTTTTTTTCTCTCCATTTGTTGCAGAGAGCACATCTGTTGGACAACACAGAGAAGCTGGAAAGGTCATCACGTAGACTGGAAGCCGGCTACCAGATAGCAGTAGAAACTGGTACGTATTCTGTTTAGGATTGGGCTGGGAAGGAGTTGGGTGGTGTTGGGCGGTGGGTTCAAGATAGTGGCGAGGATGAGTGAGCGACAGCAAATTGTCTTGCTCATATGCGAGGTGGGTGGATATGTGTGTTTGTGTGTTTGGGAGGGTGGGGTGGGGGTGGGGGGTCGAAAAAAAAAAACCCTCTTTCCTTGACGCCTGATGACATTTTCGGGAGTACATCAAAGGCAAGCCAGGGAGAGAGAGGTGTGTACAGGCGACAGATCGGGCGCCGCTTCTCCTTGCTCTGCTCCCGAAGAAAATTTGTGTATCGCTGTGGATGTGTGTGTGTGTGTGTGTGTGTGTGTGTGTGTTGGGTGGGTGGGTGGTGTGTTTTTCTTTTTTTTTTCCCCACACAAACAGACGGGGGGTCTATGAAAATAAACAACGTCAGCGTTCCTCCTGAAGTTCTTAATTCAGGAGTGCAGAAGGAAGAAAAAAACATAATATGACTTTCTAAATAAACCATCCAAAAAAAACACACAAACTCCTTTTTTTTCCTCATTATCAAGGATGGTTTTTATCTTAAAATAGGAAAAAAGCTCATTGGGATCTTAAATAGATTTAACCAGTTAGCATATTTTTTTTTCTTCCTGTCTTCCTTCCTGACAGTCACCACATTATTGAGGCAGAGTGTATTCCTCAGAGATGTATCAAAGCTCATTCTTGAAGTATCAACCAGCTTTCTGTGGCTTCCGTTGTAGTTTTGAAAAAGTTTGTCAATTTACACTATAATCGCGGGGTGGCTGGCATGTGCGACATCGACAGATTTAATAATTCAAGTCAAGGAAGGTTCGCACGCAGACCACTCGCTTTTGATGTTCTCTGTAACTTGCATTCACAAATTCATAAATACAATCTACATTCTCTGCTTAAAAATCTTGATTCAGATGTCTCAGATGATCCTGCCGTTAACCGAGTTTCTCGAGTGTGTCAAATTCTGCGACAGCGGACAGGTTTTTTAGTTCTACCCAGTCTCATCGTTCACTAGTGTGGCTTGTTTTTTTGATGTTTTTCCTTCACAGCTTGGTTGGTGTTAAAGAAGTGGGCCGTGGCTTAACCGTGTTCAGTACCTACTGGGCCCGGCAGTTTTTCCAGCCATATTCGGCCACATGCCCTTTGACCCTGTGTCACTGTCGGCCGTCTCATCCACTGTGTGTGGGGCTAGCAAAGAACAATGCTCGTTTATCCTGCCTTGGTCCCGCACACTTGGCTTGGTCCACACCAGCTGGGGCTGTGTTTGTGGTTTGGTGGGGAAGCTTCGCCCCGCGTCTTTAATCCATGACCCCTTCCTTTACTCTGCTGTCGATACCAACCCTCCGCTCAGATGCACAACCTGAAATGGCAGTGTCTGCGGGTCAAACAGGGGGTACATCTGCACAGAGAACACAGACACACAGGGAATATGCACTCCTCAACCAGACTAATTACTATATATGCCAAGCTCTCAAATTCAACAAACACACTGGGCACAAACATTAGGTAGCCAAATTTATCCACTGGTTTATAAGGTTTGACAGGGTTTGCCATCTGATCCCACAAGTTTGGTCTTTAATTTAGTGTTGTTCACCCATCTCAAACTACATATTTACTCTTGTGGTTCCACAATGGCTCGTCACAACACTTTCCAGATATCTTCATGAAATCCTGCACTTTTTAGATCATAGTGCTGCCATAGTTCTTAGAGTATTGAGATACAGTACACTCTGTTCTGGGGTTTGTCTTCCTGCAAACACCACACTGTTTATTTTTTATAGTGCTCCAAAACCTTTCATTATACATCCTTCCTTTTCACACAAACAAAGACAAAATAATGAAATAAAAATGCCACGCTTTATTAATGGACATTATGAAAATGGCATTGGCAATTGTTGAGGTAGAAGCTTTGAGTTTTAAAACACAAAGGTGTGGCACCCATAGACGTTAAACAAGAATAATTAGAGCATTAAGTGTTTCTCCAATCAGACGCTCTCTAGTCATACTGTAAAGACTTTTCTTGCCATGAAGCTTAACTCTGCTGATACATGTAAGCTGTACTTTTTTACAAGGAGCAGTTTAGCATTGTTATTTTGCAGTAATTCAAAGTTGCATCCTCCATCCACAATGACAGAGTAGCCCCTAAGAACTGTAATTGACCAATGGGGGAAGTGGAACTAAAAGACATTTTCTTTCAAAGAGATAGATCCTGAACAAAGAAATGGCGCAGAAACTCAGCTTGGCCCCCTTTTCTCTTCAGCGTCGACAATATATCTCTTAATGACCAGGAACAAAAAAAGCCAGGATGCTTCTAGGTCACAATTATTGGAAAAAAGGGGGACTCTTAGTTCTAAAAAGATGAATCTTCACACAATATTATTTTATCAGATTTTAGCATTTTTTTTCCTTACCGTTCTCAATGTCTCTAGTGTATTTAGCAAAAACAAAGGCTTGCCAAAAGCAGTGAGAGCCCTCTGAGGGATATAGAAGAGACTCTTTGGACATGCAGAGCTATTTACCACACACCCTCAAGAACCAGGGTCTTCTGTTTGTCTCATAAATAAAGTATAGAACTTCATTAGTGAAGAGCACTGACTTAAAAGCCCAGGCATAGCAACAAGCAGACATGGGGGCTAGCCCAGTTAAAGAGGGCCCTAAATAAAGAGGGAGGGCATGCAGTTAGCCAATTTAAAGACATTTGAGTCAGGGGCATTTGAAATGCCCAAATGTGGAGGGTTGACTGATGTTAAATCAAAGGCATGCCAGATTTTAGTCCTTCCCTCCACAGCTGAAAAGATATTGAATGATTTATGATTGCTTGTTTAGAAATAAATAGCATGTCAGATTAGACAACCAAGTTGCAATGATTAGTTGTTCCACCTTTTTGATTAGAATTCACTGAGCCTTACATACCGATCGACGGTTCATACGAGACATGGTGGAAAAAAAAAAACGTCTCATCAGACCCCTGCTGATGATGAGCTGATGTTTGCTGGTATTACTCTAATCAAATAGCTAACTGAACTTGCTCTAAATTGAGATCGCCTTTGTTGCTGTTACTGTAAATGTGCAGTTGTTTTAGGACGTTATGGTAATTGTAAACATAAAGATAAACTTTAAGCTTGAATTATGGGCTCCTAGTAGCAGTAGTAGATTTATGTGTGCTTGAAGCATCCGCAGGTTGCTTTCACACACATGACTCCTAATGCAATTGTAAATTTTTAGATTTAGATTCAGTTTCATTTACAATGAAATGTAAAGCCTTTTCATTTTTACTGTTAGGGATGAATGAATGCATCTGGGAGGCAACATTTAAAAATTGTACGACTGAATAAATCAACCAGCAAATGTGGAGTGAATTACCTTTGAAAATTCATCCCCCTTCATACTTGTTCAGTTGACACAAATAACTTAGCAATGGCAGCAAAATGAGCTGCTGAAACAAAGACAGAAACAGACAAAAGCGTTGCTACTCTGCATTTTAAAGGTGGCCAGCAAGAGGCTGAGAACACTTCTTAGGCGAGTGTTCTCGGTGTTTAGGGGCCTGTAATCAATCCTGCAAAATGAAAACAGCTCATTAGGGATTGATTTCAGTCCCGTTTAGATAAGCAGAGAGGGCCAGGACCGGCCCCCAGGGGCCTCAGCCTAACCCAAAGTTCACACCATGCCAGGTAGAGAGCAGCACCACAGGCTATCAACTTTATTAGGATGGGGATAAGCTGATTAGACCTTGTCAATCAAAGGTGCCAGTGACTCAATCATGATCCAGGGGACTTTTCTTTCTGTCTCTCCCATTTTTTCTCTCTCTTCCCACTCTCACGATCTCCCTCTCTTTTTTGTGATAAATCATTGAAGCGACCAACAAAGTGGCAGCCATCGCTGGGCTAAGCTAAGCAGCCCTGCAGTTGTCACCAAGGCAGACATGTGGGGACCCTGTGATGATGTGACGACTATATTAAAGAGTACATCAATTTGTTTTAGAGCAGTTTGATTTTCAACTGCAGTGGTATTAAAAGAGAGGGGGAAGACGAGGGAGGGCGCGCGTGTCGGCATCATCGAACATGATTCCAGTGGCAGAGCAAGGGGTGCTGGGACAGCGAGAAATAAATAGATAAATGACAGAGTGACGAGAAATAAATAAATATGTTTTTGTAAACATAAAAAAACATTCTTCATGGCTCTCTTTTGAAGCAGAGTGTGGCTTTGAGACTTGCTGAGAGTCCATGGGCGCTGGAGTGGCCCAGTAACACAGCACACGTTTGTCCCGACTCTCTATCTCTCCCCCTCCATCTCTGTCTCTTCTGTGTTTCTCTCCCACTCACTTTATTTTTCCCTGTTCCCTCTAAAGATCAGACTCCATGATTCTTTTGGTGCTGGGCCACCAAAGCGGTGCTCGCTTCGCAAATCCATAAGCAAACACTTAGCAAATGACATAATCAGTTACATTTGTGAAGTGAAGTGATATTTTAAGCAGAGGCTATTATTAGCCTTAGACAATTTTTAGTTTGTTCTTTAACAGTTACAATATTTGGTCAATCCAGAGCAAGATAAAATTATTAGTTTTTATAATGTTATTAAAACATATAAATCTATTTACTTATTAAAATTCTACAAATTACAATGTTTAAAAATGTTTTTATCGGAATGGACATTTTATAAAATTGTTCCAAAAATAATAAATATGTCACCATAGCTTATGTATTTTATTTTTTCATTTAGGCAAAGCATTATGAAATAATTTTTTGTTAATTCCCTCTTATCTAATTAATTTTACATTAAGTTTGTATTATTAATATGAAGGCTTGTGTGACCTGCGAATACACCAATTTGATTCTTGCTGTTAGGATTTTTCCACTCACTACATGAATGATTTGTAGAATTATATACAGTATATATGCAATCTAAATCTTTTTCTTATTAACATGCAGCTGAGTCTTTTCTCACTTCTATTTTAGTTTATTCTCTCTGTTCTACATTGTAGTTTGAATATTTTAAGGATTTCCTTTTCATTCTTCTTTTCAAAAAGACAGTTTGCTAAAGTGGATTTCCTTTAGGTATAGCATAATAAATCACATTTTTGTAGGCTGATACAATCAGAATGTTGTATTGTGTTCAAAAAGAATATGAAACTATTTGATAATTGTTTGATTACTGGAGCTGAGAGCTAGAATTTAAATATTTCACAGCTTGAGTTTTCAGCTGAGGAGAAAGGAGGCCTTTTCAGAAATGTTTTAAAGGAAAAGTATGTTTTTTTTTCTATAGCTATTTAAAAAGAAAATAATTATTAAAAACGCTCCCGAAATTCACTTGAGACCATATTTCCTAAATATATATGCTTCAACGCATAACATCTCGCTCTCAGAAAATCTAGCCGTGGGTGAGCTGTTTATCGGTAAACCCCGGTGGATGAAAGGCGTAGCAATAATGATTTTTTCTCTCCTAATCGGACCTTGTCAGCAAGGCGTCTTATCGTGGAGAGGAAAATGACACCGATCCTATCGAAGAGCCTGGAGTCCGAGTCGGCGGCGTGTGTCCCCCCCAATCATGGCCGGCCGTGGCCCAGCCATATCTAGCGCCGCCACAAACGGCGAGCGACGCTTTTTTCATGTGGACTTCAAAAACGTTGCGAGTCATTAAAATTGCACCCGCGTTCGGCAGCGGGGATCAGCCGCTCTGGAGCGAAAATGGGATGTGGGAAGAGGAGACTCGCTAAATGTGTTAATTCCATCCTCACATGTTTAAGGCTTAATTTTAATCTGTTTGAGGGAGAGGGAGGGGTGGAGGGACGATTGGAAAGGGGGGCGGGAGGGGCAATGAGAAAGCCTCGCACTGCAATAAATCGCCATTATCTTTGACACCCTAGGACTCAGCTGTTCCAGGGATTTAGGGGTCCACTGGCAACAGTGTATATCGTAGGGCATGAAAACACTGTTTACGCTTGAACTGCGGTAGCTAAGGTGCAATCACTAGTTTCAGGCTGCACAGACAAAAGGCCTTACGCGCACAATGGCCAGCTAGCATACGCACTCTCAATGGAAGAGCAGAACCAACAGACTCGAGTGTGTGTTTTTGTGTCTGCGCCTGTTTCGCTGTGTGTGTGCGTGGGCAACTCTGTGTTTGTCTGTGTATCGACAGGTGTTGTTGCGAAACATCCGAATATTAGCTTAAGTTAAACCGAGCCGCTGCCATGGAAAGAAATGATAAGTTTGTGTAACATAAAGTTAAACTTTACACTAAAGATAGATGTCTGTTCACATTTCCTTCGTCGGTAATAATGGTTCAATTGAGTCCAACAACTACTATAGCAGCTACTAGCCTCTTTATGTCCCTCTGTAGGTCTGCACAAGGTGGTAGAATTAATGAAATTATGAGAAAATCTAATAATTAGACCTTTAGTCAGTTATTAGCTTCAACAAGGCTCTCAACATAATGAGACTCTTGGAAGTAATGATCTGACTGAGAGCTCATTGGCGCATTCAGGCTTAGTAAACCATGAGAAAGCACTACTAAGAGAAATGTTGGTTTTCCTTTTTTTCAATTCTGCTAATACTCTTAAATAAAATCAAAACTTTGTTAAATGTATTTTAAATTTAAGCAAGAACTTGGCATAGATTTTCAAAATTGTAGACAGATCTTAACGTGTAATCATGACTTTTGACACAGTTAAACAACAACTTCGTATTGTTGTGTTAGGTATGCAGCGGAAATGTCAGGAACTGACCAGGTTAACATGAACTCAGCTATATTGTTCAATGAAGTAGCGAGTCAGTGACTCGAGCATTGTTGACTGAATGCCCAATAGCTTGATGAACTTGTTCCAGTAACAGACTGTGAAGACTACACGACAGATGAACGTAGTATCAATTTATTAATTAAAAAAACATTGATGATTTAAGCTTTGAATAATCTATCACTCAGTAATAACCTTGAAAATTAAGTCATTTTGGCGTAGTTCGTAAAATAGTCTATATTCTCGATCAAACCTAATCCAAATCATTTATTGATCTAATCTAATCCTTATCTCAACAAACGAAACACCCTCCAATTGCTAGATAGTGGTATGCCACTATATCTTAAAAGACTGCTTCTTTTTTTTTTTTTTATTCTTTTCTATTTTTAGGTTATAATAACTAAAAAAGATACCCCCTGCCTTCTTGCATGCAGAAGAAAAAAGTGTAGCATTGACCTCTGGCTGACACAGAGAAAGATGAGGGAGGGAGGGGTGGTGGAGGAAAAAGAAAGCAGCGGAAAGCGCGACAGAGTGGAGTGAGCTAAGACAACAACTGTGAAGAGCCGCATAGGGTTAAAGAAAAACTGTTTCAGAAGGAAATGGGAGACAAAAGAGAGGACTTGGAGCCCCCATGGGCGCTTTAAAGAGCTGCTACATCTGAGGCTCTGAAATATTAAAAACTGAAAAGGAGAACCAAAAAAAAAAAAAATTGAAATAGTGAAATAAAGTAAAGGAGTGGCAGTGAGAGAGAATTGTGCCACCTTGTCACCTGAGGACGTATATCAGAAATATTAATTCTGTGATGAGAATGACGCACTGGATGACAAGAGGATTGATGTCAGTTAAAACCCTGAAAGGAGTTTAAAAAAAAATTTGCAGAGGCATTTATCAGAGTGAGTGTGGATAGGCTCCTGTATAGAAACAAGAGATCGACATGTTGGCAAGGAGACGACTGTATTCACAAAATCCACATCAATCTTTTTATTCCCCCATTTTTATACAATAATAATAAAAAAAAAAGCCCTCCTGGATTTTAATTGACCAGTCACCTCATTTTACATGTGTTCCCATTCATAATGTAGTACAGTGATGAACATGTTATTTAAAAAGAGGCAAAGAGTCAATCTATCTTTAGTAGTACATCTTCTTTCAAGCTGTCAGGCATAAATGGGCAATTTTTTGATGCAGATTCAAAAGTTTTAAGGAGGAAAATTGTTGAGGGGAAAGTAGTGCTTTTATGTTTCCCTTTTTCTTTGCTCCTAGCTTGTTCAAAATAAAATCTGATTTTAGCCAAGTACCTGTGATGACATCATGAGTACTACCCTTTTTTTCTCTTTGTCAGCCAGTATAGACTTTTTCCATATTAGGAATACTTACCCTTAAACAAACAAACAAAAAAACTCTTGCAATTGCAGTTGAAATTGTGTCAGATTTCAGATTTATCAGAATCCTTTTAAAAGTATGCAAAATGTACTTTTAGACTTATGTCTGTGACAGTAAAATAAAACCTCTCAATGCATAGAAATAAGTAACAAATAATTTGGAATAATTTTTCTACACTGAAATACTTTACTTATAAAAGCACTGAATAAGATTAACAATTATCCTTGTGTCACCTCACAATCTTACATATTCTTGTTTTTCAGTTTTCTCACAACAGTTGTCATTTTTAACCTTAAATTATTTTATACAGTGCCACTATGTTTATATGTATGTTTGTCTTTATTTTGTCCCCTCAAAAAGTAATCATGACTTTTGCATTTACAGTAATTATAATACAGACACATGCAAACACATAAACACAAACAAAATAAAATTCATCTCTATGCCTGAGTTAACACAACACTTTTGTACTTTTTTTTTCTTTTTGGAAAAGGTATGTGCATTCACTTTGTGGTTCTCATAATGTCATCACTGTCATACAGTGTTTGAAATGCAGGCTGGAGAGAATTTCATGTTAAATATGTGTATGGAAGATTCCTGGAAATCCAATTAATACTTAAATCATCTATAACACTTGGACATGATGGATTTTATTTGTTAAATTGCAAATTAAAGTCCTACACTGTGGAAATATGGTTCTGTAATAGATAATACCAACAACAATATTCCCAATACCTCATTAATTTAAGGGCCAGTATGTTTTAGGTCATAAGATTAATGGTCTCGAGTAATTTGGAGAATTTACAATATTATTATTACATTTAGAGAAGTCATTAGTTAGTGTTTTGAAAGTAAATTTCCCAGCAAGGGACTCCATCCAACGGTCTGTGAGGGAGAAACTTAACAACAACTGTGACTCCTTAGCTTAAGATGGTGTAGCTGGTGCTTTGTTGTCAGAGTCATTTAGCCAATGCATTGCGTGTCACTTCTAATATAGTCGAACAGATGTTTTTCAGTAGCACAGAGACCCTGTTGCCTCACGTCTGCAAAGTGCCATGTGGCACCTTTTGTCTTATGCTAAATGAGACCCGTACTCTAAGATTTAAAGCACTTGGTCTAAAACTAAAATAGCACAACTGCTCATGACTTGATCTGGCTTAAATGCAGTCATTAGTTCTTTATTAATCTGCATCTTCTGCAGAGGTTCCCTGGGCCTCCCGTCCTGCAAGACACAATTATACTGTACAAACACAGTGAAGCACATTAGCCATCTACGTCTGTCCTTGCTCCACTTTTCCTCAATGGTAACCCCAAGGAGCACAACCCCCCCCTCCTCTGTCAAAGGAGCTTCCTCCTTGGCTGTCCTGTGCCCATCAGACAGGGTGCCCGCCCGTTTAAGACACCCAGGGAACATGAAACAGAGCCGGGCCGAGATGTCAGCTGGTTGCCCCATCTGCCAGTCAGTGGGATGGTAAAGCTTTTGTCCTGGGGGGTAACCTTAGGAGTGCTCTGTGTGCTGCTCGAGTGTGTTTGTGTACGTGCATTTGTGCGTGTTGCTTTGGGACGAGAGACTCCGCTTCACAGTTCTGAGCAGAGCTAGACACAAACAACATGCTGACATTGTCCTTTTAATTTATGTGTCACTTGTGTGCACATACAGATAGCCTGTCACATTTTGACTAAAATGACCAAAATTTAAATTTGGATTCTCTGTTGTGAGATCAGGGCAAAATAACTGCTGTGTTTATCCCAACATTTTAGGATGGCAGAGATTTCAAGGGAATAAAATGTGTAGGTCTCAAAGAATTGTTCTCAGCTGGATTGAAGTTAATTGGTCTCATTTCAGATCTGCTCACTTCTTATGGATACCACAGTTGGTGCAGAACTCATCAGAATTTTAAATTGCCTGGAACTTCTCTCTATCCTTTCCCTGTTCCCCTGTTAAATAACATAACCTTGACAGTACAAACAGTTTGACTCCCATATAAATGAACCAAGCCACTGAGTGGATGGAGGCTGGCCGGTTGGTAGAAATGAAGCACAGCTCCACTCATGCATTCTGTCGTTTGGTAGATAGGCCGCGCCGTTGAGCTGCTTTAGGAGAGAGGCGCCTCATGTTCTCCTTCTATAAGAAGGTGCTGAAAGGGGGCCTCTGTGCACGCACGAATGCACATACATAATCCTTTGGACGGGTCTATGTGAGCCCAAGAGTTCCTAAAAAGAAAATGCACGCAGACAGCATGAACTTATTTATTTACCACTGAGTTATGCTTTTGTAGTTGTGCCTGTCAAGGATATCAGCACGAGTTAATATGTGTGCTTTTGTGAGTGTGTCTCGATGTGTGTGTCTCCTAGTTATATGTGCATGTTGCACAAGCTCTGGACCTCACTTGTTTCAGCCTCAGATAAAATGTGATTTATAACAACAAAGCCATCCCTTTCCTGTGCTGTAATCATTTTTAGTCAACTTTGACTGTTCACTGCCATGTAGAAAGCTTCCCTTAAGTGGTCTACATAGTCCCCATGCTCACATCAGTCAGTCTCACCACATGATGTATGTACTGTAGTGGTAGTCCTAAAGGGCTGATGTATGCACAGCTCTGCACCGGCAAGTCCTCTCTGAGCACATCTATGATCTTGGGTTACTCAATCATCAATCAAGGCCAACTGCAGCGTACTGTACAGTCGCCCATCTTTTAAAGCTCAGTTGTGAAGGACTTGCTAAGATGGCCTAAGGGACACGTTCCTTGGTCTGGCCCATCTCAGGTTTGATGTGAATATGGGCATAGTTATGACTACACACATAACAGAGTTGAAGCATTGATGTAGACTTTTTTTAATGTTCGATGAAAGTCACCTGATGGTAGAGATGAGGTTTTCAATTTTCCTTGTAGAATTCTCCAGTGTTTTTTGGCAAATATCCTCCCGTAATTTGTTGTTGACATGTCAAACAAATAATTCTCATCATTATAAATTTTCAACTGCATAACCCATGAATGGAACATAAAGAGGAAGAGCAAATTAAAAGCATTATGTAAGCGGAAATTTTCATATTTTATCTAATATTTTATATGTATTATTTTCTCATTCTATAGGAAATTATTTAAATAAATATGAAATAATGTATTAAAAAGTAACATGAGATAAAAGTATGACATATTCCACTGTTTCTCTGTCTGTTCTGAAAAATGAACATGCAAAAACATTTGCCAACAGTGCATTTATCAGATGTCATTGCCAATTTTGCCTAATTCAGAGTGAGACCTACCTGATAAAATGCAGAGCCAAAATTTTGGAAAATGTGGACAGAAGGAGCAGACAAAGAAGGCAGAGCAAGAAAACAGTGCCAGATAATCAAAAAGAAATATACAGTACATTCAGTTTCTCCACAAAGGCTACTCAGAATTCATTATATTATCCAGAATGGACATTCAGAACCATACAATATTGCAGTGATAGAGTTGCATGCCAATTTTCCTGTGTGCTTGAAGTGAGGTATTGTGCTATTTTAATGAGCTGTTTAGACTAGTGGCCGGTTGCTTTTGGGCTGTAACAACCAGCTCAATGAATAATTGTTATTGCCTCTAAAAGGCCAGATGTATGGAATTCATGCAAATTTAAAGCAAAGGGAAAATGTGTGCATGTGTGTGAGGGTGTCTTGGAATAATTGTATTCCAGATGCCCTTCTTTCATGTGAACCACACACACATATGTGTACACGCTCACACAAACACACACGCTAAAAGGACAGAACAGATGATGGTGATGATGATTAAGATCTTAAGCATATGGAGATACTGTGTTGGTTTAGTGTTTTTTTGTGTGTGGGTGTGAGGGTGTGTATGTGTGTATGGCAGTTGTGCTTTTTTTTTTGAACATTGCTGCTCTTTCAGTCTTATGTGACAGGTTCACCCATCTCTCCTGGGGAGGCCTTCACTCCCAATTTAGACGCAAGCATCGACAAGTGACAGCAATGGCTCCGGCACCCTACCTTTGCAATATGACTACAGTTAACTTAACAAGTCTCGATATGTGAGCTCCATCTTTGATGTAATTGATTTGAGTGGTTTGAGCATATTTCTTGCCAGAGAAGTTGGAATTTTTGGTAGATCTGTCAAGACGATCTTAAGAGGGATGCAGGTCATTTCTGTCACATTTTAAACTAAGAAAAAGTCATGGTCTTTCATCATATTTCACATAATCTGCCCTGTATTGTGCTTGAACGTCCATCATAAAAATGTGGTTGCTTTACCTAGTTACAGTATGCTATAGTTCATAGTCATCAGGATGGGCATGTGTGGCCCCTGTTTACTCAGGTCTCTGAACAGGAGCAGAGCAGCGGCACAATAGGCCACTCCGTCTGCCAGAGCCTTCTTGTTGTGTAGTGATCATAAATGTCAACAGCAGAGCAGAAATCAAAGAGCCCTCTGATACATAACTGTGAAGAAGGTGGGCACCGTACAAACAAGTCTCTCATTTCAATATGCTTAATGTATGCATCGGACCATTTGTGGGCCGGGCTTTAGTGTAAATGTGGCCATTTTCTGTTGTGTTTTTTGTTGATGAGATTCAAGTACAGTTTATGTACTGTTTGTTCTTGTCTTTGATGTTTTTTTTCTGCCTCTGCAACACCTTAAGCTTGCTGCATCTGTTTCATAAAAAAAAAGAAGTAAGAAGCCACTTCATTGCAGTAAAATGAATACATAAGTGCAGTATATAGAAACAACAGAAGTGCATTAAACTGGTTTATTATGTAATACTTGTCAAGAATCGGATAATAATGCAGAAAATCTATCTACCATTCGTTTTTTTATATACAAGAATGTTGTGTGGTTAAATGAAAATTTAATTGATTCATCTTAAATTTGCTCATGGCCTTTTAATCTTTAGCAAAACAGATACTGTCTCACTGTCAGTCATGCTCGTGAAACATTTAAAATGCTCGAATTTCAAAGAACTGCAAGTGCCTGAGTGTCTCTGAATGTGTACTTGTCATCACTGTGTCATCACATGTGTGGCTGTGTGTGTTTGTTGGGGGGGGTGAAGTTGTGTTGAGTGACAAGGGCATGCGTCTTGAGCCACCTGGATTTATTTGGGCCAAACAAGAGGGGCCCGTGTCTGTCTGGGCAGTGGGGCCTCACAGCCACGAACAGAAGGTGCCTCCTCACAACTCACACCTGAGCTCCTCCCAGCCTGGGACCAACCTCCCTCTATCACTCGCGCCATCCATACAGCCTCTTCTCTTCTCTCTTTTTCTTTCACTGCCCTCTGTATCCTCGCCACTTCTCTCCCAGGCTACGGACTGCCCTACTTTTACCTCTGCCACTCTGGTCCTTTTGATGTTGACTATGTTAGCCCGTTCCACAGATCATGCGTATGTTTGCAAATGGCCCCTTTACTCAATTCTCACTCTGTTTATGAATATACATTTCACAAACAGGATTTGTAGTTAATGGTCTACAAAGAGAAGCATTCTCTCTCATGTATTAGCTGTGCTTATCACAGTAAATGATGCTAAGGTTCACAGTGAAAACCACTCTTCCGTTCACTTGATTCTCAGCTTTCTTTTGCTGAGTTTGTTTCCCTTTGTTGTTGATGTGTTTTTTCCCTGCGAATCTCCCAACTCAGTTCCTGGAAAAGAGGCTTTATTCTGGGAGGAAATGTGTGTTTGCTTGTCTGTTAGCATCTTTTTCATTTAGTCTTGAAGTGACAGGGTGTGAAGCTGGGTAGGCGTGTGCATCTCAGAAGTCAAAAGCACAAACGCTAACAAGACACAAGTTGGATGCTTTATTTTTGAAGGTAAAATAAACTCTAAATCAACGGGATTCATATTTCTCTGGTCAGTTTGGCATTGTATCAGAGAATTGTCACAAGGTATAAATGTATTGTAGCACATTTCACAGCATCTTGGAGATGAGACTTTGCCTTTAGCTACAGAGAACCAAACAGAGTCCACATGAGTTCAGATGGGAGGACTTGTGTGAATGCTTTGAGTGGATACTTGTCAACTACACCCTTGACCCAATAATTGATCAATATATATTTATAAAATATTGATCCACAATAATTAATTTCTAGATGGTGAAAAATGGTCAACAGCTGTGAAAATTACTGACTTAATTGTTTTTTTTCTTTTTTACAAATACGATATGGTATGGTACATTGATTGTTAGCTTTCTCTTCTTGAGACGAAGTGTTGACAAAAATAAATAGATGAAATACCACCCCCCTCAATATTTAGCTATGCAGCACTTCTAGCATTTCTGCATAGTAGAAACCTATTTTGCAAAACTGCATTCCTCTCTTAATATAGCTCAGGCTTGCATATTTTGCTGGCTTTTTATTTTTGGCCATCCTTAGCCATTAAGACTGTACAACATCATTGTCATAGTGTGACTCGAAAAATATTATGCATTGGATATGAGTAGAGTTATTAATTCTCATCCCAACCAAGTCAGCGCATACAAATACAGAATTCACACTAAAGTAATCTAAAAGTAACTGATTGTAATTGAGCATATTTCTCCGAAGGTTCCATGTTCTTTTTAACACAGGGTTATCATCCATTGACGCTTGTAGTTCTTCCACTTAAATCGTAACATTGTTGTGCTTGTTTTTGGCCATTTATCAGCTGGTGTTATAACAGGCCATCACATGCACAGCTACTGGTGACCCTACAAAGTAAAAGGTTGCAGTAAGGTGTGTGCCGAAGTGTTAATCAGTCTCCCTTTTTCAGCTTCTCTGGACAAAGGGTTAAGATAAAGCACTTATTTTTTGTTTTCCTTCAGGAAATTTAAAACAGTCTTGGTATTATTAGTGGGCAACACTAACACCTAATTGATCCAAACCAGCCATAATAGGCGCAGCAGGATGTGGCCTGCCATTGTGACTAGTGCCATGGGAAACCTGGCAATTAATGGGACATGCTATGTCTCAAATTTAGTGGTATCAATAGAAAGTTAACCCTCTCTCACTGCAGCAGTTGCAGTAATTGAAACATCTGTGTCTTTGGGCTCTTGCATTTGTAGAGGCTGAAACCTGTAACCTTATCTGTAAAGTCACACTTATGTAAAACGTAGAGGTCATCATTCGATTATTGCCCACCTACCAAGTTGATCAATATGTGTGCGGACAATTAAGATGAAGAAAGTTCTTCAAAACCCACACCCTGCATGTTCTTAAATGTCATGCACACTGAGAAGACAGGTTATGAGTGTGTGTGTGTGTGTGTCCACACAAGTGTTTTTTGAAGAAACTGCCTAGACTAATGACTAATGGTGTGTTAGTCCATTCTTCAAGATGTCTGAGACTGTAATTAGTGGATTGCTTTGAGTCAGGCCGATCCAGGGCGATGAGAGGGTCTGCGGGGAGTGACGGGAGCAGCAACATGAGGGAAGCTGGAGAAGAAAAGGGCCGCCCATTTTATAGTCCTGATGGAGGTTATATTTTCTGTGACAACTGGACCAGAGTAATCAAAATGTGTTAATAATCCCTTCAAAGGGTTTGGCGGCACATCAGTGAGAAGCCTCAGTGAACGCCAATCCCCTGCTAGACCTTGATTCTGGCTACCCCACCCTCATTGACCCTCCATCACTCTCTCTTTCTCCCTGTCCTGCTCTGTCTTCATGTCTTTTGCTCTTGATCTTATTTGTCAAGCTCAACTAGTGTTTGAGTGAGTATGTCTAGACAAACTTGCACCAAAGTTGCAAACTGAGTCTTGTTATTTCCAAAAATCGCACAAATAGCCAAACCTATGTCTGAAAATCAAATTTTGTCAGATTGCAGTTGTAGGAGCGTTCCCCAGGCCCCAGAAGGGGGCATTGTTCAAAGTTATACAGTCTGTTTTGACACCATGCTGCTTGAGCCTAACCCCCTGGGATGATTCCAGGTCAGACTGTATAGGTTCCAATAAGTTCTATCCTTTGTTTGGGGATTAACACAAAGGTCAAAGTTCACAAAGATGGCCAGATGGGGTCTCAAGTGCTAAATATCCATACCTTCCGCTCCTAAAAGGAGGTTGAGCGTCGGGATCAATGGACTCAATCGATGGGCATAGTGGTGGAGTTAATGCTGGTGAAAAGTTTGATTGCATGCATATTGATCAGAGTGAGGCTAAGAGGCTGTAAGGCTATTGATTTTATTTTGGATTTGCACTGTTTTAGCTCACATAATTTGGTTGAGATGTTTGGATGGAATATGGTTAAACACACACACACACACAAGCACACAAGTATACAAACATAGCAGAATAAGTAAATACCAAGGTAATGGTAATAATTCAGATAGTTGAGTCAAGTCAGTGTTATTGTAAGACTACCAGAAGCCAAGTATTGATGCTGTACCACATTGAAATGTGTTCATTATATTATAGAATTACTTTGGAAATGCCATTTCACTAGCACTTGAAAATATATCCACTCTAATACATATTTCTGCCCCAGTCAGTAGTAGTTGGCAAATACTCCCACCTGAAAAAATCAAGTACTGTAACAATTCGGCTACACTGAACGTTAAATTGACCTGCCTGAACAAAGATATTTTAACGGTTTGCTCTTCACATAACTCTCTTTTCTTACCGTGACACTTTTTTCCATACACTTTTTTTCATGATAAATCTCAACAGTGGCTTAAGTTTGAACCGTTACAATGTCTTCACTGTCAAAACTTCTCTTGATATCTTTGTATGTTCCATGGCTTTGTCACCCAGTTTAGCACCAAAGCTGCCATGTGGCGCTCAGTAAAATAACATAGAGCCTGCAACTTGCTACTTTCCAAATTGAAAGACCAACTTACGGACAGAGGAGATAAACACATTTAATATAAATGATAGTATTAATATAATATATATATTTTTTTACATTCTGTTAGAGAGTTTCTTTAAATTAAGTCTGGGCCAGTTGGAGAAACTCATTTAGCAGTCTAGTCGGAAACTGCATGTCAGGATCAGTTTGAGGCATTTAAAAATGTATGGGGTCCAGGTGAGGTACCTGAGCCCCGTGTGACCTGGGAGCAGTTAGTGTGGCGTCTCAGGAGAGGCTGTGTCCAGTGTAGGGCAGTAGAAGGTACCATCGTTAATATTAGAGCCATGGCATCAAAGACTATAGACTACTCCTGGATGACATGGTGTACATCACATTCACGTATGCTTTTCAGTGCAAGTTTTTTTTTGCCTTGGTGTGTCGAGTTGTATGCAGTTGTGTGTGCACAACACCTTTGTATTTAGCATGTATTCACTATATATATATATATATATGTTTGTGTGTATAATATAGTATTATAGTGTGTGTATGTGTGAATGCACACAATAGGGCCCTCACTAGGTGGTGTGGCTCCCTGGGAAGGCTAGCGTAGCTGCAAGCGCTATAGGACTCATTGACTTTCTAATGATTAGTGGTCAGGCCCCCAGCCCATGCTAGTACCAGGGGTTTGGCCTAGCCGCTGCTGCTAGCCTCTGGCCACCGCCGCGCACTACTATCGACTCACCCCCAGCCCCCTCTCTCTTTGGCCTGCTGGCGATGTGTCAAAACCCATTAGCACATAGTTCCGCAACTATAGAGAGGGATCATTTTAGGTTTATCTTTCTTGCTCTCTTCTTACCTCTCCACAGCCGTCTCCTCTCTCTCCCCCTCTCTTTCGTTCCCTCTTCGTCTCCTCATCCTCCTCCGCCCTGCTAAAATGAAGAGAGAAACAGAGAGAAGAAGGAGTAACCTTTGACAGGAGTTGTTCCAGTTGTGGTATGTATGGCTGTGTATTGATCTGCATTGGCTTTAGGAACTATAGAGAAGAGAGTCAGCGAGTTGCCGCTGCTTTTAAGTCCCACACATTTTCTTTCTGGGGAAAGACAAGGAAGTTTCAGATGCATGTTGACCTCCTTAGGTCCCATAAGCTATGGAGATTTGTTTAGAGAAAGGGGTGGAGTGTTGTTACATGTATATTTGTTAGAAAAAAGTTCAAGACTTCATGATCCCATATATAATCTTCTATCACGTTAATTTCCGTTGTGTGTGTGTTTTAAAGAGAAATACACAGTGTGTGCGTGTTTTTGTACTCCATTGTATTGTGTATTATGTATAATGTATCTTTCTGCTCTTGTTGTTGAGTCTGACCTCTTGACACATTTGGTTGTTTCTTTCAAGTTATTGACCGACGCAGCCAGTTTATCCCCATAACTATTTTAAAGAGTGGAACTTCTTTATTTTTAAAATGCTAAGCCATGGTTTGCATTAGAATAGACCTACACACACACACACACACAGGCTACGCAGACAATTGAATACTCAGCTCAGCAAGACAGCATCCTTCTAACCCAGCACTTCTTTTTCTGATAAGATCAATCTCCCAAGGGACAAGTGCCTGTCAAAGACTTTGTCCAAACAACGAGAAATCTGTGGGAAAAAAAAAATCACAAAAACCAAATACTTATCCATCACTGTTCATCAATCTATCTATTTGTGAATTCATTATTTATTTATGGAACTTTAAAGCTTGTTATTTGAATAATGTGGGGTATGACGAAGGGGGAGCCACCATACGAAAACAACAAAATGACAACCACACCAAAACCACCCGAGGGCACATGCCAACACATCGCATCAGTGTCATCCTTCCTCGCTTTGCCCCCGTGGGCTCAATGCTCAGCAGGTAGCCGCACACACACAAACACATTAACTTTTACTAGATGATATCTAATATATGTATAAATCTTGTGAATTTGCTCTCTCTCACGCAGGTGCACTAAAAACACACAGATTCATGGTTTTCTGACAAATATAGACTCAAAAATTTACTTTCATTTTTTCTCTCTCTCTCTCACTCACACACACACACACACACACACAGAGACTTATGCACCACACCCTCAGGCCCTAGAGAACGGCAGCAATGGCATCAGTGGTCTGATAGATGGATCCTGTCTCTTTGTGATCTCCACTTGTCAGACAAGCGTCACACAAAGCCCAAACACAAATCAAAAACACAGGTATGGGACACATGTCAGTTTGATAGGACCTCACGGATGCCTCCCCATCCATCAGCAGCTAAGATGCTCATCCATTGACTTGGAATGAGGGTGTTAACATGGGACTGTCAGAGTGTTTGGGCTACTGACGTATGTGCTTGGCAGACTAATAGGGTGAACAGTTGCTTTTTGGTTTATTCTGTTGAACTTTGTTGTCAGTAGCTGTTTTGAGACGGCTGAAGTCTGTTCAGTTCCACTGTTCCAATAGTTGAACTTCTGTGGATCAGAACACATTAGCATAATTGTTGGGTGAGTAATTGGATAAGAGACCATCCGCCTATACTGCCCCCTACAGCCACACACTCACACATACTGTTCTGTCCTTACTCACACATGGTGCTACAACAACATTTGCTTCCAGTCATGGAGTTGTTCTCTCACATCTAGCAACTGCTGTTCACTTAACACCTGAATGTCACAGGCAAACCCCAAAGACAGCCAACTTGTCCAACAACACAGCACAACACCTTATCCTCCTCTTGCTTGCCAGACAGGAACAGCCCAAACCAGACCACAACAAAAAACGAAGGAGAGCCCACCTTTTGTTTACTATTCTCAAAGGTGGATCATGGGCCAGGCCTGGTAAGGGATTGTGACAGAGGTGATGTCTAAATTAATCATTCATGCTCTTTCACATGGGCTACAGTAACAGCCCTGAAATATTAATGACAGCTGCAGAATAAATTTGATTCCCTTTTCTCTCTGATTATAATCCACAGGTGCACTCACACACACATGTTTATTTATGCCCTGGAGATGAGGTATGGGGTCACTATCAGGAGTTTGTCTACACACACACACACACACACACACACACACACACACACACACTCACTCACTCACTTCTTCCCTCTCCCTCTTGCTACTTGCACTTGTGTACCACCTCATTGTTTTGGAATATGTACATATTTTTCACACGTGGTGGGCGAGTGGGCTATACATTATACATTACATGCTTGTACTGTCTAGGTATGATGATATACTGTATGAATACTGTGCTGTTGGCAGCCAGGGGTTTTTTTTGTTATTTTAATTAGGTGGACTTTTTTTGTACTTTTTTTTTTTTTGGAGAGCATGGCCTGAGTGGAGAAAAGAGGCTGGAGAATGTATTGCATTGTTTTCACCTCTTGTTGAAAATTCAACTTACTATCTTGATATAATCTGACTTGCAAACTGAGACATGCCTCTGTTCAGGTCATGCTACTTTTATCAGTTTCACACAGCAGTTCTCAGTAAATGGTTTAAGCAATGTCAGATGTGTTATAAAGCCATGCACATATTAACATGAATATTCAGGATATGTGCTGCAAGTTTTCTGGAATCAGGAATCAAAATGACCCCCCTCCTTTGCTGTGACCACTTGACATCTCTGCAGCAGAGTGAAGGTTGTCTGTCATGTAATGATTTCGGATTCAGTTTTTCCCATCTCAGACGTCATTGCTGCAAGCCTAACTCACAGCAACATAACCTGAGCTTGGTGCACAGATAACTATCAGCTGTTTATGTCTCAACATGTCACTGGTGATCTCCATCTTTCTCTGTCACCCCTGTTGTATCCCTCCTTCCCTCTGTTCGCCCCTTGCTTCCTCTTCCATAATGAGGAATGCAGAACGAGCCGAGAAACCCGAACCATTGCTCAAAAAAAAGCTTATTCGGAAGTTAGAACAAGAACAGAAATAGACTTCACCCACACAAAAATTCATTCTTGACATTAAAATATTTCTAACTCAATAGGTACTTGTAGGTTAAAATGTCTCAGTAAAGGTTTGTTGAGGTTTGAAGTTCGTCTGTCTTTTCATTGACTTTGTAGAAAGATTTATGTAAAAGGTTTCCCAGTAGGTTTGCTTTTATCCCTGTTGTTTGTCTCCTTTAACCCTTATTTGGACAATTAAACAAGCAACGGGCCTAATTGTGCATCATTCAGTTGTCATCTCCTCTTGTCTGTCAAGTTTGTTCATTTAAATTCATCACGGTATGTTAATGCTGTTGTCAGGCCCGTCTTCTCACTCGCTGTCCTTGTATCAAAGATTGTTTTGCTGCTATTTAGCAGTAACTAAAAGAAGAGTTTGGGGTCAAAATCTGATGTGATGTATCCAGTATCAGTCCCTGTGGGTTAATTTTTCATTTCTCTCATTTGTTAGAGCCACCAGAGGTATTCACGCTGATTTGGTTGCTAACCCACCACAGGTGCTTCTCTTTATGACACCATATGGGCATCATTTTTAGCTTGCAAGACAGTCAGGTAATTTCAGGCTAATCTATTTTAATAAAGTGTTCTGGCAGTGATGTGTGTATTATATAAAGTCATGCCCTGTGGAGTTATGTACACTCGTGTGTTTGTGTTTGAATTAGTGCTATGTAAATCTAAGATGGGCTGTGTCATGTAATTTGTTTCTTCCTGTCTGCCTTGATTGTGTTTAGCCTTGTCTGGCCCTGCCACAGTGTGCTTGCCACTCTTGACATGACAGCGGCCACAACGTCATGCTCTGTTTGAGATAGAAAATATCAGTCAAGAACTGTTTTCTTTCCTTTTTCTGTGCAAGCAGGCATGCACACAATTTCACATGTCTGATGGAGTGTATGTGAGTATTCTGTACATGAATATTTGTGCGTTGATGTGTGTATTTGTATATTTGTGTGTGTGATCCTAATGATGCCTTCCTCCTCTACTCTATTGGGCTGTCAGCACGGTGCTGGTGACTGTCACACACACCGGCCCCCCTCCAAATCTTGCTGAGATAGGTCATTTTTCAGTGTCAGGACAGACGATTCACGTTGGCACCAGATAGATGCAGGACACGGTGGCCTCATTATTCTCTGTTTGCATGTGTCTGCTTCATACAGAAAAACAAGTCGCTGTGTATAGAAGGCTTGAGCTGAAAACCTATAGCAATCCTCAGTGCTTTGTAACCATTAGCCCAATCAAACTGCAATGCTGTGCATCTCAGGTGCGGCACCAGTGTGCGCGCAAATCAAGAGGTGTATGTTCTTGATTTTTCTCTGTTCTGTTGGTTTTTGGAGTTTAACAAACACAAAAATCTGACAGAATTCAGACCTAGATTTTATGTCAGTCTGTGACTTGTAATTCTTGGCTTCTTTTTCCCCCTCTGCTGTTCTCTCCTCTCCCAGATTATGTTTTAAGTCAGCTTCTCTATTCCCTATTGAAAGTGCAATTGCTTTTTATCCATTTGTCTCTCTCACCCTTGCCAGCCTTCCTCAACCTTTGCTCCCTTGTTTTCGACAGGGTGGGTGACTGTGTGGGTAGACGTGTGGCAATGTGGGGGTAGGCGGAGGGTCAAGGTCCGAGCCCCAGCAGTGTGGTATTTTAATCTGGGCTATTTGTAATGACAGGCCTCATATGAGTGCAGAGGAGTGGCAGGTTGAGAGGCTCTGACAGGTTCTAATCGCTGTCAGGAAAAGTAGGTGAAGAATGTGCCAGTTACACCCCTCCCCTTCCTGTCCTCTCCCATAGCTTGTTTTTTCTCTGCTGTGTTTCTGGCTCTCTTTCTGTGCTTCTTTTCACTTATACCTTTTAAAGGTGAGTGAAAGATCTTTGTCTCCTCCTGTTTTCTCTTCTCTTCCCCTCTTTCTTTGTCTTGGCTGCCATCCAGAAGCAACTACCTGCCAGTTTAATTCCTTCGTCCTTCTTCCCCTTCCTTTCAGCGTCCCCCCCTGCCCCCCCCATAGGTCCCACCTCCTCATTTCCACTGCTGTGGACAGTTGTTGACATTCCCTGGGCACAAAGACTTGGTCTGTCCTGGTGTTTCCAATGTCACTGGCAGCCTGCCTGGTTTAGTGTCTTTGTCAAAGTGAAATTGCAAATTTGTGATAAATGAAAAGTTGAAAAAGTCCGGAAAATATGACTTAAAATCATGAACAGATGACATATACTATTTTTAAACTATCATGTTATATAATAATAAACTTAATAAAAATAGTATATCTGAAGTATTTAATTTATTATCTATTATTGTTATCTTATGATCACCTTTGCCAACAAAGTCACAGCGAACAGCAAATACAAAATAAAAATGGTAGACCCAGAAATTAATTATTATTTCCGTTCATCTTATTAACCTAAATAGTTAAAAAAGTTAAATCAGTCAATATTAATACTACTGCTTATCAGTCTAGCATCAGCAAAGATCTGGGGCTGCACTTAAATAACATGAAAACTAAATATCTCTACTTGTATTTGCCATTGCTGGGAGCTTCGGACTGTATTCAGGATGAATGTTTTAAAATGTATTATCTCAAAACATATTTTTGGCTGTAGCTGATGATAAAATTCCAGTGGTTTTGTGTCTCAGCTGTGGATAACTCACAGTTGGTGTGTAACCTAAATTCCACGTTGTGTGCCTAATCACAGAAGAGAGATCAGTTCACTCAAAGTCAGACTTGAAAGTGAATTTCCTGCTTGTTTCTAATGAAAGGGCATGTATAGGCTAACATACAACAGACAGCAAATCCTTCATTTCCTCACTCAAGAAGTGGACCATCAGCAACAAACAGTCTAAATACAAATATTAAAGTGCCTCTAAGAGAAGCAAGATGGCCAATAGAACTTTTCAGGTTCAACACAAACTTGCTAGCTGTTCTGCTTCTCTTCTCCTTTGGCACAGGACAAGGGTGGCCAGGCTTTGCCCAGGTGCCGTCTGTGCCATTGGCGCTAAAGCGAGGAGAAACTGGCACACTTTGGGCATGGCTGCGGCCCCTTCTTCCTCAAAGGCTTGCCTCGTCTCCCTTCTTTCCCCTCACGGTCCCTGCTGCTCCATAGCCCAGGGAGCTCATTAGGCCAGACTTCCTCTTCATTTAATCCATTTTTCATAGCCTAAAAAACAGTCCCTGATCTTAAAAATCCTGGCTAATTTAAGCCTGGATGTTGGGGAAAAAGAGTAAAAATATCATGAAAAAAAAAGCAAGCCCGTGCACGCTTTTTCATATTTCTGATGTCAAAATTAAATGTTTTCATAGAGTAGCGCTATGGCCAGAATGGAAAGCTGCAGAACCAGCACTAATGTGAACAGTTCTTGAACAGAGTTTTAGACCCCAATAGGCAGCATCCTATTCCATCCACTTCCTTTCCTGTTGTCTGTAGGTCTTGGGGGAGACCACTGTGTTAACTTGGCCTAATGAAAACATTGGTAATAACATGCTCCCTCTCCGTGTTCCTTTAATTATGTATCTCCAACTGGATACCAGAAGGCCCCTGTAGGCTTCCAGCTCCACTTGTTGTGGAAGTGAAGTTTCATTTACAACTCGGATCCTGGTGGGGAGGATCTGTACGAAGAAACTGACGCGTTTCTTATTCTCTCCCCGAAACTCCCTTGATCTCTCTTCAACATCATGTTATGCTTATCTTTCTCAGATACTTATTGATCAAGAGAAGCTTTATATGAATGTAGCATCTTTTAAAAACGCATGACCAAGTATTAGTATTAGAGTCTGCAGAGGAGCTGCTAAGCATAAGATGATTTTTGGTCTCCACCTCTGCTGTCTGCTTTTATACCTCTCACAGTATGTCCACATAAACATACCCAAAGTTAACATCCTCAAAAGTTGTCGAAGGCTTTGTCCTTTATCTCTCTCCACGAGGACAAAGCCCCCACCCCCATTCTTCTTCCAGGAAACCATCACAGCATTAATATACCTCCCAGGTATAAAGTGTTGATGAGTGCCTGTCTCCTCAGGCTGACACTTATTTCACCAAAGGTCTCAGAGCAGGGTGGGGGGAGACACTGAGGGAAGAGAGGAAAAAAGAGCTGCTTGCATACCCAGCCAACGGATGTGGTAGAATTGTTAAGCAGTCTCAGCTGCCCTCTCGTTAGCCTCTGAGATGCCTGGTGACAGAGGTGAGGCATGCGAAAGTTGCGATGGGTTGAGAGGGGGAGGGTCAGTGCCCCTAAGGGTACCATGCCATGGCCGCGCCAGGCCAGGACCCTGTGCCACTGTCTCCGGTGCCTCCTCTGTCAGCACACCCTATGCCCCAGGCCACTGCAGAGAGGGCACATGGGGGGCTGTCATGCGTCGGCCTCAATTACAATCAGGGGATGGAGCATGCAAAGGCTGCCCACCGTCACGGCTCATATTGCTGTCGTAATAGCTGCACTGTATCATATTCTGTCTCCCACGCCGATGATGTTTGCTGGAGATGAACTGCCAGTGGATTTTTGATTTCTTATTATTTCATAGGTGTTCAAACTTGACTACAGTACAGCTTCAAAATGCTGTTCACTTTTATAATGCCGCTATTGTGTTCAGCCTTGATGTTATGTCTGCTGACCATTGAGCTCTGAGATGACAGATTATACTTCATAAAAAACACTTGGATGCCTTGGGATACATTTCATCAGTCAAACAACAGACATTTGATGATAAAATTTAATCTTTAAACTGATTGCTCTCATTTAAAGAAAAGTCTTCTTAGATGTAATCTGTTTGCGTCTGTTCTTCATACTGTATGTGTTCTACCTAAAACCATGAGAGATTGCCTTAAATTAGAGCCGTCAGAATTACTGTTTGCTAAACTCTAATGTATGCCATAAATATTCCTGTTCGGAATAACAAATAGTGGGCCCATATAGCTGGTAGTGCGTGATCACAAAGGAAATAATATTTTCATAAAATTGACTCATCCACTCAAGCTGCAGAGTTTTTTTGTAAACAGAAGTTGT